>NW_022196891.1:12938520-12949698 GCF_008632895.1 Mastomys coucha
TATATATATATATATACATATATATAAACATGTGTATATATATGTGTATATATACATACACATCTGTAAGTATATATATATATATATACATATATTATTACATTTCTGACAAAGAAATGGTAGGTACATCAATAGACTGGTAGATAGATGGTATGTAGATAAGTAGTAGAATACTACTTATGGGGTGCACGTATGGAGACATAGATATGTTCATGTACTTAGGCTAAGGCATTTATTTTTGGAGGATGGATAGTTAAAGCTAAGGTCTGATTTTAAACTAAAATATTAAATGGAGATCAGCAGTGAAAAGGAAATTCTCTGGAAATGTATCATCACTGAAATAAAGGTTACTTTGCAGAACATGATGACCAAACATATTACTATATCTGATACCTTATCAGATCTGAAATATTTTCTTTGTAGCATTAGTGAACGATAGGAAATTAGGATTAAAAAAAAGAAAATTAACATGTATTAACCTATCAAAATCAAAGCATGTTATAAATAGATAAATGTGGTTCGACATCAGCACTATGTTATTTATAATGTTAAAAGTAGCACATGGACTAATGTTGGAACTAATAAGAGCTGTGTTAAGACAAAGGAATCATATGAACTGTGAGCAGTTATGACTTGAGTATTCATAAAGAAGCAGAAGGAATTCCAGGATGGAGGCTTGAAATAAAATATCCCAGAGTAAGAAGGTTGTGAGGACATAGGAAGTGAGATAGCTAAGTGTCTGCCATTCTCTCCTGCCCTTCCTCCCTCCATTCCTGACTCCTCCCTGCTTCTCCATTTTCCTGTCTTTCTGCATCTCTTCCCTTCACTGACAGCCTTCCTAAGATCATGTTACTCTATTTCTTTTCCTTCTTATTTCTTTTATCTCATTTCCCCCTCTGTCTCATTCTGACTCCTGACTGTTTTATTTCTGTCTTTCTCTCCAAGTTTTACTATCTTTTTCTCTTCACCATTCTCAATCTTCTTTCTATCCCCTTCCTCATTTTTTTCTTTTATCTTTCTCTTTCCCTGTCCTCTTTCTCACTTCATGCCTCCCTCTCCCCATTCCTGTCTCTCTCACTTCCTGTCTGTCTGTCTGTCTCTCTCTGTCTCTCTTCTGTTCTTCCCTCTGTCTTCTGTCCTCCATTACATGGCAATTTCAAGGTCACCCTCCACTTTATACCCAGTCAAAGTCCAGTCTGAGATATAGGAGATGCAGTCTCAAAAGGAAAATACACTGGACAAGAGCTTAACTCAGAGGTTAAAAGTATGCACCTAACAGCAGCTTTCCTGGTGAGGGATGATCTGAGGTGCTAATTCTTCCATTGCTTTCAGTTGTCCTTGTCAGTTGACTTAGGTCCTCATGCAATCAAGGAGTAAATTGAGGCAAAGAGGAAAATGTTTTGAAGTAAATGGTAGCTGCCGATCCTACGAAGTCTCCTGCAAAGCAAAAGGCTAAGAGATTGATTGAAGAGACATGGGCCAAGCACCGCTCTCAGCCAGCTCAAGGCTATGTTACAACTTACTTATAAGCTAATGCACTCATAAATTATGGGTTGTA
Source organism: Mastomys coucha (assembly GCF_008632895.1). NCBI lineage: Eukaryota > Metazoa > Chordata > Mammalia > Rodentia > Muridae > Mastomys > Mastomys coucha. The sequence goes on from NW_022196891.1 coordinate 12,940,079, forward strand.
AGCAGCACATTTTATTCATCTTTAAATATTTACAAAGTATGTGCATGTATATATCATGAAACATGTGGAGGTGAGAGGACAGGATTTGGGAGTCAGGTCTTTCCTTTACGTTGCTTCAGAGGCACAGTCTCCTTTGGGTCTACATGTGATCTAAGCATATGGCCAGCTACTCTTTCACTGGAATTACAAATTGGAGCCCCACAATTCGCCTTTTAATTCAGGTTCTAGGATTGAACTCTGGCCATCATTTTTAAATTCCATTTATTTGAGTTTCTTTCAAATGCTAGTTCATCTCTCACTGAAGGAATCTTGTTACACTTCATAGGTGTACATTACATATTCCCTCCCTGTGGTTGACTGAATGATGAAGTTTATATTTTCTGTCTTTTCTAGATTCCTTTGGAAAGACAGATGACCATGAACCACTCACAAATGCAGTCCGAAGTGACTCAGCAGTCATTGGAGGTAACCTGTCTACATTACTGAAAGCGGGAATGATATCTATGACTCTTTTCTGTAGAAAGTTACCTGAAGTCGTCCTTACTCATGATCATGCAGCACCTAGAATCAGGCACTCCCTGTTCAGCACTTTGCCTCTTCATGCATGAGTAAGATTAACGACAGACCCTCCTCCTGTGCTAGGATCTCTGTGGCTTCATTCTGCCTCAAATTCAGTAGGCAGCTGTACTCTGAACCAACAGCTGGAACATTTACTCACTGGCAGGCAGCCTGAATGTTGTTCATTGCATCCAATTGATACTTCTAAAGCACAAACAAAACAGACCAATAAAATTATGTGTGAAAAGAAGTCATATGGGGCAGACAGATGGACAGAGCTGCAGTCATTTTCACTTTTCCTTTACTAAGTGATTTGGGTTAGATCTAATGAGCAGGGTGAATCCTACATGACTGGAACTCCAAATCTAACAGTCCATATGGTTGTGTGGATATAGAGCAAGCCTTCTCTGCTTATAGTTCATGCTCTACCACCTTCGTTCCTTCGTAGTTTATGAGCTGATTGTAGTCTCACTCTATTCCAGTCTTCATTCTGTCTCAGCTTGTCTAATGCTTGCAATAGTTTGATGTTCCCATCTGGGTCTTGCAACATGTACTGTCTCCCAAGTTGGTTTGATGTAAGATGCCTGAGATATTATAAGCCAGGTGTCTCACCCCTGCAATCTGGCAGCTTGGATGAATGAATGAATTCACACCAGATGGAGTTCTTCACATGTCAGCAGGAGCCATTCATTTCACTCCCATTTAATTAGCTCCAGCTCTGAATTAGACCTGTACTAAGTATAGAGGTACAGGATGAGAGATACAGTTACTGCATTCCTATAATGACTAGGAAGGATGTAGGAAAGTAGGTGGTGAAAGCAGCATAGGAAGGGGTTCCATAAAAGAATGGAAATGGAAGGACTCCACAACAGTAGCATACCAGAGAATAAGCATGACCTTTTCTTAGGGAAGTCCTTAAGACATGTATGAGAGGTGAGTGCCTTCTCCTGGGATGAGGATTGAACTTGATATTTCTTTGAAAGCAGTAAATGTCATAGAGAATTATATAATTCTTTTTCTTCTTGTAAGTTTTCACTTGGTAAGACAGGGCTTTGGCCTTCGTCATTCATCACCTAGCTTCACTGAGTCTCTCTGAGAGTGGGAAGATTATCAAAATCCCAGAGGAGATTCTGTGAAGCTTGCCCAGGAGCAAGCATGCAGTAACCCCTTCACACCAGCAGCAGAAAAGAGGCTATATCTACCACATTTAAAGTCAACAGTTCATGCTTCAGGGTAATTTTTTGCCACACATATTAGAGTACCTTGATATTTTATTTTCCTTTGTTTTAAAATATTTTGGAAAATGGATTACAAAATAAGTTTAGATTATATGACAAACATAACTGGTCTTAGTTATTGTCACAGCTGTTAAAAACTGGTGAAAATAGATCTAAGTATTGAACTGTCTGATATCTCTTCATGTAAATAGTGGCATTTGGGCCAGGGAAATTTTGTCAAAGCTGAACAATCACCAGCAACAAATTAGGTACTTTTCTCACTAGTTAGACAACTTATAACATATGAAATATACAAATATGTATACTTTACTAGAAATGAAGTTATTTTGATGATCAAATCTTCAGTGATTTGTTGATACTTGTTATGAATTTTGTGTACACAATGTTTGTTGCTGACTGGGTTGATTTTTTGTTGTTGTTTATTTATTTTGAAATAATCTCTCAATGTAGTCCAGGATGGTGAAATTGCAGAGATAACAAGAGAGACCTTGCTTCAAAACAAAGTGGAAGGCAAGACCAGACTTATGAAAAGTTGCCTTTTGTCATAAACACAAGTGCTATGGCAGCCATGTACCTATACACATACGCACACACACACACACACACACACACACACACAAAGAGAGAGAGACTGAGAGACAAAGACAGACAGACAGACAGACAAAGAGAAACAGAGGCAAAGACAGGCAGAGAAGCAGAGACAGAAAGAGAAAGAAAGGAAGGTGGCATTTATACCAAGTAATCCTGACCAAGGCTTGAAAATCTGTGAAGTCTGTGTTTTATCCCTAGCAACAAAAACAAATCATAACTCCGAAACTACACAATTCCTTTGTTATTCTAACTCCATATTTCTTCTTTGGTTATCAACATAATATTCTAGGAAAAACAAGCTTTCCCCTTTAGTACTGTGCTTCCAGGTGGTTTTGTAGAAAGTAAAGATCAAAAGCTTGTGAGCAGGCCTTTGTGTCTGGCTACAGAGTAGATTTGTGGTTGTGTGTTGGTCTTGTCTCTTTTTGTCCCTCCAAAGTATGCCCTTATTGAGACTGAATTTCTGTGACAAATTTCTTCTCTTTTTCCATTTTTTCCCTACAGGTGTCATAGCAGTGGTGACATTTATTACTTTTTGTGTCATTGGAATCATGACCCGCTTCCTCTATCAACATAAGCAGTCACACCTCACCAATCAGATGAAGAAGGAATACCCAGAGAACTTGGACAGTTCCTTTAGAAATGACATTGACTTGCAAAACACAGCCACCGAGTGCAAACGGGAATATTTCATCTGAGCCACTCCAGGGACACATGGCCCTCTTTTTTTGTGGAGTTTCCCCTCTCTTTTTCTCTTTTCTTTTGTCTTTTAATTTAAACATTCTCTTTCTCCCACTTACCATTGATTTTCTGAACACACATGCATCCACACAGAGCACTAATCCCCTTGACGTAGTTCATGAGATCATAAATCTGTGGCTACTGTAATCCACTGACATAGGTATCATTGTGAAAATGACCACTGGAGGTACAGACTTCACTATTGTAAACAAGGAAGAGACACATGTGCATACATGCACATTCTGTGTTTGTAATCCAATTCAAAACGTCACTCCACAGCTTCTCAGTCACTTGGTCTTGGCATCTTCCATTAGACTTGAGTTCTGTGGTGTCTGTCTTTAAAAACTGTTCCTGCCCAGTATAATAATTTTAGGTATTATGGCTTTAGAGGAGAAAAGTGTGTGTGTGTGTGTGTGTGTGTGTGTGTGTGTGTTAGAGAAAAATATTATATCAGATCATTTTTCAAGTGAGGAGTTTATCAGGGATCCCAATACAGCAGGAGGGTATGAAGGAAAGTGAATCTACCCAGGGAATGTAACATTTGTTCCTACCCTGTGAGTGAGGAGAAATGTTGGGAGGCTTCAAAAACTAGTAGACATTGTGTGTGTGTGTGTGTGTGTGTGTGTGTGTGTGTGTGTGTGTGTGTGTGTGTGTGTAAATCAGGTACTTGAAAAGTATCCAGGATACTCCCTCCTAAGGCATGGCTCAAAGATCAATGACCCTAGTTAGTATGTGTCCTCTGACAAGGCAGAAATTATTTGTCCTGCCCATAGCATTTCTCCATTTAGGACTGAAATATCTGGAAGAATCTGACTCCATGAACAGGTGGGAAAACAGGCTTCCTTGAGGGCTGAGTTGGGAGAAGGTACAGGCCTGCATGGAACATAGGATGGCAGGCCTTCATAACACCTGTGAGAAAAGACAGATTATACTTGGAGGGCCAAGGTTATGAGAACAACCTGCCTGGTGACTCAAGTCAGGAGAGACCCTTCTGGCCTGCAGGTTTAGTGACATTTGATGAGCAACCAGAGAGGTTTATGTTAGTTTAATGTCTACACCATAAGTAGACCATGATTCCATTCATCATCATTTCCATCAAGTCTCAGTACTTACCAATATAGAGTGACTGAATAGTGAGCACCTAATTTGCCTCTCTCTTGCCTTGCTGTTTTTAGGCATGGATACACTGCCCAATACCAGGAGGCCTCAAGAAAGCTGTGAGGAAGTAGCTGATCCTACAACTTGGCACCTGCCTTCTCCACTTTAATAGAACATGCTAGCTTTATTAATCCCTAAAATTGCTCTATTGAAGTAAACAAATATATATATACACTTGTGTGTATTATATGTAGTCAGCATAGGTAGAATTCAAATAAAAGTCTAAATTGGTTCCATGAAAAGACTTAGGCCACCTTAACTGAACCTGTAGGAAAATTGAAAAAAAAAAAAAGAAAAAAAGCTACATGAAAAATGAGAAATATTAAGTAAGTTTTCCCAGTTCATCCAATCAAGAAATGTCCAGTAAAGAATGAATGTAGAGATTAGTAGGATTCACATTCTAGAGTACAGATAATGAGTTCATCCCTCATCTGAAATATTTACCAAGAGGCAAGGGTCTGGCTGTCTTGTGGGCCAGTAGGTTCACCTCTAGATGAGAGGATTTCACAGGAGAGTATGTGACACACTTTACATTTTGCACTCTGTACCTGCCCCCATGTACACAAAGGTGCTGCATGCACTTGACTTATGTGCCTAAATAAAGTAGTAAAGCATCTCAGGCTTTGAGTTCTTTGGCAACCAACCATATAAGTCATTTGAAGAGGCATCTTGAATTTGTGGATGGTGAGAAATCTTGGTCATTTATGGTAACAATATTCTTAACTCTTTTTTTCCCCCTTGAACCACCTCCAAGAAAAGACAAAGGGTAAGCCATCCACATACTCTAGTCCTTACAGAACGCTAGAAGAAATATCTTTGAAAGACAAAGTACTGGCCAATTCCCATTGCAGGGCAGACCTGATTTTCAAAGCAGGTACTTAACATTTGATAGGAGATCCTTCTTCTTAGGAAGTTTCCTACCTCTTACTGTCCATCACTGCCATGGACAAAGAGGTTCATAGTGAAGTCCTCACTAGTTTCATCCAGTTGCCCATCTGTAGTTTTTCTTCCCTCTAAAAGCTACAGAGGTAAGGATGGAGTGTAGAACAGACCACAACCTTGAGATATTATCCTAAATATATATTCTTTTCTTAATATTTTCTACAAATTCTGACATATTCTCTTTCTGTTATAGAATATTTTTATCATTTGTTAGTGAATTTATTTTAAAGCAATTCAACAAGCACAACTTGTTTAAATTTTTCTATCTTTAATAAGGAGAATGGTCATCTAATAAAAGGAGAGACTTTATTTGAGCCTCTCTTTCCTTCACCTCCTCCTTATCTGTTGTCCAGTTTCTACTTTTGAATTTTATGACTCTGTAGAAGGCTGTATTAATCACCTCTTTCCTTGACTGCATATTCTCCTGTCACAAGAAATGAAAGCCATGATGAAGTTTAGCCCTAAGCATATCTAGCAGTGAAATGAAAGGTGAAGAAAGAGCGTTCACACTGGAATATTTTCTTACTGGAGTCCTTAGAAACAATCAACATATTTTGTTGACATGATATTAATGGATAGAAATGGAGTTACAAGCCAACTCAGAGTGTACAGTCTCTTCATCCACTAATATGTACTTATGGACAATCTTGTAGAGAAATGCATAAAGCCAATCTTTGCTCTCTGCATAGCACATATTCTATTGGTGTCCTCCCTAGATGTACAGCTTATGCAGACCCAGACCCTGGGCATGTGGACAAAGTGGTTGATAAATGCTAAGTTGGCATACTCTTGTTAGTAGTCTCAAGGCTAAATAAGAATTTCCACATGACTTCACAAAACACAACACATGAAAATCTAGTAAGCCTCACTCCCCTACACTGAATACTGTCACAGCTAGAAGGAAGAGCCAATGTTAGGGAGGTGACAAGATCTCTTTGGAATATGCACTTACTCAATTTTGTTACAGCAACAGAAGTCTACTCACAGCACCAGGGAGCAGAGGGCAAGGACTGTGCACACTTAATTTGCAAACCATTTCCAGAGGCTTCTAGAAGCTAACATGTTTCTAAATAATTCTTAGAATTTTGTGTCTTATTAATCAATTCTATGAGAGATGATTGCTTTGTTTCTTTCCCTCAAACTAGGTAACTGCCCCATGCAGACAAAGTTCTATAAAAGATTGTAAATGGACTCTTGGAACAGAGAAAAAACAAATGGTACCTGTATCACATAATTTCTGTAGACAGGGTTTACTAGGAAACCTTGGCTGCTTGACTCTATCATACATCAGACTGGCCTCAAAACTCAGAGAAAAGTACCTGACTCTGCCAAGGTCTAGGCCATCTTCTCTGCCTATATCAGATACATTTGAAAGGATGCTAAATTTTCTATGTTCTTGTTAAAGCTTTCCAAATATATTCTTCTGTATATGACAGATCCATGTAAAGACTATAGGTAGAAAAGAGCAGTCTCTAATTCTACTCCTTTCTGTTTTTAATTCTATGGGGGGGGGGATATTTCTTTATGCCACAGCTCTTTAACATCTCCCTTAAGTTGGTTGATAGTCTAAGACTTTTTAACTCTCCGTACTCAGCCCTAAGAAACCATTTGACTATATTTAGGCAAGTCTCTGAGAACTAGGAATTTTCTGTTGAATGAACAATTATTTATATGCTCTTCATCTAAGTGAGGTCATAATTATATGTCCTATTTGGCTCTTTTCAGAAATGGATGCCATGTATGTTCTCTTGCCATATCATCTCATCTCAATTAGAAGACTCACACTGGGAAGGTACATTCATAACATCCCCATAGTATCCATGGACATGGGCATTAATCAGTGGAACTATTATTTGGCTTCTTGCCAACCAACTGTTTTACTTCTTTTGAGTTCCCTAGAGGTGCAAGTTATCAACTCTATTGTAACAGTAGTTGAGTAAGAGATTCATGGACACCTATAGAGTTCTACCGTTCATTGTTCCTGAAACCATTGCTTGGGTATGCTTTGTCCTTAACTGTCCTTTAGAACATGTTTCAATTAAATAAATAAACATGCGGTGTTGTACCTGCAACTGTCAAAGGAAGATAATGGAAGGGTGGTACAAGTAAATGTCACCATCCTTCATAAAATGAAGGATGACTGAGTGCTGTTTCATGTATCTCACACAGATTGGGAATGTTTTCTTTAAAAGGCTCACAGTTTATCTGAATTACTTGTCTACACAAGTTCATAGGACTTCTCCAACTCCGCTCTGTCTTTACCCCCAGCCTTTCCCATGTAATTTGTTTTAAAAATGTTTGTTCTTTCTCATCTCTGTGTTCACAAACACGAAATAGTTTATCCACCTAAAAGCGGAGAATGAGTGTACAATAAACACACACACACACATTCGCACACAAACATACACACATAAGAGAGAGAAAGACAGAGACAGAGAGTAAAAATTAACAAGGCTGTCTCTCAAATGTTATCCAGAAATCTATATCCACACCACTTTCTATGGAGGGAAGAATTACCACTTTGTGTTGAAAATTCTTTAAATGCCTCAGACTGGGTTTTGCCTCACATTGTTTTTGCTATTTGTAGTGATTTCCCCTCTTATTTTACAATAAGGTACTCTTGTGGAAGAGTAAGAAGCACATTTTGTAGTGAAACAATGAAGCCAGTATGCTAGTTCTCTGTTGTTTGCAATGTTTATAGTCTACAAATGGTTAGGGGGACATGAGCAAGGCTAAGTGCCAGTGGGCTTTAGTATTGGAGTAGCCTTAGTGGGTTCTGGTCAAGGTGGAAAAGAGTATTCTGGGAGCTAGTAATGACTGCTGGAGGGGAAGAGAACCAAAGCATCCACCATGAAGGAAGGACGGTTCTTCTCCACATTTCCCAGGCTTCTAACTCAGGAGTCTCCTTCATCTATTTGTCTTACACCTTAGGGGACAGGCAGTATTAGTGGCCCTGCATGAGAAATAGTTCACTCCGTTTCCCATGGCATTTCACCTTACCCTAGTAATTTTCAGGCTTTATGTTTTACTAGTATAGACCAGGGATGCTTTGGAAGTATCACAGTGATTTTTATCTGCCCAGGGTGAGGACCCTAATGGCAGATCTAAGTAAAATAGACTATGATCAAGATCCTCAGGTCTGTTTACCTTAATCAAATGCTCCATGGATGGAAGTAAAGAAATACTAGTGTCATTTCAGTCGTCCTTCTTTCCCCTTCCTTGCTCATGCTATCTTGGTATATCACTCTCCATCTACTACAATATGTACTTCAGACAAGGAGCACCTAACACTCTAAGAAGTCTTCCTTTGATGCTCCTCAGTACCCAAGTAAAGCCTTCATCTAATAGCTTATTAAAATCACGAGGCTAGTCCCAAGTAATGATAAAGCTAATGTGAGCCAGTCATTATGGCCTAGTCATAATTTCATTAGTGTTGTATTGTGCCATGCTTCAGATCCCTGCAGTAAATCTCAGAAGACATGAAACACAAAAAGCACCGAGTAAGCAGAGCAGGACTCTGTCACCCTGGAGCCTTGTTGAATGACAACCCCAGATGGAGTCATTTCCATCGCAACACTGTATGATGAAAGGAATGGGCCTCTGACGAGTGATACTTTTACATGATTGTCAGCCATATCCCAAAGACATGTCTGAAGTATTAGCTAAATCTCTTCTCTTCGAATGGCAGGACCAACAAGTATAATCTTGCCATGCCTTGCATACTCTTACAAAAAAAAAAAATAAGGAAATAACCAAACCTTGCTTAAAGTAGCATAGTAGTATCATGAAAATGACTTTGTATTTGGTGAGGGCCACTGCCAGTAATTTTTTTCCCAAACTTGACAATAGAAGGGCTTCCCAATAGCCTATATTCAATCTCTTTAATGTACACTTCCCACTGCCAGAGAGCCTATGGCAGGAAAGTGGAACCCAAGGAGTGAAAACACATAACACATTTTAACTATACCTAATAAAGTAGTCAACCATTCATATTTTGTTCATGAAATTACCAAATCCCTAAGACAATGAATTACCATGTTGATTTCAAAGAAATTAGAGACTTTCTGGAATGATCAAGATTTTCTTTAGAAAAAATGAGAGGTCAGAGAAATTACTTGTAATAAGTAAATAACAAAGTATGAAAGGGCCTTTCCCAAATAAATATCAGTCTTTCTTTTTTTAAAAAAGCACAATAGAGACAAAACAGGCCATTTCCATTGGGATTAGCTGGAGACTCCTTGTTTCACTGGATATTATGGTTTTTACTCCTGTAATAGAATCCCCAGTCCCATCTGATGTTGCCACATCACAAGTCTGTTTTGTAGACCATGTAACATGTTTTATACAGTGTATGGAGAAAGAAAAAGTTAGCCTTTGCTTTCCTTATTTTCTATT
>NW_022196891.1:12949708-12961372 GCF_008632895.1 Mastomys coucha
CTGTACATAAGAAAGACTTACCTGTAAATGTTGTATATTTAATAAAGAGAGAATTTTGTATCTTTTTGTGTAGAATACAAATATGCCTGGCTGTGTTGTTCTTTGTTTAATAAGGAGTCAAGTAATTAATCCCCCAGTGCCTACTTTGATTTCTTAGATCATTATCCCCTAGCCAACATAACCCAAGAAAAAAACCAAAATGTCTACTCTCTCAGTTTATTGATTTCAGTGTAGCTTAAAGTACTGTCTAGGTCTCTCTTATGCTTTACTGACTTATCTCGAAGTTCATGTTAAGAACGAAAATGCACGAGCAAGCTCACTCATTTGTTTAAGAGGTTCTTGAATCATCCTGACTTCAGGATCTCATAGATACTGATACCTTTGCTGACCTCCTCTTAGTTTCTACTCACAGCACTCATACTTTGCATTTTATTTTGCCTATACTCCCATCCTCTGAAAGACTGTTAATTTACAATCGCTCTGTATTTGAAAGAGCAGGGATATATTGCTAAAGAGTAGATTTGTCATCCTATAGTGTTTATTTAGATTTGTGTTTATGCATCATCTGGCAGACACAGACTTACTAATGTGATTTAATGGGCTGGGGAGATAAATCAGCTCTTAAAGGGCTTTAGAGTATGCACAAAAGCCCCAGGTTTGATCCTCAGCCTCAAAAAAAAAAAAAGGACATGGAGGTACACACATACAATTCTAATATTCCTTAGGAAGGGAAGGCAAAAGAATCAAAGGTCCAAGGTATTGTGTCTTATAAAAAAGAAAAAAAAAGAGCCAGAATATGTTTGGTAGAGCCAGGTATGGTGAGGTGGAAGGTGGTGTCACTATGGGCCCATACTAAGACATCCCTTCCTCTGAGGTACTAGCCATACAAAAGATAAAGAATGGATTGGAGTTTATTTAGGGCATGAGAAAGAAGATTGAGGAAGGAGGAGAGAGAGAGAGAGAGAGAGAGAGAGAGAGAGAGAGAGAGAGAGAGAGAGAGAGAGAGAGAGAGAAGAGGCTTTCCTAGAACACATGGAGAGAGGTAGGAGGGAAATATGAATAAAAGGGACAGAGAAGTGAAGAGAGTAAGAGGGTAAGAGAGTGAGGAGGAGCTTCTTTTATAATGAATCAGGCATGCCTGGTTGTTGCCAGATAACTTTGGTACAGAGCCTAGAAGGTTAACACAAGGTCATATTGAAATGAAGTCCAGCCTGAGCCATATAGGACTGTCTCATACAAACAAAACAAACAAACAAACAAACAATAAACAATCTCCCTATAGGTGGAATGAGTGTGACAGACAGGACATTTAAGAAATTCTAATGTACTTATTCCAGAATAAATTACAAAGAACAGGAGGGAAGGAGGAAGAAAGAGGAACTAAAATTGTAAAGAATGCAACATTGGGACAACAGGAGTTGGAGAGATTCCAATTGTATCCAGAAGGAGTAAGTGAATTTGCTTATGGAGTGTAGGAGAATATGAGAAAAAACAGGATCCAAAGACTGAAGATTTGATTTACACAGCAAATGGGAAGGAAAAGAGTTTTTGTTGTATTTGTAGTGCAGAGAAGAATAGAGGCCATTATTTGAGGAAAATGTGCTACATGAAACTCATATATTTTAAATATTGAGGATCATTTTAGAACCAAAATAAAATGGCTAAGAAAAAGTTTGGAAGCTAGCTCAAAGGACTGAGAACTGCAGAGTTTCATGGATCAAGGTTTAGAACTACAGCTTTTAATTGTTGCATGGATCCAAGAGGCAGAGAAACTCATCCTTTTCATGCAATCTTTTAATACCCTGACACCTAGTTTTGTGATTCTGAATCATTAAAAACAAAACAAACCCTAATCTTCACAGATCCTGAAGAAAAGAGCAAATAAGTCCTGTAGACCTCTTAGTCAAATATGTACTCAAAGAGGTCCTCCACAAGGCGACTTGACATTCCCGCCCCCTCTCTCTTTCTGTGTGTGTGTGTATGTGTGTGTGTGTGTACCATGCATGTGGAGGTAAATATCTCACAACACCTTCTCCTCACATTATGGTTTTGAGACATAATCTGTCACTGAACCTGAACCCAGAGAGCATAAATTTGACAAGATTGATTGCCCACTGAGCTCCAGACATCTGCCTAACTCTGTCTCTGTCTTTCCAGAATGAATTACAGGCAGGCAGTTTTGCCTAGGATTTTACATTGGTGCTTGGGAAAGAAATTAGCTCTTTATACTTGTACTCGAAGAATGTCCCAACTGAGTCACCTCTCCAACCTATTGTTATTTTATAGTTTGAAGAAAGCATGTGTTATGTGCTACAGAGAACAGAATGCATGTAGAAGACATCATTGCTAAGCCACTGTTTTTAAGTGAGTTATGTTGGAACCATCATCTGTACTATCATAACTGAACTTAGTTATAGTGAAGAAATGCAATTTGCACATCATCTTTTTGTTATTGGATATTTTCTTTATTTACATTTCAAATGTTTTGCCCTTTCCAGGTCTTCCATTTGGAAACCCCTTATTCCATCCCCCCTTCCCCCTGCGTCTATGAGGGTGCTTACCCAACCACCCACTCCCATCCTGCTTGGAATTCCCCTACACTGGGTCATTGAACACCCTCAGGCCCAAAGGACTCTCCCAGTGATGTCCAACAAAGCCATCTTTTGCCACATATGTGGCCAGTGCCATGGGTTGCTCCATATGTATATTTTGGTTGGTCATCCAGGGAGCTCCTGGGAGTCTGAACTGTTGACACCGTTGCTCAGTGCACTGGGCTGTGAACCCCCTCAGCTCCTTCAGTACCTTATCCAACTCCTTCATCTGAGACCCCCAAGCTCAGTACAATGGTTGACTGCAAGCATTAGCCTTTATATTTGTAAGGCTCTGTAAGAGTCTTTCAGGAGAGAGCCATATCAGGCTTCCATTGGCAAGCACTTCCTGTCATTCACAATAGCTTCCGGATTGATGGCTCTATATGGGATGGAGCCCTAGGTGGGGCAATCTCTGGATGGCCTTTTCTTCAGTCTCTGCTCCACACTTTGTCTTCACATTTCCTCCTGTGAGTATTTTGTTCCCCCTTCTAAGAAGCACTGAAGTATCCACATTTGGTCTTTCTTCAAACCTTTGGACTAATATCCACTTATCAGTGACTTCATACTTTGTTTGCTCCTTTGTGACTGAGTCACCTCACTCAGGATGATATTCTCAAATTCTGTCCACATGCCTAAAAATTTCATAAAGTCATTTTTTAATGGTTGACTAGTACTCCATTGTGTAAATGTACCAGATTTTCTATATTCAGTCCTCTGTTTAGGGACATCTGGGTTGTTTTCAGCTTTTAGCTATTAAAAATATGGCTGCTATGAACATAGTGAAACTTGTGTCCTTATTCCATATTGGAGCATCTACTGAATACATGCCCAGGAGTGGTATATCTGGGTCCTCAGATAATACTATGTCCAATTTTCAAAGGAACTACCAGAAAGATTTCCAGAGTGGTTGTACCAGCTTGCAATCCCACCAGCAATGCAGGAATGTTCCTCTTTCTCCACAACCACGCCAGCATCTGCTGTCACCTGAGTTTTTTATCTTAGCAATTCTGCTGGTAGGAGGTAGAATCTCAGGGTCATTTTAATTTGCATTTCCCTGATTATTAAGGATGTTGAACATTTCTTTAGGTGTTTCGGAGTCCTTCAAGTTTCCTCATTTGAGAATTCTCTGCTTAGATCTCTTCCCCATTTTTTAATAGGGTTATTTGGTTCTCTGGAGTCTAACTTCTTGAGTTCTTTGTATATATTGGATATTAGCCCTCTATCAGATTTAGGATTGGTAAAAATCTTTTCCCAATCTGTTGGTTGACATTTTGTCTTATTGACAGTGTCCATTGCCTTACAGAAGCTTTGCAATTTTATTAGCTTCCATTTGTCTCTTCTTGATCTTACGGCATAAGCCATCAGTGTTCTGTTCAGGAAATTTTCCCCTATGCCAATATGTTGGAGACTTTTCCCACTTTTTCTTCTATTAGATTCAGTATGTCTAGTTTTATGTGGAGGTCCATGATCCACTTGGACTTGAGCTTTGTACAAGGAGAAAAGAATGGATCAATTTGCATTTCTCTACATGTTGACTGCCAGTTGAACCAGCACCATTAATTTAAAATGCTGTCTTTTTTTCCACTGGATGGTCTTACCATCAAAGATGGTCCTTTGGCAAAGATCAAGTGACCATAGGTATGTGGGTTCCTTTCTGTGTCTTCAGTTCTGTTCCATTTACCTACCTGCCTATTTCTGTATCAATTACCATGCTCTTTTTTTTTTTTTTTATCACTATTGCTCTGTGATACAGCTTGAGATCAGGGATGGTGATTCCTCTAGAAGTTCTTTTATTATTGAAAATAGTTTTTGCTATTCTGGGTTTTTTGTTATTCCAGATGAATTTGAGAATTTCTCTTTCTAACTCTATGAAGGATTGACTTGGAATTTTTATGGGGATTGCATTGAATCTGTAGATTACTTTCAGCAAGTTGGCCATTTTTGCTATATTAACCCTGCCAATCCACAAGCATGGGAGATGTGTCCATCTTCTGAGGTCTTCTTAGACTTCTTTCTTCAGAAACATGAAGGTCATGTCATACAGATCTTTCATTTGTTTGGTTAGAGTTGCTCAAGATACTTTATATTGTTTGTGACTATAGTGAAGGGTATTGTTTCCCTAATCTCTTTCTCAGCCTGTTTGTCCTCTGAGTTTAGGAAGGCTACTGATTTGTTGTGTTAATTTTATATCTGGCCACTTTGCTGAAGTTGTTTATCTGCTGTAGGAGTTCTTTGGTGGAGGTTTTGGCATCACTTAAGTATATTATTGTATCATCTGAAAATAGTGATATTTTGACTTCTTTTTTTCCAATTTGTATCTTTTTGACCTCCTTTCATTATCTAACTGCTCTAGCTAGAACTTCAAGTACTATATTGAATATATATATATATATATATATATATGTATATATATACATATGTACATATATATATAAAAAGAGAGAGAGTGAGAGAGAGAGAGAGAGAGAGAGAGAGAGAGAGAGAGAGAGAGAGAGAGAAGGCAGCCTTATCTACTCTCTGTTTTAGTGGGATTGCTTTAAGTTTCTCTGCATTTAGTTTGATGTTGGCTACTGGTTTGCTATATATTGCTTTTACTATGTTTAGTTATGGGTCTTGAATTCCTAACCTTTCCAAGACTTTTAACATGAAGTGATGTGGAATTATGTCAAATGCTTTTTCAGCATCTACGGAAATGATCATGTGGTTCTTTTTGTTTGAGTTTGTTTATGTAGTGGATTGCATTGATGGATTTCCATGCATTGAGCCATCCCTGCAGACCTGGGATGAAGCCAATTTGATTGTGGTAAATGATTGTTTTGATGTGTTCTTGGATTCAGTTGATAAGAATTTTATTGAGTACTTCTGCATTGCCATTTATAAGGGTAATTGGTCTGAAATTCTCTTTTACTTTTTTGGGTCTTTGTGTGGTTTTGATATCAGCATAATTGGGGTTTTATAGAATGAATTGGGTAGATTTCCTTTGGTTGCCATTATTTGGAATAGTTTGAAGACTATTGGTATTAGGTTTTCTTTGAAGATCTGATAGAATTCTACATTAAACCCATTTGGTCCTGGACAATTTTTAGTTGGGAGAATTTAGAAGACTGATTCTATTTCTTTAGGGGTTATGGCAAGGTTTAGGTGGTTTATTTGATCCTAATTTAACTTTGGTATTTTGTATCTGCCCAGAATCTCATCCAGATTTTCCAGGTGTGTTGATTATAGGCTTTTGTAGTAGGATCTGATGATTTTTTTTTAATTTCCTCTTTTTTCTGTTATTATATCTCCTTTTTCATTTCTGATTTTGTTAATTTGAATACTGTTTCTGTGCCCTCTGGTAAGTCTGGCCAAGGGTTTATCTATCTTTTTTTTTTTCTTCAAATAACTAGCTCTTGGTTTTGTTGATTCTTTATATAATTCTTTTTGTTTCTACTTGCTTGATTTCAACCCTGAGTTTGATTTTTTTTTCCTGCTGTCTCTTCCTCTTGGATGTATTTCCTTCTTGTTGTTCTGGAGCTTTCAGGTGTACTATTAAGTTGCTTGTGTATTCTCTCTCCAGTTTCATTTTGGAGGCACTCAGAGCTATGAATTTTCTTCATAGCAATGCTTTCATTGTGTCCCATAAGTTTGTGTATGTTGTGCCTTCATTTTCAGTAAATTCTATAATGTTTTAAATTTTTTTCTTCATTTCTTTTTGATCAAGTTTTCATTGTATAGGGTATTGTTCAGATTACATGTGTATGTGGGCTTTCTGTTGTTTTAGTTGTTATTAAAGACCAGCTTTAATCCATAGTGATCTGATAGGCAGCATGGAATTATTTCAATCTTCTTATCATTTCTTATCATTTCTTATCACTTCTTATCATTTGTGGCTTGTTTTGTGATAGATTACATGGCCTCATTTGGAGAAATTTCCATGATCTGCTGAGAAGAAGATATATTCTTTTAATTTAGGATGAAATGTTGTATAGATATCTGATTTGATCCAGAACTTCTGTTAGTTTCACTGTGTCTCTGTTTAGTTTGTGTTTCCATGATCTGTCCATTGAAAAGAGTTGGGTGTTGAAGTCTCCCACTATTCTTGTGTGAGGTGCAATGTGTGCTTTGAGCTTTTGTAAAGTTTCTTTTACAAATGTGGGTTCCCTTGCATTTGGAGCATGGATGTTCAGAATTGAGAGTTCTTCGTGTTAAATTTTTTCTTTAAGGAGTATAAAGTGTTCTTATCTTTTTTGGTGATATTTGGTCAATTTTATCTGATATTGGAATTTCTACTCCAGCTTTTTTCTTGGGAGCATTTACTTGGAAAATTGTTTTGCAGCCCTTTCCTCTCAGGTAGTGCTTATCTTTGATACTGCAGTACATTTCCTATATGCAGCAAAATACAGGGTCCTGTTACATTTCCATTCTGTTTGTCTATGCCTTTTTATTGGGGAATGGAGTTTATTGATGTTAAGAGATATTAAGAAATAGTGATTGTTGCTTCCTATTATTTTTTATGTTATTTTTATGTTTGTGTGGTTATCTTCTTTTGGGCTTGTGGAAAGATTACTTTTCTGCTTTATCTAGGGAAGTTTCCTTTCTTGTGTTGATATTTTTCATCTATTATCCTTTTAGGGCTGTATTTGTGTAAATATATTGTGAAAATTTGGTTTTGTCATGGAATACATTGGTTTCTCCAGCTATGGTAATAGATGCGAGTTTTGCTGGGTATAGTAGCCTGGGCTGGCATTTGTGTTCTTTTAGGGTCTGTATGACATCTGCCCAGGATCTTCTGGCTTTCATAGTCTCTAATGAGAAATCTAGTATAATTCTGGTAAGTCTGCCTTCATATGTTACTTGCCCTTTTCCCCTTAGTGCTTTTAATATTCTTTCTTTGTTTTGTGCATTTGGTGTTTTGATTATTATGTGACAGGAGGAATTTCTTTTCTGGTCCAATCTATTTGGAGTTCTGTAGGCTTCTTGTGTGTTCATGGGCATCTCTTTCTTTAGGTTAGCGAAGTTTTCTTCTATAATTTTGTTGAAGATATTTACTGTCCCGTTAAGTTGGGAATCTTCACTCTCTTCTATACCTATTATCCTTAGGTTTTGTCTTTTCATTGTGTTCTGGATTTCCTGGATGTTTTGGGTTAGGAGCATTTTGCATTTTGCTTTCTTTACTATTGTGTCAATGTTTTCTGTTATCTTCTGCACTTGAGATTCTCTCTTCTATCTCTTGCATTGTGTTGGTGATGTTTGCATCTATGACTCCTGATCTCTTTCCTAGGTTTTCTATCTCCATTGTTTTGTCCCTCTGTGATTTCTTTATTGTTTCTATTTCCACTTTTAGATTCTGGATGGTTTTGTACAATTCCTTCACCCACTTGATTTGGTTTTCCTATAATTTTTAAGGGATTTTTGTGTTTTCTTTTTAAGGGTTTCTACTGTTTTAAATCTGTTTTCCTGTACTTCTTTAAGGGAGTATTTATGTCCTTCTTAAAGTTCTCTATCATCATCATGAGATGTGATTTTAAATCATAGTCTTGCTTCTCTGGTTTGTTGGTATAATCAGGGACCGCTGTGGTGGGAGACCTGGATTCTGATGATGGCAACTATCCATGGTTTCCGTTGCTTGTGTTCTTGCCCTTGCCTCTTGCCATCTGGTTATCTCTGGTTTTAGCTGATCTTGCTGTCTCTGACTGTTGCATGTCTGTCTTGTAAACCTGTGTGTCAGTGCTCCTTCGAGACTAGTTTGCTGGATCCAGGACATGGGAAATAAAGTGGAGGGGGGAGATGACCCACCAGAGCTCAGGGAAACTGGGTAGGCAGACATGGGAATTGGACTGCATGCGCCCTCCCCATGCTGCTGGGTGGGCATCTGGGTCTGAGAACCATGGGACCCCAGTCCTCGGAGTTGGGGAAGGAGCATTTTGGGACCCTTGGCCTTATGGCGGCCAGGGAAGACAAGTTTTAACTCTTGGGCATTGCAGCACTTCACTACAACCTGTGGAAGAGCTGAGAATGGATGGGGTCCTGGGGTGCCTGTGGCTCTGGGTCAAAGGGAAAGTGGGGTAGGGGATGAAGGTGCTGGGTGGTTCCCACATGGATGAGCGCCCTTGGTCTGGTCTGGAGGCTGGAAATGCTGGGAGGCCTTCCTCCCTGAGATTAGATTCGCCTTTTTAGGGGAAGGCCTATTCCCTTGTTCTAGATTATGGTTTTAAGGTGTTTATTGTAGAAAGGTAGAGAGAGAGAAAATAGAGAAGCAGAGGCTGGTCATGGCCATGTGGAGAGAGAAGGGACAAGAGAGAGGGAACAAGGGAGCAAAAGTAAGAGCAAGAGGGTAAGAGAGGTAAGAGAGAATGAGGGGATAAGCAGCTCCTTTTACAGTGGGCTTGGCTACCTTGCTGTTGCCAGGTAACTGTGAGGCAGGGCATACCTAGCTGTAACCAGGTAACTGTGGGCGTAGAGTCCAGCCAGAATACCAGGAGCTTGGGGCATTGCCCTACAGTGACTGATGGTCACAGTATTATGGAGTTGAGGGCTCATGGTGTCAGGAGCCTAGTGTCTTGGAGCATAGCTCATGGTTCTGTCCTTTGTAGAATTTTCTATTGGGTCTCTTCGGTAAGTCTAGCTCAACCAGAATATAGACTACCTTTCACAGTCCAGCACTAGTTCTCACTGGGAGGAATTTAGAGCTATGGTACAGAGCCAGCTCTGGGGTGCAGACAAAAACCAGAAGGATCCTGTCCCCAGCTGTTCCTTGGTTCCTGTGTCCTTATGGCTCTGTGGAGGTCCCTCTTGGGCCAGAAAATTGAAGCGAAATTGTGGTCTTACCTGTGCTCACAGGTGTGTAGTCACTCTTGGGAGACCACCTCTCTCCTGGAGGTATTTGTGTATGTATCTCTGTGGCACAGGGTCAGTTCTGGGTGCAGACAGAGACTGAAAGGCTCCTGTCCCAGGCTACTCCTCCTTTCCTGTGTCCTGAGAGTTCTGGGCAGGTTCCTCTGAGCAGGGATGGTGGTCTTACCTGCACTCAATGGCTTGCCTGCACTCCTTGGAGGCTAGCTCCCTCCCAGCGCTTTTTGGGTATGGAGCCTTGTGGCAGAGGATCAGCTCCGGGCACAGATGGAAACCCTAAACATCAGCTTTAGACTTCTTTGAGATATTTTGTTTAAAAGAGGTGACATGTTTCTAAATAATGAGAAAAATAATATTAAAAGAAATATGTACAGTAGCTTTAAGTATCTATTAACTTGACCTCAAGGTTTTGGCAGGCATGCCTTCAGATTACAAATCTTCTATGTAGTTGAGACAGTAAACAAACACATGTCTTGAGTTTTACTTCCTCATCATACAAAGGATTTTAAAACAATCTTCATGCATTCATAAAAATGTGTTTTTTTTCCTTTATTTTGGGAGGGCTTAGTCATGGTTTCTTAAAAGATGAGATAAATTAGTAAAAGTTCGTGTTAGACAGAATCTACCTTGACTCATTTATCTGTATTTGTTTGTTTTAAGATTACTGAAGGAAGAAGAAAAAATAAAGCTGCATGTGTGTGTGTGTGTGTGTGTGTGTGCATACATGTGTATTCATATGTATGCAAGTGTGTGTACATTTAAATAAAGAATAGGAAACAATGTCAGGTGTTCTTAATGTGTAGCGTGTAATTTTACAAATCTATGCTAAATCCAGATAAGCGAAGGCAACATCAATCTCTATCTGTTCCTGGCCTTGTACAATGGCCGGAGACCATGAACACTACTCTCTCTATAGCCAACTCCTCTTCCACAAACAAAGGCTCTGCCTCTCCAAAGCTCTTAGATTGCTCTCTTGCCAGCCTACTGACCAGTAGCCACCTTAACCTTCACTAATGGAAAACACCAGACAATCTTAATTTTAAAATTAATAGATGACACAGCCACTGAGTGTGGAATCTCTCATCCTAAACTCATTCGCCATTCTATGTTGGAATTCTTCTGGTGGGGGAGGTTACCACCGGATCTAATGTATCCCAGTCTACATTTTGCAACATCTCTTCTGCCCAACATCTTATCTGACTCCTCATCCTCTACCCTTCCTGTCCTACCTGAAAAATCCTACCTCTGTATCTTCTTGTCGTTATTAACTAATCAAATATGTGGGGGAATTCCCCTACATTAAGGAACAATGCACTTGATATCTTTGAGACAAATCCTCTCTCTCACTGGTCTGGAGCTTGACTGTTTGGCCACGAAAGAGGGCACAAGTCTCCCCAGAGCTGCCTGAAAGAATGTTTTTTAATACAGTAGTTCTTAACTTTCCTAATGATGCAATCCTTTAATGTAGTTTCTCATGTTGTCAAAAAAATCATTTCATTGCTACTTTCTAAGTATAATTTCTGCTGTTGTAAATCATAATTTTAATATCAGATAAAAGATATTTAATATGCTACTACCAAAAGGTCAGGGCCCACAGGTTGAGAACCACTGCTTTAATAGGAACAGATATATAAAGGATCAACAATGTTCAATTACAAATTTTAAAGTCCAAAATACTGAAAATGAGTTTTCATAAACTGACTGGCCTTTTCTTCCCTGACTGGTCTATTAATAACAAAAGTTTTGTTGTTGCTGTTGTTTTATTTTCTTTCACAGTTCTGGATTCTAGCAGTCCAAGATGAGAATGCTAGGATGAAGAGACTTTTATCGAACTACCAAGATAGAGCCTTTTCCTAGCATGCATTGCACAAAACTCTGGGCTTTATCTTCATCACATTTTAAAAATAGGCATGGAGTACTCAGGAGGTAGAAACAGGAGGAGCAGAAGTTGAGAGTCACCCTTGACTACATAGCAAGTTCAAGGCCAGCCTCTACCATATGAGACTACATTTTAAAGATGAAATAAAATAAAAATTAAAGAAATTAATCTATGGTCTTATATAGTAAAAAGATGAGGGATCTCTTTTGTAATGGTGTTGGTGTTAATTTTATTTATGGATTATCCTCTTGCTTCCTTAGTTGTTTTTATTTTTTGAGACAGGATTTCTTTTCTTTTCTTTTTCTTTTTTTTCTTTCTTTCTTTTTCTTTCTTCCTTCCTTCCTTTCTTTCTTTCTTTCT
>NW_022196891.1:12961382-12966150 GCF_008632895.1 Mastomys coucha
GATTAAAGGCATGTGCCACCACTGCCTGGCCAAGACATGGTTTCTTTGTATAGCCCTAGCTGTCCTGGAACTCACTCAATAGATCAAGCTAGCTGCAAACTTAAAGAAATCTGCTTGCCTTTGTCATCTGAGTGCTGGAAATAAAGGCATGTACCAACACTTCAGTGCAGAATTCATTTTCTAATAGAATATTTTTTGGTTAATATTTCAGTGCAAAGATTTGTGGAGAACATAAACTTTTAGTCCTTGCAAACCAGGTATTATGATAGTTTTCATGGTGCCTCATGAAGCAGCTATTTCCTAGGCCAAAATTTGATCAAGTACCTGCTACTACAGGGTAGCTCCACTGTGTCAATGACCAGGTTGTAAACTTCCTAGAGCAGCAGCTGTGGCTCAGCTCTCGGACATCTCAATGTCATGTTTCAGAGATCCAGATCTCTCTTTGTATGTAGAAACCATGTCAACGGATAGAACATGAGCATTCATGACAGTGCTGACCAGTCAGAGATGTAAATCTGTCTCACTTGTGGTTTCCCAGGGACATTGACTGCTTAAAGGATCCTTTGATAGTTTAAGCCTGTCTGAAGTTCTATCTTTAACAAGATAAGAGTGGAAACACTATTGACAGAAAGTGGACAAGTACAGTTCTTCATAAGAAGAACAGCTGCCTTATTTGCTTACTGTTTGAACTAGAGAATAACACCTTGTGCCTGTCTCCCAGAGTTTATAGTTGTTTCTGAAATTCTTTTGTTAAGCCGACTCATTCTACTTGTATGACATAGAGTAGCTGAAGTCAATGAGACACAGAGTACAAGGGCAAATGCTGGAAGCTGCATGGAAAGGAGGATGGAGATTTATTATCTATTTGATAGGCACAGATGTTCAGTTTGGAAAGAAGAAAAACATTCCAGAATCAGGAGGTGGCTGAAGAACAATGCTATATATCTCTGAACTGAACCATAAAATAATGAACTTTGTTTTTTACATTTAGAATTGAAAAACACAAAGGTAAAGAGTACTGAAATGAGTCAAATATTGTCACTTATGGGCTCTAATGGTTTACTAGAAGTCTGGAGAGATGGCTGAGCTCATAAAGCAGCTGCTGCATAAACATGAACACTTGAGTTCAATCCCTGCATTAAAAAAAAAAATCCAGGCAGAGTGGCATGTTCTTATAATCCATGTGCCATGTAGTCAGCAACAAGTAGATTTGTATGGTCAGATGATCAGCCTGTCTAGACTAGTGAGAGACCTAACCTCAAAAAGCAAGGTGTATATTGCTTCTGAGGAATGATGCTAAAAGTTAAAAAGTTCACTTCTAGTATAGACACACAGACATAGAAGAACTGAGTCACAATTGTTAATCTGTATTGTATAGATGCATATGTCATAATAAAGCCATAGGATAGAGAAAAATTATTTTTTCAGTTTGCAGATAAATACTTTTAGCATGAGGAAAACAATTTGCTAAAATACTACAATATTTGAATCATAAATGCTTGGATTCAACTTGAAGCTTGTTTATTAGTAGTTCTAGACATAGACATATGCAGATGTGAAGGCCATTGTAAAATACTAAGACCTAGATGGGAGGCTAAGCTCTAGGGAAAATATTAAGGCCTAGGTAACTGTTATGTGGCTAGCCTGCTGTTATAAGGAAACTTTCCCACATGTTTCTATGGTTACAAGAAACTTTCTAGTGCCCAGTTGATTGCACACTCTGTCATGTTCTGTTCCCTTAGCAACCAATCACAATAGAAGTCAATAGAACTTCTTTGTATAGTAAGTTACCCACAGTAGGTGTGGACCCAATGTAACCACCCAGCGGCACTTCCTAGGCTTGTTTACAAGGATTTATGGTTTTTGCTGTTATACGATGACCCTGGGATGGACCCCAATAGGAGAGATATAAGAAACTACTTAAAATAAGACTTACAGTTTGAGTAGAGGTCCAGTAAGTTTAAGTTCCCAAGACCTCCTACGTGGCAGAAAGACACATTGTCATTGGTAACTTACATCCTGGTTGGCAAGTTAAGGCATGAATGTTAGGTAAAACAAGTCCCATCCTAGTAGACAAGTTCATACGTCAATATGAGACAAGGCAAGTCCCCTACCACAGTTGAATACCCCAACTAATGTGAGAGGGATAAGAGTACAACAAAGACATGATCTTAAGAAATGCCTCCCTATCCCTAAATCCTGATTGGTTGAATCACTTGGTAGAGATATTTGTAGATCTCAGTTAAAAAGCCCTATAGGACCTTAACTCATGGCCATGATTTAATTCCTAAATCTGGACTGTGGCCCCAGTTGATTAGTTCTGGGTCATGCTCAGTAAACTATCCTTGTCTCGCTGAGACCAGTGTTTGTGTGGTTTGTGAGGTGATTCCTGGACCCCAACTGAAGGCTTTTCCCATTCTATGACTCAGTTCATCATTTTGAAAACATGAATATGAATGCCCTTAACAAGTCTTATGGTGGAAGACTCAAGACCCACATTTAGCTCTTCAAGTTGTTACAATTCAAATAAAGCAAGTCTGCTCTGGAGCAAAAGTTCTTCCTCCAGCTCCTCCCAATAGTGGTATTTGTGTCAGAATATCTCCTTAGAAGATAAACAGGGAACAAAGTGAATTGTCAAAGGCTGTTAATGCTCATGAAAGACCTCCTCAGACCAAATGTGTGATGACAGTACTGAAGCTGGGAAAGTAGACTATGAATCTGCCAGAAGCACTTTGTGTCCCTAGAAAACCTTCTGTGATAGACTCATGTAACATATTAGTAAGTTATCATGTGTAGTTTTGCTTGCTGAAAGTACACTTTTGGAATGACAAAACCATCCCTTGTCTTAAACTCGAGCATGTTTACGTGACAAATGATCAACTTTCTACTTTGCTTTCTCTTTTTAAATTCTGAGCAGCAGGCAGCCATATCAATCACACTGTCTAAAGCCAAGTAGACAGAGGTCAGTATCATGCACTTGTGTGTACAGATTCTTTAGCACTTTATTTTACATGAAAAGACATCTTTTTGTTTTGTCATTTTCTAGAATCTATAACAGGACTTTCTAATTTGACTACAGGTAAAATATTCGTAGCTCAAAAATATAAAATGCAAAGTGCCCTGTCTTAGGGTTTTACTGCTGTAAACCATGACCAAGGGAACTCTTATAAGTGACAACATTTAATTGGGGCTGGCTTCTAGATTTAGT
Organism: Mastomys coucha; assembly: GCF_008632895.1. Taxonomy (NCBI): domain Eukaryota; kingdom Metazoa; phylum Chordata; class Mammalia; order Rodentia; family Muridae; genus Mastomys; species Mastomys coucha. The sequence goes on from NW_022196891.1 coordinate 12,964,591, forward strand.
CCACTATGATATAGATGGGAGCATGGCCGAGTCCAGAACGGCATGGCACAGAAGGAGCTGAGAGTTCTAGATTTTCATCCAAGGGAAGCCAGGAGGAAGCTGTCCTCAAGCAGCTAGAAGGAGGCTCTCAAAGCCCACCCACACAGTGACACACTTCCTATACCAAGGCCACACATACTCCAGCAAGGCCACCCTTCCTAATAATGTCACTCTCTGCACCAACCATATTTAAATCACCATATGCTCCAGAATTCAATATTTTCACATTTTAAAATACAGTTTTTGATCAAACTGTCTACAGAAGTTCAGTTTCATGCAAGTATACAATGTGTATTCCCCAACCCCTCTGACCTACCCTTTCTTATGCTTAACCCACCATGTAATTTCTTTTCCATTAGATGGTTTCATTTGTACTCTCATCACATGTGCACTAATGATTTTTTTGTAAGCCAGAATCTAAAATGTGAGAAAACATACAATACTTATTTTTTCAAACTTATATAATTAATTTAACATAATTGTTTTCAATCGCATCCATTTCCTTGAAAATGGTAGAAATTCACTTTTATTTATGAATGAAGAAAGCTCTATTGCTCCATATATTTTTACCCTTTACTGGATATACAGACACAAATGCTGGTTTTGTAACTTGGTTGTAATGCTAGTGTGGTGCAAACATTGTCACACAAATATCTTTCCACTATGCTGACTTGAATACCTTGGTGTAAACTCCCAGGAGGGAGTTGGGCCGTATTTCTTGGCTTTTGAGATACTCCTATAGATATAATTCAAAATTTTTGAGCAGCAGTATTATGTTAAAATGGAAAGTAAATTCTATACTAGACCACAAGTATGCAAGTACACCAGAGTAAGTTTTAGACCTGGGAAAGGTGGCCAAGGTACCCATTCAATATGTCAAAGTGGACTTGGCCTCCAGGTCCTCTGAGCATCCTTAGTCTCTTCCTGTTACAGGTTACGGCTGGCATATGCAGACCTCTACCCTGAACTCTCCAACCCAGGGACTGAGCTGCCCTACGCCCAGAGGCTCCTCTCTATAAAATTCAGACGTAGTTGTTGTTGATACTCATGTGCTCTCCCACTCTATGGATGCTCTTTGGCCCTCCTCTCTTCTTTCCTCTCTTCCAACCTAGTTCAGGTACATGAAGACACTGGCCTCTCTCAGATGTTTCTGTGTCTGTCTAGGTGGTACCTAGCTTATGGTATTATTTTACTTGTGTCTACAAGATATATGGCTGAGAATAATACTTCCCCTATATCTACAATAAACTTTATCCTCCACCATATGTAGTCTCAGTCACATCCTCTACTTTTCTTTTTATTTTGTTTTTTTTTTTCATTCAAGCATTACTGCTATACACAATTACCTCCAGGTTCTGTATATTAGTCAGGTTCATACTTTTACACAATAACCAAAGTGTTTTATGCTAAAATAGAAATATTCTGAAGTACAGAAAATACAACTGAATGCTTGTGATCTCTGAGTTCTCCAGTTCTCCATTAGAGGATATTACTCCAGTACCATATATATATATATATATA
>NW_022196891.1:12966160-12968957 GCF_008632895.1 Mastomys coucha
TATATATATATATATGTACCAGTAATTACATTATCTTTGAGAACTCTGCATTTCCTTTCTGGTTCGCTTACACATTGGACAGTAGCCAGCCCTTTCACATGGACTCTGAGGCAATTAGTATCATGATGTAAGATACAGTATCTTCATACAAGAAAACATCACTTAGTTGAGTATTGGTAGATGAAAGGTGCTGTAGATAATGGTCATAAGATATGCTCACTATGTTCAAGGTGGTGTATAGCTTATGGTTATTATTTTACTTGAGTCTACAAGATATATGGCTGAGAATAATTGAAGGCTCTGTAGAAAAAAATGCACTTGAGAGAGAGGAAACAGCCTCTGAACGGAAGCACAGGGCAAGAGCATACATGTGTGATGATGCTCTGAATTGACAAGAACATAATGAAGCTTAGGATGAAATTGCAGAGTTGCTATTTTAAAATGACAGGTATCACTGCTGGGATGTGGGAGTAACTGTGTATATCAGTCGCTGCTGCACTGAGACAGTAAAGCAAAGGCAACATAGAACATGTAAAAGGGCTGTTGCCAGGGAAACAAGAGGGTTCATTTTATGGTTCTTAGTTTTGCTATTGAAAATAATTTTAAAACAGACTCATTGGGCCAATTTTATTAGAGATTATGAGGAAAAACAGTAGGCAGGCAGGTTCTAAATTTCAGCAGCAGTATGAATGAGAAGGTTGAGAAGAGAGAGAAAACAATGTCCTTTTAAGTCAGCATTCTAGAGAACCAGCAGATTCAATGATGGCAGTGGTGGGAGGGTAGGGGAAAGTTTCAGAAAAAGAACATCCAGGAAAGAATGTCTAAGCTTTGCCCTACACAGGAATGAAGAAGATAGCGTAAAAGGAGATATACTTTTCTCAGTCAGAAATCAGAAATTTTGGCCTGTTTATAGGAAGCCCAACTAGATAGAGCCAAGCCATCCTCTGCAAGGGTATGTTAGTCTGCAGGAGGGAGGGGCTTCTTGGAAGGGAGTCACTTTATTTCCTTAGGTAAATAATTATTGTTTTGCCTTCCCAGAATATTGTCAGGAGAATTAGATTTCTTGGAGGTGAGGGGAATATACTCAGTGTCTTGTGATTGACAGTTCTTGATAGGTTAACTCTTTAAAGAAAGACACAACACTATGCAATGGTTTTAGTATCCCAGAATGTTAGGTCTTCCGAAAGGTAGAAACAAAACTCAAATTATATTCCTTGAGTCAAACCTGGTAGCTTATTGTTGGAGGGCTTCACCAAAGGCCGGATAAGTCTACTCTTTCATATAGTAACTTAAAATCTAAAGAAGCAGGTCCCTCTCTCCGGTAACCAAGGGAAAAAGTTAGCATCCAAAAATGCATGAGGGACTTCTCAGTCTCTGTTGGGTAGCAGTTTGTCCTGCCATTAGAACCTACAGGAAAGGTTAAAAAAAAGTTTAATACATCAGATATTAATGGGATGTGAAAAACAGGACATTAAAGGAATATGAAAACAGGATGTTCTAAAGGGGAATTTGTTAATATTCATCATGTTAAAAGGGAAGGAAAACACTGAGATATTTTTTTTATTCACTTTTAAAAAATTCTTCCTTCATATATTACATCTCAACTGCAGATTTCCTTTCCTTTCTTATCCCCAGTCTCTTGTCCCAGGCCATTTTCTCTCCTAGATCCTCCCTCTGTCTACCTCCCCTCAGAGAAGAGCAGGCCTCTCAGGACATCAACTAAGCATACTGTAACAGGCTATCAAGACTAGACAAGGCAATCTAGTCGGAGGAGTAGAGTCCCATAAGCAGAAAATGAGTCAGAGACAACCTCCATCCTCTCTGTTAAGAATTCCATACGAACACAAAGCTACTCAGCCATAACATATACAGAGGACCTGGAACAGACCCCTGTAGTCTTTTTAATCTGTGCAAGCCCCCAGGAGTCTCTATCAGCTTATTGTAGGGGTCATGGTCTTGTGGTGTCACATATCTCAGTAGCTTGCTTTAGTACCTCTAGTATATCAGAATCTTACTCCCTCTTCTTCATAGCACTTCATAGGACTGGGTTAGTTGTACCTAGTGTTTGTTTGGCTGTGTGACTTGTCATTTGCTCCCATCTTTTGTTGGATGAAGTCTCCGTGGTCACTTTCATGATAGTTCTGTTATTCTCTAGTTCCGGAGCAATTTGCAAGCAGGATAAACTATAGACTATAGGATTTGTTGCTGTCTTGGTTTCCCAATCTCTCTACTTGAGTCCTTGCCTGGTTACAGGAGATGGCCAGTTCAGCCATTACTAGTTTTTTTCTAGGGTTTCTCTCATAGATTCCATGGAATATACATTGTATTAGGTTTCCACATTGCTCCCCAAAGATCTCCAATTCTAGTCATCTTTCTCAATATTTTCTCTTCTACCTGATCTCTTCTGTTTCCAACTCACTTACCTCCAGTCCAAGAGGAAAATCTACTCTATTTCTCTTACCAGAGAAATCCCCTTAATACCTCCATATTACTTTGTCTGTCTGAGTCTGTAGACTGTAGCATGGCTGTCTTTGACTTTAGACTAAAATCCACTTATAAGTGAGTAAGTACCATGTTTACCTTTTTAAAAAGTTTTAAAAGTTTTTTTTAAGTTTAAATGTTTGATACATTTCCCTGTATATTTCACAATGCCATTGTTTTAAACAGCTCAATAGTACTACATTGTATAAATGCAACACTTTTTTTTTTTCACTTTGCCCATGTTTAATATACTTGCTAAGGAAAAGGTTGAGCTTTGAATGATAATCTTTTTTTTTTTTTCATTTTTTTTTTTATT
>NW_022196891.1:12975447-12984682 GCF_008632895.1 Mastomys coucha
AACATTTTGCTGCATACAGGAAACCCACCTCAGTGACAAAGACAGACACTACCTCAGAATAAAAGGCAACACTTTTTAAATGCATATTCCAGTTGGTAGACAGATAGGTTGTTTCCAATTTCTGGCTATTGTGGATAAAGATGCTATGAACATAGTTGAGCAAGTATCCTTGTGATGAGACTGGGTGCATACCCAGGAGTTGTATAGTTGTGTCTTGAGGGAATCCAATTCATGATTTTCTGAGAAAATTCCATAGTGACTTCCATAATGGTTATACCAGTTTGCATTCTCACCATCAGTGAAAGAATGTTCCTCTTGTTCCACATCCTCACCAGCATGTGCTGTCATTTTTTCTTTTATCTTAGCCATTCTGACAGGCATATGATGGAATATCAAAGTCATTTTGATTTGTATTTCCCTGATTACTAAGGATATTAAACATTTCTTCTTGGCAGTTAGAATTTCCTTTGTTGAGAAATCTTGTTTTAGGTCTGTATTGCGTTTTTTAAATTAGGATATTTGGTTTTTTGATATCTTGTTTCTTGATTTTTTTATATATTATAGAAATTAGGCCTTTGTTGACTTGGTGAAAAGTTTTACCATTCTGGGGACTTCTGTTTTGTACTGGTGTCCTTTGACCTACAGAAGCTTTATAGTTTCATGACGTCCCATTTATTTATTGTTATTCTTACTGCCTGTGTTACTGGTTGTCTTAGTCAGGGTTTGTATTCCTGCAGAAAAAATCATGACCAAGAAACAAGTTGGGAATGAAAGGGTTTTTTTAGCTTACACTTCTTCATTGCTGTTCATCACCAAAGGAAGTCATGACAGGAACTCAAACAGGGCAGGAGGCAGGAGCTTATGCAGAGGCCATGGAGGAATGCTGTTTACCAGCTTGCTTCCTCTGGCTTCCTCAGCTTGTTTTCTTTTACAGCCCAGAACAACCAGCCCAGAGATAGCACCTCACATAATGGGTCCTCCCACCCTTAATCACTAACTAAGGAACTGACTTACAGCTGGATTTCATGGAAGCATTTACTCAAACAAGGTTCCTTTCTCTGTGATAACTCCAGCTGTGTCAAGTTGACACACAAAACCAGCCAGTTTATTGCTGTTCTGTTGAGAAAGTTCTCTCTTGTGCCAATGTGTTGAAGACAATTCCATTTTTTTCCCTTCTACAAGTTCATTTTTATCTGATTTTTTGTTGAGGTTTTTGATTCATTTAGACTTGAATTTTGTGTAGGGTGAGAGATATGAATCTATTTGCATTCTTTTACATACCTAAATCTAACTAGTTAAACCAGCAGTATTTGTTCAAGATGCTTCTTTTTATCCATTGTACAGTTTTAGCTTTTTTAATACACACACGCACACGCACACACGTACACACACATATACGTGTGTGTACGTGTGTGCGTGTGCGTGTGTGTATGTGTGTGTGTGTGTGTGTGTGTGTGTGTGTGGCTAAATCAGGTATCCATAGGTATGGATAACTCCATAGATTAGTCTATCTGATTTTTTTTTGAAATATCATGCATTTTTTTATTATTACAGCTCTGTAGTACAGCTTGAAATCAGGAATAGTTATTCCTTTGAAATTCCTTTTATTATACAGGATTGTTTTAAACATCCTAGGATTTTTGTTTTTCTCTATGAAGTTGAGTATTGTTCTTTCAAGGTCTGTAGAGAATTGTGTTGACATTTTGATGGGGCTTGCACTGTATCAGTAGATTGCTTCTTATAGGATGATCATATTTACTGTTAATCTAACCTATCCATGAGCATAGTAGATCTTTCCATTTCCTAATATCGTCTATTTCCTTCTTCAAAGATTTGAAGTTTTTATCATATAGGTCTTTCACTTGCTTGGCTAGATTGACCCCAAGATATATTATACTATTTGATACTATTGTGAAGGATGTTGTTATTCTTATTTCTTTAGCCCATTTGACATTTGTATATAAGATGGCCATTAATTTGGTTTTGTTGTTGTTTTGGTTTATTTTGTTTTTGAGCTAATTTTGTATCAAGCCACTTAGGTGAAGTTGTTTTTCCGCTGTATGAGTTCTGTAATAGAATATTTATGCTTCCTCATGTTCCATTATATCATAAGCAAATAGCAATATGTTTTCTTCTTCCTTTCCAAGTTTATCCTTGCCTGTACCTGGACAGCTCTTCTTCTGACTTGCATTCCCTGTTCCTGGGCAGCTGAAGTCTTCCTGAGTTAGGTCCCAGGCTTATAATAGCAGGAGAGGATGCTGGTGTATACTGTGAATATCAAGGACCAGCCTGTAGTTCAAATAAAGACTCAACAACTCTAATGTATTTTAAAAGTTAGATCTTTAGCTTGGGCTCCCTCTCAACTACTCTACACTAATTAATTCTGCCCTACCTCTTGTCCTGTGGTCAGGTTTACCTCTGTCCTACCTCTGAATTGTCTATCTACCTCCATGCCCACTGGATGAATCTCTCACTTTTCGATTCTTCTTTCAGCATCTTTATCTCTTTCTGGAAGTTCCACCTTCTTTCTGTTTCAGGTGTTGGTCATCAGATCTCTATTAAAGCCTATCAGAGGGTGTCTTAAGCAGGTGAGGAAGAAACAAAAGCCCATATATGCTGCTGGCATATAGATCTACATCTAATTGGTGCGGCACAGCAATTAACAACCGAGAATATAAGGACTTACTTTCATACCTCTGATACAATTATTTTTTTCTAGACAGGGTTTCTCTGTGTAGCCCTGTCTATCCTGGAAATCACTCTGTAGACCAGGCTGGCCTCAAACTCAGAAATCCACCTGCCTCTGCCTCCCAAGTGCTGGGATTAAAGGCATGAGCCACCACTGCCCAGCTTTTGATATTATATTTGTAGTGATATATTACTCTACCAGTGATTGGGTTGGATTAGATCTGGCAATGGAATGGGTTTTTTTCAGAACTCAAGGTAGGGAGTGGGGTCATTCAGAGAAGTTAGAAGCAGGAGTATGGTAGTATGGTTATCAGTGAGGAGGGGCGGTTTTATGAGTCTTTGAGAACTAAATATAGAGAATTGGGGAATTAAATCTAGGAATTGAGTCAGTTCGGGGCAGGCAGGTCTCTCATGTTTTCTTCTGACTGGTATGTCCTGTGAAAGTGCACCTTAATTGAGGGTAAGCACATAACAGTAGAAGAGACCAGTGGTAAGTCAGGATGTGAGGAGGCAACGTATTAGATCTTTGGTGGCCAAATCCACGGAGTGGAGCAGTTCCACAGGCTAGAAAGCCACTCAACTGTTCTTCTGATTGGTCTGACCGGCACCTGAGCAGGGAGAGTCTGCTCCTGTTGGGGCCAGTGGCCTGGCTGCAGGGTAGGCAGAGGGACATGATCAGGGTAGTTGAATGAATCTAAGATTTGGGGTGTGAGAGAAGCATGGGTTCTTCCCATTGAAGAACCCATCATTTTTCTGAGTGGCATGTTCTACTTTTTGGCAATAGAATCTACCAGAGTTGGGTCTGGGATACAGCATTGGAAAGGGATGGTGAGCCAGGATGGGTAGGAGTGCATAAAATTCTAGGGTAGGGGTGAGATATTGTGAGAGGAGGCAGATATTAATCCTGCTGGAAGCCCCTTAAGCTCAGGAAGTAAATATCTAAGGATTAGTGACAGACCCTCAGTTAAACTGAGTGGACACCCCTGAGCCATTATGTATCTGCAGGTTGTGCTGTATGCTGTAGGGTTCAAGCTTTTGTCAGCTGTTACTTAGGCAGGAATGATCTTGGTAATGAGGCTACTTTTGAGTAACTTCTGTTCCTGCAACTCCTCACCTATATTCCTCCTCAATAATATCATTGCTCCATGAACTTTGGCAGTATCAATACTACAGTCTGATTTTGGTTTCATATCTGGAGTATTTAGACATTTTTCATATTGTATGAGTAACAGTGTCACAATACCCAATAGCCTCCAAGCCCACTAATATCCTAACAATACCATGTGCCAGGAAGCATGCGACAATCCCATTCAGAATTCTCCAGGGAGACAGGAACAATAAATTACACATATAGATGCATTAAAGAATGATGAGCCTGTCCAGAATGGACTTGATAGGGGAGGAATGACATGGTTCTAGACCCTGGGACAACGTCAACAGAGATGGGGCTCCACAAGTGTTGATGGCTGCTATGGTGGTAAGGCTTGTTTGTACAATAAAGTACATATTTTTACTCTTCTTGGAGGAATGTCCTTCCTGTTAATCTATTTTTTTCCTTCCTGCTAATCTTAATGGCTTCATGATAATCAGTCAAAACAGGAATTTGGGAGGTGAAGATGTGGATAATGTCTCAGCAAAATAGTAAATTCTGGGTCCTTCAGGCCAGCCCTAAAGACTGTGGAAAAGAACTCTAAAAATATGAGTTTGAAAATACATAATTTCTTAACTATGCAAAAAATAAGGATGCAATATGAATTATGTGAGGGGCTTTACAAATCTAAAAGAACAAAGGCAGCTGTATAAATGAGCCAGCTTGTCAGAAAGATACAAGGCCAGGTTCATTCCCAAGTTCAAGGTCAGCCTGGGACAGTCCAGGTCCAGTCATGGTGGAAATGAAAATTGTAGGGTGTGGTCCCACCCATCTTGTTTATTGTCTGTGCTTATGTTTTGCAATGTGAAAAAAGAATGTATTCTTGGTCTCTTCTGAGAATCAAATTGCTGGAGTCATGGGATACTGATTCAAAGGATTATCAAAAAGAAACCTGGATTGATATGTAAAATAAAAAGGCTAGGCTTGTTATCTGTAATATATGAGCTATTCCAAGGGTTTTTTAGAATAGCAAGAGAGAACTACTTGGAGAACCGTCTCGAGCAGAAAATATAGAGAGAGTTGTTTGAAGATCTCCAGAGGAAGCATAACAGAGAGAAAATAGTCTGAAAATTTCTCTAAAGCAGAATACAGGCTGCCAGCTTGGACCGGTGATTTGACTTGGAGTCATTGCCTTTGCTGCTCCCAGATACCCCTTTTCTCAGAACCCCTCTCCAAACTGAGGTTGGTTCTTGGCAAAAGAGCACTTAGTAGGAACATAAGCGTAAATACTGGCAGCTGAGACATTCGAAGGTTGGTTCAAGTGCAAATGATGAGACGCTACCATCTTGGCTCATTTCAAGTTCAAAACCCTTAGAATGTGGGAAGTTGGTGTGATGAATTAAAGGACTGAGAAGGCAGGGGCAACTTGTATGTGCTGTAACCTAGACCTCTGGCATTCGGATGTCAAGTCTGTATGTAACAACCACGTAAGTGACTGGCCCTGGCTTGGTCTCCCTTGGTCTGAGCCAGTTGTAGAAACATATATTCTAGAGTACAGATCTTGCACAGTTAGTCTATTCAAAATCACATGCTGATGTGGTCTGTATAACAGCCTCACAGACAGAAACGACTGGCATATAGTTTCACCAGTTTCCAATACTTTTTGCTTCAGCAGATACCGCAAATCAACCACACACACACACACACACACACACACACACACACATACACACACTGGGTATTTGCTGTTAGAAAACTTCTATTTGGCACAGCCCTCTTCTGCACTGAGGACATCTCAACTGAAATATGTGTGAAAGTGTTACTTGATTGAGTTGTTATTAGTAATTAATAGGGTGGGAAATCTTGAGAAAATTTTTATAAACTATAAAGCAATACAAACATTATTTACTAAGATTGCTCCTGATAGTCAGGAGGTGGTAAAAATTTCCATCAACTATAATATAGACTGGGAAAAAAATAACCAGTAAATATTCTTACTTGAAATGTTTAGTCTCTGCTTGGGCTACATAATTCTGCTAGTGAGTTGTGTAAATAGCTAGTGAAATGTGTAAACAACCTAGATGTGATAGAAGTAAATCTGTGTTTGTTTTATTCATTAGTACTTCATGCATGAAAGTGAATATAAATTTCTTATAAGATGCACAAGGCAGACTGGAAAGATAGCTCAGTGAATCATATTCCTCTTACACCGAAGGGAGCATTATGTTCAGCTCTCGAGAGCCCACATGAAAGCCAACCATGTATGGTAGCCAGCTATAATCCTAAGCACTTGCAGTTCAGAGGATCTCTGGGATAAGCTTGCTACCTGGAATAGGTAGAATTTGTGAGCTCTGAATTCAGAGGTAGAACCTGCCTTAATAAGTAAAATGGATGTCCACTGAGGAAGGCACCAACTTTAGGCCTCCAAATGAATATGCTCATAACTCTATGAACACATACAAACATAAGTATACAGAGATGCATCATGTAACAAAATATTTTTCTTTTAAAAATTTGTCATTTGAAAATACAAAATAAGCTGATCATAGTGGCATATTATATTAATCACAGCACTTTAAATGCTCATGAAGACAGATCTCTGTGAGATACTGAAGAGAGAGAGACAGAGACAGAGACAGAGACAGAGAGAAACAGAGATAATGAAAGAAAAGGAGGGGAGAAGAAAGAGAAAGTTCAAAATAATTTTAGCTTACTAAATTTATAGAACAAGCAATTGGCTGTGTTTCCATTGTCAATGAAGATATTTTGTCTCAATTAGATGACAACTCACTCACTGGTTTCTGTCTGGTCTTTATAAATACAGGATGTAAGATATAAACTCTACATGTGTTCTTTATTTCTGGAAGTAAAAGCATGAATCGCACAGCTTAGAAAAGGAGAGAATTTCTGAGAGATGGCTTCCTGAGAGGTGTGGGAGTCACATGAGATCAAGAACATTACTGAGACAGAGGAAAATATTTAAAGCTGCAAGAGTTACTGGAGCTAGCTTGGGCTAGGTAACCTGGCATCTTGTTTTCCTCACAGAGTTGCCATAGAAGTAAAAAGCAAAATAGGTTGCGAGTAGAAAATTTCTTGTTAACATGAAGCATACTTAACTGAGTTTTGATGAAAATAGGCATTCTTGTCTTGTTTTGGAGACAGAAGTGATGTTTAAACTTTTACACAAGTCTTAGGATGTTAAGCATACCATAGGAATAGTAGAATAAAAGTGAGTCACTTCAGGAGAAAAGCAGCTTTGTCACTTCATTACAGATGAATGTATTGGTTATTTTTCTGTTGCTATGATAAAACACCATCATCAAAAGTAGCTTATAAAATACAAAGTTTATTTTATTTTACGGTTCATAAAGAATAAGAGTTTATCATGGCCAGGAGACATGGCAGTGAGCACCAGGCATGATGACCGGATCAGAAAGGTGAGAGTTCATATTGAACAACAAGCACAAAACAGAGGCGAAAGAAACCTAGATGCAGGAGAGCTTTTGAATCTCAAAGCTCACCACCAATGATGTACTTTCTATAGCAAGACTCTATTCTTTTTACCTCTACAAATAGTGCCTATAAGTGAGGAGCCAAGGCTTTTGGGGGCATTTCTCATTCAAACTAGTACATTGGCATTGACGTGTATAGGCAATGGCATTGATGTGTATAGGCAATGGCATTGACGTGTATAGGCAATGGCATTGACGTGTATAGGCAATGGCATTGACGTGTATAGGCAATGGCATTGACGTGTATAGGCAGGGAACTTTTATTCATGAAGACTTTCACTAGATAACAGGCCTGAAAGAGGATACTGATTCTTCCAATACCTTATAAGGAAATGGCATGAATTAGGGAGCTGAATAATCCTTTCCTCAGTTTCAGAAATGACAGTTTTTATAAAATGAAAATTTTGTGAATGATGACCAAAGTCCCTATGCCCAGCTCTGCATTTTAGAAGCAGAATTAAGATTACACACTGAACAGCCAATTGGAGAGAATGAAGAAATGCAAGACATTTAAGGACAAATTGAGGGAGAGGACAGCTGCCTAGACAATACTTAACAAAAATAAGATGAAATGCTGCAGTCTTAAATCAGCTCAAAAGTCAAAAGCTCTGCTAGAAAAGAAAAGCTCAAAGCAAAAGCAACAAATTCTTGAGAATTTGTGTGACATTTTACTTCTCATTTTATGAAGGTGGATGTGAAGTTTTAAGTTGAAGAACTTTACTTTTGTGAAAGGTCAGGTGCAAGTGCATAAAAATGAGGCAGAACCTGGACAAAACCATGTGACAAGCACAGGAAGGAAGCTATACTTCTGTGCTACAGCAGGATTGGCCATGAGCCCTGGGATTGACTCAAGAAGATCATCCTTGATCTTGAACACTCCCATTTGCGTCCCTACCTGCTCCCTCCCAGTTTCCTCCCTCCATCTTCCTCTTATAACTATTTTATTCCTGCTTCTAAGTTAGATTCAAGCATCTTCTCTTGTGTTTTGCTTCTTATTTAGCTACTTCAGGTCTATGACCATAGCATAGTATGTGAATTTTAGGGCTAATACCCAGTTAGAAGAGAATAAATACCATGAATGTCCTTATGGGCCTGGGTTACCTCACTCAAGATGATATTCTCAAGTTCTATCCATTTGCCTGAAAAATTCATAATGTCTTCATTTTTAATATTTGGATAGCATTCCATTGTGTAGATATACCACATTTCTTTATCCATTCTTCAATTAAGGGATATCTGGGTTATTTCCAGTTTCTGCCTATTATAAATAAAGCGGCTATGAACATAGTTCAGCAAGTGTCTTTGTGGGATGTTGGAACACCTTTTGGGTATATACCCAGGTGTAGGAAAGGACAGGATAGATGGCTAGATGGCCATGAAAATGAATGGAAATATGCAACTGAAAGGGGTAAGGAGGTATATCTCCAGGACAAGACAGAGACTTGGGATTAGCAGCAATCAGGGTGACCTTAGCTGTGACTCACTACATTAGGGATATGAAACCTGAAGATGCTATGCCCTATAGCCAGGCAAGAACCCCAGTCGAGTGATAGAGACACTAATCCACCTACAATACTCTCAACCCTAAATATATCCTGTCTATATGGGAAATAAAGCAGAGAATGAGGGAAATGTTAACCAAAATAGACCCAACTTGAGACCCATCCCATGGGCAAGTGCCAATCTCTGACACTATTAATGATACTTTATTATACTTGTGGACAGTAACATGCTGTCCTCTGAGAAGCTCCACCCTGCAGGTGACTCAGAGAGATATAGACACCCACAACCAAAAAATGATGGAGCTTGTGGACTTTTATGGAAGAATAGGAATTAGGATTCCTGGCCCAAAGTGGATAGGATCTCTACAAGAAGACCAACATTACTTCATTGCTGGTGGGATTGCAAACTGATACAACCACTCTGGAAATCAGTTTGGCGGTTC
>NW_022196891.1:12985838-12996187 GCF_008632895.1 Mastomys coucha
AAAAAAAAAAAAGAAGACCAACAGAGTCAACTAATCTTGACACTGGAACTCTCATAATCTGAACCACCAAGCAAAGGACATTCAAGGACTGGACCTAGGCTTCGCAACACATACGTAGCAAGTATACAGCTTGGTCTTCATGTTGGTCCTAAAACAGCTGGAATGGGGACTATCCCAAAAGTTGTTGCATGTATCTGTGTATCTGCTTGTATTATGAATAGTAATTTTCTTTCCCCCCAAAAAAATCTGTCTTCAGAGAGTGTCTGCATATAGCTTCTGTTGATTCTGATTGGTAAGTAAAGATGCCAACAGCTACTAGCTAGGGAGTACAAACAGAGGTGGGATCTTAGGATTCCTGCTATTGGGACTGGGAGGAGAAGATGGAGATGCACCATGCTGGGAGAGTATGGAGGAGAGGAGAGATTATATGCCTGAGAATAGTGCTAGGCAGAGAGGCAAAGACAACATGTGAAGGAGCCAAGAAAACATGGCTCAGAGCCTCAGCTCACCTGAGTCTAGGGAAGCCAAGATAGAACATAGAATTGATAAATAATAACTTGGGATTAACCAAATGGTAATTAGGCAGTGGCTGAGCTATTGTGTTGTTTAACACATATTAAAATATAAAGGCTGTGACTGTGTGTGTTCCATTGAGGAACATAACATATTGATGTGGGTAGCAAACTTGCTTCTAAGAATTATTAATTAATATTTAACTCTATGTACATGGGATATGGTCTTGTAGCTGGGCTGCTTTGTCTGGACACTGTGCCAGAGAAAGTCCCTAGCCTTGCAGAGATTTGAAGTGCAAGGGAGGTGTGAATATCCAGGGGTTCCCCATCTGCTCAGAGGAGAAGGTGAGGGAAGGAGTTGGGGAATGGTGACATGGAGGGGTGCCAAGGAGGGGACATTGAGCAGGATATAAAGTTAATAAGTAAAAAATTAAAAAGAAATCAAATACAAAATAAATTTAAAACAGCCTATCCCTAAGAAGACAAAGAGAAAATTTTGAGAAAGTTATGGGCTGGTCATGAAAAGGGAGTTGCTAAGCATCCATCTTAAGACGCTTCAGTAATCTGACTAGGCAAAGAATATTTAAGTTTTACAGCACAAACCTTAGAGTGCTTTAGAACATATTAGATAGTTTTAGCTTATTGAATTGAAGTGAAATTAAAATAAATTCATTTGTACAGAACTGTTGGAAATAGATAGAAATTTGAACATCTATCTATTTGTGCGTGTGTGTGTGTGTGTGTGTGTGTGTGTGTGTGTGTGTATGCATCTGTGTCCAATTGTGTGTGCGTCTGTGTCCAAATGTGTGTACATGTGTGATACTTGAGTGTGGTATATACATACTCTTTCTTCACAGAAAATAGAGGAGAATATCAGGTATCCTGGTCTATTCCTCTCCAGATTATTCTTGTGTCAGGGTCTATCACTGAACCTGGTAATAGACTAGGAGCCCGGAATTCCCAGAGATCCTATTTTCTCTTTTTCTCATGGTGCTGGTGTTATGGGATCATGCTCATGCCTGCCTGTCTTTTGTCTTTTGTCATATGTTCAGGATATTTGATTTCAGGTCAAAGCCAATGCTCTTACTCACTAGGCCATCTCTTCATTCCTTCTCCCATTCATCTCCTTTATATAGACACTTTGATCAATTCTATTTTCAAATACATTCTTCTAAATTAGTTCAGATCAGGCAAACATGGGTATAACTCTATTAGGAGAATAATTAACCTTAAGAATGATTATCAATAACTGTCTTAACTAGAACACCAATATGTTTCTGAATACTCATTCATTTTTATGAGATATTTTCTTTATTTACATTTCAAATTTTATCTGCCTTCCCTGTTTCCCCTCCAAAAATCCCCCTATTCCATCCTCCCCTCCCCTGTTTACTAACCCACCCACTTCTGATCCCCTGTCCTGTGATTCCTCTACACTGGGGCATTGAGCCTTCACAAGACCAAGAGCCTCTTCTCTCATTGATGTCCACAAGGCCATCTTCTGCTACATATGTGGCTGGAGCCATGAGTCCCTCCATGTGTACTCTTTGGTTGGTGGTTTAGTCCATGGGAGCTGTGGGGGTATACTCCATCTTAAAACTATGGCCTACTTTACAACTGAGAATGCTAAATAAAAGATTAACTGTTTGCTTGGAATGCAGATAGATAAACCTAAATAGATAAATATACTTATTTCAAGGTGATATGGTATGCTGAACAAAATTATAACTAAATAATCTGAAAAGTAATCACAATTAATGAACCTGAGGAAAAATGACAAACACAACTAAGTTCAGAATAAAGAATGCTTTACAGAGATACATTAAGGCAGGAAAAGAGACAGAGGCACAAAGCAGGCTTGGCCTGATCCAAGGCAGATCTAGTCACAGCAAGGAGCATTGTGTCCCACACCCATGTGAATGAGCAAATGCCTACAGAAGAAGATGGGGTGTAGCCTCTTACAGGTGCAGAAATGATGCTACTCTCCCTCCAGTACTTCCTTCCTTCCAGAGGTGCTGCATCTGGCTGTAACAGAAAGTGAGGAGTGTGATGGTTAGTAGGAAACTATCAATAAACTCATTGAAGTAAGCAACATATATTTAATGGTAGAAAAGAAGGAAGGTCTCCTCTGCAGTGAGTAATGGTCACACATCTCCTAAGCATTTCCTCTTAGCTTTCTCCATACTGTAAAATACTGGAAGTTGCCTTATTAATTTTTCTATGTCTATTTTCTATGTTTCTATGTAGGAGTCAGAATTGAACTGAAGACCTCATACATGCTAAGCAAGCCTTCCTGCTTTAACTTATGCCCTCCATACTTGCATTTCTGAGCTTCTTGAGAAAGGTGTCCAAGGCTCAGTTACTTCTGTATACACATCAAACACATCCTATTTCAGCCTCATCATGAGTGTTGAATTGTCAGACTGAATACCAAGATGGATTTCATGTGAGAATGGGATAATAGAGGATTGTGCTTCTAAATAAAATGTAGCACATTAAGATATGCTCACAAAAATATGTGGAATCTGATAGAAAATTGTAGTGTAGCTCAAATCTGTGTATATGTGAATAATTTACACATAATGAAAACAGCTATTATTCTTAGATTCAACTTATTCAGTATTTATTGAATTTTCTTGTTTTGGTTCTCAAAGATTTATTTTGCACTGAGATATTATGTTAAGGCGAGTATGTAAGAACCCTTGACTATGTATGTGCTGTGCTGTCCCCTTAAATCATCAAGCATCAGTACAAAGACCCACAGCTGGATAATGTTCAGAGTGACAAACTTTAGAACACTTAGTCCTAAATGAAACGATTTTATCAAATTCCATTCCCCAAGAATGTATATGAAAGAAGAGTCAGAAAAATTTTCCAAACTGAAGGTGATAGGTGACTCCAAAGAAACCATTTATTTCAGACACATGGGCTGTGACAACACACATGAAAACTGTGTAGGTTCAAACCAGGCAAAATCCCACCATTGATAGGACAAAGAAGACACAAATCATCATACCTATCAAAGAGCCTATCTGGGACTGAGATCCGCTGGGAAGGGGAAATTCAGTGTTCTGCAGCGGAGTGTCATTGGGTAATCAACCACATGCATGGCTAGAGTATGCACAGATAGTTGACCAACACAAAACAGACTGTTTTCTTTTAAACATTTTGCTTTGCTTTGTATTTTATGCCTAATTATTATTATTATTATTATTATTATTATTATTATTATTATTAGATTGACATTTTTGTTAGTCTTTCATGAGTGAGAAATAAATGAATTTGTTGAAAGGGATATGAGTAGGGTCTGGAAGGAATAGGGAATTTCAAAGAATAAGATAAAATATATTTGTTTTGGTTAGCGTTCTATTACTGTGAAGAGACACCAGGACCACAGAAACTCTTATAAAGAGAAAGCATTTAATTGGGGATAGCTTACAGTTTTGTAGGTTTAGTCCATTGTCATCATGGAGACGAGTTTGGCAGTAAGTAGTCAGACATAGTAATAGAAGTAAGTGAGAGTTCATCTAGATCCACAGGCATCATGAATAGACAGACTGTGGGATACCTAGGATGTGCTTGAGATGGGATTCTTCAAATCTTGTAACCCAACCCTAGGGACACACTTTTTTTCCAACAAAACTACACCTCTTAATTCCTTCAAAAAGTTCTATCCCTCAGTGACCATGTATTCAAATCTATGAGCCTCTGATGGCTATAACTCAACCCAACACAATATTTTATAAAAATGTAAAGGAAAAATATAAAATTATTTTTATTTTTTTAATTAACAAAATCTTAGCTTTATGTACGTATTACTATTGGGGCAATAGCTCACTGTCCTGTACTCTCTGCTTTTTAATATAAAACAGGAAGTACTGTCAAAGCAGCATTAAGGAAAAACTATTTCCTCTGATTGAGAGAGTGAAATATGTAGCTCAGGTAGAAATAGAACATTGAAATTGCAAGACACCGCCCAGGAAGGAAGGCTCGCTCTGAGCCAGGAAGGAAGGCTCACCCTGAGCCATGCTAAAGACGCATGGAATAACTATGCCTTTACTGAGATACAGTATTTTTCCTATACAGAATTTCCTCCCCTAGACAAGTCCTAAAAGCCGTCAGGGATTCAGCTGGGTCTACCCATGTTTCTAACTTTGAAAGATATAACTCTTTTTGTTTTTGTTGTTATTTGTTTTGTTTTGTTTTTTCTGTCTCATGCCTTTGGGTGCTAGCCTGAGTTAAACAATGCTGGTTTTTTTGTTTTTGTTTTTGATTTTTTTCACTTTGAGCTTCCTTAGCCCTTCTTTAAAGCTTTTCTGTGTGGCTTCTGGCTGCTATGTTCCTGACTTCATGCTGGCCTAACCAAATGCTACGCGCTTTCACTCTTGTCTTTGTTCTTTTCTCTCTTCTGGACGGTTTCCACCTATTAAAAACTTGTCTGTCTTGGAGCATTTTGCCTTTAAATGCTAATAAACTTGCCCTCAAACTTCTGTCTAAAACTTGTTTTTAAAATTAGTGTATTAATAAGAACAAGAACTACAAAAAGGAAACTCAATTTCCCTTATATCATACTGCATTCACAAAAAGAACCACTAGCCTCGGGTATCGGTACTGTTAACACCCTCACACAGCTTCTATCTGTATTTTGGTGCTGCATAACTTTCCCAGGGGAATTGTGAGCAATGTCTAAACATGCCATCTGGGTGACAGACAAAGGAAGTGGTTCTATCCAAGCCTAGTTGAAGGATTTTTTGAAGTAACTTATAGAATGTGGGCAACTCAGAGACAGCTGCATCACAGATAACTGCCCAGCATGGCAGACAGCTTGTGGCACTGAAGCTTTTGAGCTCTCTGCCTAACTTCTAAGGGTAGTTCCACTGGAGTTGCTCCTTCCATGCCAATTCCCAATGCTTCCATGGCTTTGGCATGAGTTTTGTAACTTACCAATTAAGGTTCTGGACCTTTTTGACCCTCTTAAGTTTCGTAAGCTTTCTGTGTCTTATAAGCTTTCCTGTTCTCTCTGGGAAGAATGTTTTATTTTGCAGGAAACAACTATCTGGGAAGGATGTTCAGTGGCCTGAGAAGTGTGAAAACACCATGCTGTGGCTGAAATATCAGCATAGATGAAGTTATCTGCATGGGTATTAGCCCAACGCCATGTAAAGAATTGTTCTGGTTGGAGGTTTCCACATTGCTCTAAGCCTGCCCTCTTTTCTGAGTTCTACCTTGAGAGGTATAGCTTTACTTTTTTGTTCTTCGTATTTTGTGCATTTTTGTTTGCTAATACTTGTGTAAATAGTTTACTTTGTAGATCTGTAACTATCCTTCAAGAATAAGGATATGTTAAATAAACACTTACGCCCCTACATGTAGCTATCTGTCTCTTGAAACAATGGACACCAAGAAGTAGGATTTTCCCAGGCACATCAGGCTGGAGGAGGGAAAAGGAAACTTAATGTTAAGGAGGAAATGTCTCCCTAAGGAGAAGATTTCACACAGTTCTGAAAACTTGTCATGTTGGAACTGGGACAGACAATTATGGTGGGCAGGAGCACAACTTGTTCAGGACTATTCACTTATGCACGTCCTTTCTTCTGTATTTAAACATAAACTTCATGTCAAATAAAAAACAAATGGGATAAGGGGATCATCACTGCACCACTTTGATTCTCCTCCCAGTGTGACCACATTGAATTAAGTTGTTTTTCTCTATTCTCAGTTTAACTGGCTTATTAAGACCTGGTATACAAGTCTTTATTGTTAGGGCTGTCAGACCTTCAAAAACCTAGGTTTGTATCTTATGGAAACATATTTTCTATTGTTTGTATCAAAATTTTTACCTTTACTGTTTAAGGATACATGGTTCTCTTTAGAGATTTGAGATGAAAACCAACTGTTTTCCTTGGTTTCATATCAACAATTCCAGCAGCATCTTCCTTACCATAACTTCAGTGATTGCACACAGCCCTTCCTTAAGCCTGACTGGATCACATTTTAGAGAAAACAAGCAAAAGATTCTTGCCTGCATTTAAACGCAGAGAAACTGAAGATAAGCAAGTAGATGTTGAATATGTAGAGTGTACAGGAGTATGCAGAAAAACTCAGGGGTACCTCTGGAGGTGGCTCGTGTTTCATTTCCATCTCTCAGACTTCACCAAGATTTTCTCCTTTCTTTTCAAGCCTCCAGCCAAGGAAGGGCCTTAGTTCAGCACAGTAACAAAAGCCTAAACATAAAGCCCGAGGTCTCAGTGTCTTCTGGCTTCTGTCCTGTGGAATTTCGAATCACACCATAACCTAAGACAGCCCTTTGACTTGCTTGATAGCCATACCCTTCTCCTAGGAAGCATGGAATTTAAATAAACAACAGAATCCCACAACCAGGGCCCTCACCCTGGGATGAAGGCAAGGAAGATTGAGGACATGACTGTCCTTCAAGCCAGACCCAAGAGAGGAGATGAGAAGAACTGGTGTAAGTTAGATGAAAACAGAAAGGAACCCAATAAATACAGTGACATTTGCAGTTTTGAGAAATTTGACTCTGAAATCCACCACACCATGAGCTAGGCAGCCAGATTTTATTTTCCATTAAAAAATGAAATAATTTCTAGCTCCCTGTCTCTGTTGTCTCTATGTACGTTTGTACAAGCATGTGCATATGCATGTGCACCTGTGTGTGTGTGTGTGTGTGTGTGTGTGTGTGTATGTGTGTGTGTCTGTGATTGAACATGTCTATAGAAATCAAAGGAAGAAGTATAGGAGTCAGTTTTCTCCATCTACTGTAAAGGTCCCAGAAATCAAATTCAGATCATTAAGTGTGGCAGCCATCTTGCCAGTTGTAGGCTATTACTCTCTGAATAGCTGCAAAGAAACTAGGACAGAACCCAAGACAAAAACCGCTATTCTAGTTATAGCATACTGAAGCTGTGAAGGGAGAGATTACACTTCCACACAGAAAGTTTAGCACAGATGCTACGTTAGGTCTGGGAGTAAAATAGGTGTTTTGGCATAATCATCACTGTTCATTTTGAACAGTTTTGAGTGACAGGTAGACTGCCAGGGGATATGATGCTAACCCTTAGAAGAGAACAATTCACTCCTGAAGGGTCTAGGTGCATCTAGCTATAGTCCATTGCCTCTCCGGGCCTCAGTTTCATCTACAATGAAGAGAATAGGTACATCATGCTCCTTTCCATCCAAGGATGAGTCCATGACTCTGTTCTGAGGAAAATAAAGAAATATATGAATGACTACATGTAATCTCCTAAATGTATGTACAAAAGAATGGGTCTGGTCTGTGTGTATGTATGTGGTAGTAGCATGGCAGGGATAGGTGGATAAGTGATGTTCACTGGCTAAGTGCAAGAATATATTATTAATTTCTAGGTTAATGAAACTCCATCTTAACAAATCAAAGTGAATAATATTCTAAAATTAATCCTTGGCTGAGAGAGGGCATAAAGAGAGAGAAGAGAGATTGATTTAAGATTTTTAGAGATTATTTATTTATTCTTCTCTCATATATTATATTCCAATCACCATTTTCCCTCTCTTGACTCCTCTCAGTCACTCCTCACCACCTTCTTTTATCCCTAGATCCACTTCCCCACTTTTCCCTTCTGAAAAAAAAAAAAGTAGACTTCCCTGGGATATTAACCAAATATGGCGTATTAAATTACAATAAGGCTAGTGTGTATCTTCAAGTTAAACACAAATGTAATATGGCTAGTTTGTGCATGGGAGTGCAGAAAAGAGCACGGGATTACCTGGAGCTGGAGCTGGAAGCAGTTATAGGCAAGATGAAGTGAGTGCTCAGATGTGAGCTATGTTCCTCTCCAGAGACAGCAAGCACTCCCCAGTGCTTAGCCACATCCGCAGGCCCTTGCAGGCATTTGGAAGTGGTCACAAAGGGCAAATGTAATCGCCAATCTAACAACAGCAACAACAAAGCAAAATTACTGTTATCGTGATCAAATTTTGCTGCCAATGGAAGTGAGATCGCCTTTTCCTCCAGCGAATGCAGCAGCAGTCAGAATGTCTTGTGAGCTTACACTGTGCACACGTCCGTGTATTCTTTATCTTTATTGTCTGCAAGTCTGATGCAGAGCAAGACACAGCATTCCCATTTTGCTGTTGAGGGGATTCAGGCTCCCAGAGGCTTTACAATGTCTTCAGTTACTGCTCTTCGTCAGAAATGGAAGAAGAAAGAGTCAGAAACCTGGTTATTGGATTCTAATACCTTGTCCTTGATGGTAACCAGGAAAGAGAGGGGAGTTTCTCCCCAGTGCCTGCCAAGGATTATGACTGACACTTCTAAGAAGATGGAGTGAGGTGAAACGCACATAAGAAACACATTTAACCAAACTTTTATGTGACAGAGGAGCCTTTAGAAATGGGACAGTAAAGTGATAGAAAGCTTTGTATTCTTTTTTATTATTATTATTAGATGTTTTCTTTATTTACAGTATCTCCTTTCCCAGGTTCCCCTCCAAAAAATAAAATAAAATAAGATAAAAAAAACGAAAACTAAAACGAATCCCTATTCCCTCCCCAACCCCTGTTCACCACCCTACCTCTCCTGCTTACTGGGCCTGGCATTCCCCTACACTGGGGCATAGAACCTTCACAGGACCAAGGGCCTCTACTCCCATTGAAGACTGATTTGGCCATTCTCTGCTATACATATGCTGCTGGAGCCAGTAGTCCCACCATGTGTACTCTTTGGTTGGTGTTTTAGTTTCTGGGAGCTCTGAGGGTACTAGTTAGTTCATAATGTTGTTTGTCCTAAGGGCTGCAAACCCTTCAGCTCCTTGGGTCCTTTCTCTAGCTTCTTCATTGGGGACCCTATACTCACTCCAATGGATGGCTGTGAGCCTCTACTTCTATATTAGTCAGGTACTGTCAGAGCCTCTTAGGAGACAGCTATATCAGGCTCCTGTCAGTCAGCACTTGCTGGCATCCATAATAGTGTCTAGATTTGATGACCGAATATGGGAAGAATTCCCAGGTGGAAAAGTCTCTGAATTGTCCTTTCTTTAGTCTCTGCTCCATAGTTAGTCTCTGCAACTCCTTCCATGAGTATTTTGTTCCCCTTTTTAAGAAGGAATGAAATATCCACACTTTGGTCTTCCTTCTTCTTAGAGTTTCTTCTGGCTTGTGGTTTGTACTTTGTGTATTCCAATCTTCTGGGTTAATATCCACTTATCAGAGAATGCATACCATGTATATTCTTTTGTGATTGGGTTACCTCACTCAGGATGTGTAGCCCGTGCAGTCGTCTTGCCAGCAAGAAGACACGCGGACACTAGGTTCCTTCTGCAGCAACGTTTTATTGCCCTCATCCATAGGGAAAAAAAGGGTCAAGCCAATAATCCGCACTGCTTATATACACCACAGTGCGGCATGTCTGCCCACAGCGTGGCATGTCTGCCCATGATTGGCTGTTCGCTCATTACCCTATGTAACGCCCCAGAATGAGCGGTGACTCAGTGTCTTTTCACTCTACCCACATGCGCAAACAGTTCTCTACACACATGCGCAAACAGTTGTTTACTAGGAGTCGACAGCAGAAATAGGCACCATCTTGCCATGGCGAATGCCTCTCCAGCTTCACCGCTCCCCACAAATCCCCCTTTTGTTTTAGTTAAAAGGGAAGGCCAAATGTAGCAAGTCAGAGAGTGCTTTTGCTCTGCCAGGGCCCCTGTCTTAGGTCATTCCGCATCAAACCTGCAGCCTTACCCATCATAGGATTACCCCCACCTGGGGGCTCCGAGTCTTAGGTTGGTCTGCATTTGGGGAAGGTTGCCCGTCTCTGGGTACCCTGGAGCTGGCATAGCTCGT
>NW_022196891.1:12997596-13048951 GCF_008632895.1 Mastomys coucha
CACTAGTACGAGGACATATTTGGAAGAGCAGGCAGGACAGCATAAAGCGTTCCGCAGCTCTGATCTCTCGCTCCCTCGCTCCCTTTCACTTTCGATTCTGGAGAGGTGGCAAATGTTCATCCAGATGATACCTCTCTTCCTTATAGCGAGCCGTTTCTCTCTCCAAGTCCTCCTCTTTTGACAGGCTCAATTCCTCAGAGCTATCAGGCTCGAAGAGCTTCTGTCTCGAAGCTCCATCCCTTTCTCTACTTTTCTCTCCCAGGGTGTCCTTTCCCTTACCTCTCGCTTCCGCAGGTCAAGCGGAAGGGCCTGTACTCTTGGGTATATCCTTTTTTCTCTTTCTCTCCCTTTTCTCCTGGCTAGCCTCCATTCTCTCATCTTTTCTCTCCCTTTTATTCTGGCTAGCTTTTATTCTCCCCTCTGTTTCTGACATGCTATCTTGTAACTCCTCAAGTGCCCCCGATGCCACAGAGGCGGGGCATTTCTCATCCTCCAGGCAAGAATGTATAACAAGCGCCATTAGCACAATTACTGTGGCTTTGGCCACAGTAACCCTGAGAAAGGGTCGGAGGAATTAAAATCAAGCAGCATGCCTCTCAGAGCCTACCCTGTCCTGCAGTTCTGAAACCTACCAGCTGTTGTAAGGTTCTCCTGGAGTCCCGGGTTTTTCGGCACCAGCTGTAGCCCGTGCAGTCGTCTCGCCAGCAAGTAAAGAGTAGTATAGCTGGGTCCTCTGGTTGTACTATTTCCAATTTCTGGGGGAACTGTCAAACTGACTTCTAGAGTGGTTGAACCAGCTTGCAGTCCCACCAGCAATGAAGGAGTGTTCCTCTTTCTCCACAACCTCTCCAGCATCTGCTGTCACCTGAGTTTTTATCCTAGCCATTCTGACTGGTGTGAGATGGAATCCCAGGGTTGTTTTGATTTGCATTTCCCTGATGACTAAGGATGTTGAACATTTCTTTAG
The DNA here is from genome assembly GCF_008632895.1 of Mastomys coucha. NCBI lineage: Eukaryota > Metazoa > Chordata > Mammalia > Rodentia > Muridae > Mastomys > Mastomys coucha. The sequence goes on from NW_022196891.1 coordinate 12,998,564, forward strand.
GTGCTTCTCAGCCATTCAGTATTCATCAGTTGAGAATTCTTTGTTTAGCTCTGTACTCCATTTTTTAATAGGGTTATTTGGTTCTCTGAAGTCTAACTTCTTGAGTTCTTTGTATATATTGGATATTAGCCCTCTATCAGATACAGGATTGGTAAAGATCTCTGACAAAGGAGCTAAAACTATCCAGTGGAAAAAAGACAGCATTTTCAACAAATGGTGCTGACTCAACTGGCAGTTAACATGTAGAAGAATGCAAATCACTCCATTCCTATCTCCTTGTACAAAGCTCAAGTCCAAGTGGATCAAGGACCTTCACATAAGACTAGATACACTGAAACTAATAGAAAAGAAAGTGGGGAAGAGCCTCAGTCGAGCACATAGGCACAGGAGAAAATTTCCTGAACAGAACACCAATAGCTTATGCTCTAAGATCAAGAATTGACAAATGGGACCTCATAAAATCACAAAGCTTCTGTAAGACAAAGACACTTTCAATAGGACAAAATGGCCACCAACCGATTGGTAAAAGAATACCAAGCTTTGTATTCTCATGCTGTGCTTGAAAGGAGAAGTAGATAGTTATGAACTCAAGGATGCTTTGGCTTGTAGTACAGGCTATTTTAGCAATCGGTTACTGCATTTTACTCTAGAAAAAAAATCTCTAAATTAAGAAGATTTTCAACTTTGGGGCCTAACCATATGCTTTGTTTCACAGCATTTGTGTAGCCTGCAGTAATGCCTGGGCTCAATTCCTAACACTGCTCAAAACAAGGTAAAAACAAAAAGGTTGATTCCAACAGATGGTGGAGTAGCCCAGCAAAATTGTTCCGGCCTACCAAGCCCAAAGACATGAATGTTGTTTCCAGAATGTATATAAAGATATAAGGAAACAAACATCAACATCAATAATAAGTTTTTAGAATTTATTTATTTATTTATACTCCATATTTTATTCCCCCCTCATCTACCCTCTGACTGTTCCATATCCCATACCTCCTCCCCACAACTCTGCCTCTATGTGGATGCCCCCACCCCCAGTGCACCTAAACTCTAAATTCCCTGGGGCCTCCAGTCTCTTGAGGGGTAGGCGCATCATCTCTAAATGAAAACAGACTGTCCTCTATTGTATGTGTGTTGGGAGCCTGATATCAGCTGGTGTATGCTGCCTGGTTGGTGGTCCAGTGTTTGAGAGGCTGAGGGGGTCCAGATTAATTGAGACTGCTGGTCCTCCTACAGTGTGGCCCTGATCCTCAGCTTCTTTCAGCCTTTCCTAATTCAACAACAGGTGTCAGCTGCTTCTGTCCATTGTTTGAGTGCAAATATATGCATCTGACTCTCAACTGCTTTTGGGACTTCCAGAGTGAGGTCACGCTAGATCCCTTTTTGTGAGAGCCCCATAGCCTCAGTAATAGTGTCAGGCCTTGGAACCTCTCCTTGAGATAGATCCCACTCTGGGCCTGTCACTGGACCTTCTTTTTCTCAGGCTCCTCTCCATTTCCATCCCTGCAGTTCTTTCAGACAGGAACAATAATGTTGTTCAGAGTTGTGACTGTGGGATGGCCCCCCATCTCCATCATTTGATGCCCTATCTTCCTACCGGAGGTGGGCTCTATAAGTTCCATCTCCCTACTGTCAGGCATTTCATCTAAGGTCCCTCCCTTTGAGTCCTGAAAGTCTCTCATCTCCCAGGTCTCTGGTGCATTCTGGAGTGTCCCCTCAACCTCCTATCTCCCAAGGTTACCTGTTTCCTCTCTTTCAGCTGGCCCCCAAGGCTTCAGAACTTTTCCCTAGCCCAATACCAGATCAGGTTCCCCTCTACTTGCCCTTCCCCTTTCACACAAAACCCCCCTCTACATTCCCTCCCAGGTCCTTCCCACCCTCCCTACTTTTAATTGCTTTCTTCTCCCTCCCAAGTGGGACAGAGGCATACTCACTTAGGCACTTCTGCTTTTTAACCTTTTAGAGTTCTGTGGACTGTAGCTTGGGTAATCTGTACTATTTTTGGCAAAAATACACTTATTAGTGAGTACCTACCATGCATTTCCTTTTGGGAATGTGTTACCTCACTTAGAATGATATTTTATAGTTCCATTCGTTTGCCTGCAAAATGCAAGATGTCCTTATTCCTAATAGCTGAGTAGAATTCCACTCTGTAAATGAACCACACTTTCTGTACCCACTCTGCTGTCATAAGAAATCTGTGTAGTTTCCAGCTTCTATCACAACTAAGTCCACTATGAACATAGTGGAAGCCTTTCCCCTGTGGCATGGTGGGGCATCTTTTGGGTATATTCCCAAGAGTGGTATAGCTGGGTCTTCAGGTAGATCTATTTTCAATTTTCTGAGGAAGCTGCAGATTGATTTCCAGAAAGGTTGTACCAGTTTACAATCCCACCAGCAATGGAGGAGTGTTCCTCTTTCTCCACATCCTCTCCAACATGTATTGTTACCTGTTGTTTTGATCTTTGCCATTCTGATTGCTGTAAGATGGACTCTCATGGTTGTTTTCATTTTCATTTCTCTAATCACTAAGGACTTTGAACATTTCTTTGGGTGTTCTCAGCCATTCAAAATTCCTCTGTTGTGCAATCTTGGTTTATTTCTATACCCCATTTTTTCATTAGGTTTTTTGGTATTTTTTGTGATTAGGTTCTTGCATTCTTTATATCTTTTGGATATTAACCCTCTATAGGATGTAGGTTTAGTGAAGTTTTTTCCCCCAATGTATAAGTTGTTGATTTGTCTTATTGACTACATCCTTTGCCTTATAGAAGATTTCCAGTTTCATGAGGTCCCATTTATCAATTCTTGATCTTAGAGCATGAGCCATTAGAGTTCTCTGTAGGAATTTTCCCCCTGTGCCAATGAGTTCAAGGTTCTTTCCAAATTTCTCTTCTATCAGATTCAGTGTATCTGGTTTTATTTTGAGGTCCTTGATCCACTTGGACTTGAGCTTTGTACAGGGTGACAAATATGAGGCTATTTTCATTTTTCTAAATCCAGAGAGCCAATTAGAAAAGCACCATTTATTGAAGATGCTTTCTTTTTTCAATTGTATATTTTTGGCTTCTTTGTCAAAGATCAAGTGTCCATAATTGTGTGGTTTTATTTCTGGGTCTTCAATTCTTTTCCATTGATCTATGAGTTTGTCTCTTTACTGATACCATGCAGTTTTTAATTATAATTGCTCTGTAGTAAAGCTTAGGTCAGGTGATTCTTGCAGATGTTCTTCTATTTATTAAATGTTTTCTTTATTTACATGTCATACAATATCTCCTTTCACAGTTTCCCCTCCAAAATTAAAAAAAAACAAAAAACAAAAAACAAAAAAAGAAATAAAATAAAATAAAATAAAAAAAAACAAAAGCAAACCCCTGTTCCCTCCACTTCCCCCTGCTCACCACCCAACCCTCTCCCACTTCCTGGCCCTGGCATTCCCCTACCCTGGGGTATAGAACCTTCATAGGGCCAAGGGCCTCTCCTCCCATTGATGACCAAGTTGGCTATCCTCTGCTATATATGCTGCTGGAGCCATTTGTCCAACCATGTGTACTCTTTGGTTGGTGTTTTAATCCCTGGGAGCTCTGAGGGTACTAGTTAGTTCATATTGTTGTTCATCCTAAGGGGCTGCAAACCCTTCAGCTCCTTGGGTTGTTTCTCTAGCTCCTTCATTGGGGATCCTGTACTCAGTCCAATGGATGGCTGTGAGTCTCTCGTTCTGTATTAGTTGGGTACTGTCAGAGCCTCTCAGAATACAGCTATATCAGGCTCCTGTCACCCAGCACTTGCTGGCATCTAGAATAGTGTCTGGGTTTGATGATTTAATATGGGAAGAATTCCCTGGTGGAACAGTCTCTGGATTGTCCTTCCTTCATACCTAATGGCTGTGAAGCACCTAAAGAAATGTTCCACATCCTTAGTCATCAGGGAGATGCAAATCAAAACAACCCTGAGATTCCACCTCACACTAATCAGAATGGCTAGGATAAAAATCTCAGGTGACATAAGATGCTGGAGAAGTTGTGGAGAAAGAGAAACTCTCCTTCATTGCTGGTGGGATTGCAAGCTGGTACATCCACTCTAGAAATCAGTTTGGCAGTTATTCCAGAAATTGGACATAGTACTACCAGAGGACCCAGCTATACCACTCCTGGGCATATACCAAGAAGATGCTCCATCATGTAATAAAGACACATGCTCCACTATAGCAGCCTTATTTATAATAGCCAGAAACTGGAAACAACCCAGATGTCCCTCAACAGAGGAGTGGATACAGAAAATGTGGTACATCTGCACAATGGAGTACTACTCAGCTACTAAAAACAATGAATTTATGAAATTCTTGGGAAAATGGATGGATCTAGAGAATATCATCCTGAGTGAGGTAACCCAATCACAAAATAAAACGCATGGTATGCATTCTCTGATAAATGGCTGTTTGCCCAGAAGTTCAGAATACACAAAGTACAATCCATGAACCACAAGAAACTCAAGGAGAAGGAAGACCAAAGTGTGGATACTTCATTCCTTCTTACAAGGTGGAACAAAATACCCATGGAAGGAGTTGCAGATGTTCTTTTATTGTCAAGAATTGTTTTTGTTTCCAGGCAGTCGTAGCACACACCTTTAATCCCAGCACTCGGGAGGCAGAGGCAGGTGGATTTCTGATTTCAAGGTCAGCCTACAGAGTGAGTTCCTGGACAGCCAGTGCTATACAGATAAAACCTGTCTTGAAAAACAACAACAACAAAAAAAGATAAAGAAAAAAAGAGAATTGTTTTTACTATTCTGTTGGATTTTTTTGTTTGTTTCTTTGTTTTTGTTTTTGATTTTTTGTTTGTTACCTTTCAAGATGAATATGAGAATTGTACTTTCCATGTCTTTGGAGGGCTATGTTGGGATTTTTAATGGGGATTGCATTGAATCTATATATTGCCTTTGGTACAATGGTCATTTTTACTATGTTAATTCTGCCAATCCATGAGCATTGGTGATCTTTTCATTTTTGGACCTATTTGATTTCTTTCTTGAGACATTTGAAGTTATTGTCAAACAGGTCTTTCACTTGTTTGGTTAGAGTTACCCCAAGATATTTTTTATTATTTGTGGCTATTGTGAAGGGAGTTGTTTCCCTAATTTCTTTCCCAGCCTGTTTATAGTTTGTATAAAGGAAGGCTATCGATTTATTTAAGTTAATTTTATATCTGTCCACTTTGCTGAAGTTGTTTATCAGCTGGAGAAGTTCTCTGGTAGAATTTTGAGGCTTGCTTATATATACTAAGCTATCATCTGCAAATAGTGATACCCTTATTTCTTCCTTGCCAATTAATATCCCTTTCATCTGTTTTTATTGTTTTATTATTCTAGCTAGCACTTTGAGTACTATATTGAATAGATATGGGGAAGTGGGCATCCTTGTCTTGTCCCTTATTTCAGTGGGATTGCTTCAAATATGCCTCCATTTAATTTGATATTGGCTGTTGGTTTGCAGTAAATTGTTTTATTATGTTTGCGTATGGGCCTTGAGTTCCTGATCTCTCCAATACTTTTAACATGAAATGGTATTGTGTTTTGTCAAATGCTTTTTCTACACCTAAGGAGATGATCATGTGATTTTTTTCTTTGAGTTTGTTTATATAGTGGATCACATTAATGGATTTTCATATATTAAACCAACCTTGCATCCTTGGGATGAAGCCTACTTGATTATGGTAAATGATTGTTTTGACATGTTATTGAATTCGGTTTGCAAGAATTTTATTTAATATTTTTACATTGATATTGATAAGTGAAACTGGTCTGAAGTTCTCTGTTTTGGTTGGGTCCTTGTGTGGTTTAGGTATTAGAGTAATTGTGGCTTCATATAATGAATTTGTAGTGTTCATTCTCTATCTATTTTATGGATTAGTTTGAGTAAAATTGGGACCAGGTCTTCTTTGAAGGTCTGGTAGAATTCTGCAGTAAATCCATCTCACCCTGGCCTTTTTTAGGTTGGGAGGATTTTTAACAAATTCTTCTATGTCCTTGTGCAATATGGGCCTGTTTACATAGTTTACCTGCTCTTGATTTAACTTTGGTATGTGTTATCTCTCTAGATAACCATCCATTTCATCTAGATTTTCCAGTTTTGTTGAGTATAGGCTTTTATAGTAGGATCTGATGATATTTTAAATTTCCTCTGTTTCTGTTGTTACATCGCCCCTTTTCACTTCAGAATTCATTAATTTCAATAATGCCTCTCTGTCTTTTAGTTAGTTTGGCTAAGGTTTATCCTTCTTGTTGATTCTTTCAAAGAACTAGCTTCTGGTTTTGTTGCTTCTTTGTATTGTTTTCTTTGTTTCCATTTGATTGATTTTAACCTTGCATTTGAATATTTCCTGCTTTCTGCTCCTCTTGGGTGAGTTTGCTTCTGTTTGTTCTAGAGCTCTCAGGTGTGTTGTTAAGTAGTGAGATCTTTCCAGTTTCTTTACCATAGCACTAAGTGCTAAGAACTATCCTCTTAGCACTGTTTTCATTGTGTCCTATAAGTTTGGGTGTGATGTGTGAACAATTTCATCAAATTCCAGAAAGTCTTTAATTTCTTTTTTTTAAAGATTTTATTTTTTATTCTATGTAAGTAAACTGTAGCTGTCTTCAGAAGCACCAGAGGAGGGCATCAGATCTCATTACGGGTAGTTGTGAGCCACCATGTGGTTGCTGGGATCCGAACTCAGGACCTTCGGAAGAGTAGACAGTTCTCTTACCCACTGAGCCATCTTGCCAGTCCCTAATTTCTTCCTTTCTTTCTTTCTTTCTTTCTTTCTTTCTTTCTTTCTTTCTTTCTTTCTTTTATTTCTTCCCTGGCCAAGTTATCATTGAATAGAGTTGTTCAGTTTCCACATGTATGTGGGCTTTCTGTAGTTTTTGCTCTTCTTAAAGACAAGCCTTAGGCCATGGTGATCTGATAGGCTGCATGGTATTATTTCACTCTTCTTGTATTGGTTGATGATTGTTTTGTGACCCATTATATTGTCGCTTTTGGAGAGGGTACCATGAGAAGAAGGTGTATTCTTTGTTTGAAGGTGAAATGTTCTGTAGATATTTGATATTTGATAAATCCATTTGGTTCATAATCTCTCTTAGTTTCACTGTGTCTCTGTTTAGTTTCTGTTTCAATGACCTGTGCATTGGTGAGAGTGGTGTGTTGAAGTCCCCCGAAACTATTGTGTGGGGTTCATTGTGTGTTTTGAGCTTTAGTAAATTATTTTTTTATGAATGTGGGTGCTTTTGCATTTGGGGAATAGATGTTCAGGACTGACTTTTTCTCTTGGTAGAATTTCCCCTTCATGAATAGGAAGTGTCCTTCTTCATCACACTTAATAACTTTTGGTTTAAAGTCTATTTTATTATATATAAAGATGACATCTCCTGCTTATTTCCTTTTACCATTTTCTTGAAAGAGCTTTTTCAATCTTTTTACTCTGAGATAGTGTCTGTATTTGTTATTGAGATATGTTTCTTGTATGCAGCAAAATGCTGGATCTTGTTTGCTTATCCAGTCTGTTAGCTTATGTCTTTTTATAGATGAATTGAGTCTACTAATAATGAGAGACATTAAAGAAAGATGACTGTTGGTTCCTGATATGTTTGTTTTTGTAGATGGCTTTATGTGCTTGTGGTTCTCTCCTTTTGACTTTGTTGTGAGATGTTTAATATCTTGCCCCTCCTTTTGGTGCAGGTACCTACCTTGTGTTGGAGTTTTCCTTCTAGGATCCAATATAGGGCTGGATTGGTAGATAGATACTGTTTGAATTTGATTTTGTTTTGGAATATTTTGATTTTTCCATCTATGTTGATTGAGAGTTTTGCTGGGTATAGTAGCCTGGACTGGCCTTTGTGTTCTCCTAGAGTCTGCCTGACCTCTGACCAGGCTCTTCTGGCTTTCATAGTCTCTGTTGAGAAGTCTGGTATAATTCTGATAGGTCTATATTTGTATGTTATTTTGCCCTTTTCCCTTGCAGCTTTAAATATTTTTTTCTTTTTTCTGTGTATTTAGTGTTTTGATTATTATGTGATGAGAGGAGTTTCTTTTCTGGTCCCATTTATTTAGTGTTCTATATGCTTCTGGTACCTTTATGACCATCTCTTTCTTGTGAAAATTTTCTTCTATGATTTTGTTGAAGACATTTTCAGGTCTTTTGAGCTGGGAATCTTTGTTCTTCTCTATTCTGATTATTATTAAATTTGTTTTTGTTTCTTTTGTTTTTTTCATTGTGTCCTGAATTTTTTGGATGCTTTGGGTTAGGAGTTTTTTATGTTTTGAATTTTCTTTGACAGTTGTGTCAATCTCTTCTACCATATCTTCTATACCTGAGATTCTCTCTTTTATCTCTTGTTTTCGGTTGGTGATACTTACATCTGTAATTCCTAACCACTTTCCTATGTTTTCCATTTTCAGGTTTGCCTCCATTTGTGTTTTCTTTATTGTTTTTTACTTCTACTTTTAGGTCTTGGACTGCATTATTCAATTCCTTCACCTGTGTACCTGGGTTTTCCTATATTTCTTTCAGTGAATTATTAATATCCTCTTTAAAGGCCTCTATTATCTTTATGAGATAGGATTTTAGATCAGTTTCCTGATTTTCAGGATGTATTGTTGTACTCAGGGCTTGCTTTGGTGGAAGAACTGGATTCTGATGATGCCCACATATATTGGCTTCTGTTACTTAAGGTCTTGTGTTTGCCTTTTGCCATCTGGATATCCCTGGTGTTTGTTGGTCTGGGTAACTATCTTGAGTCTGCTTCTGTTGTCCCTGAGTTTCTTCAGGTCTCCTGGTAGGCCTTCAGCCCATGCTGTAGAAGACAAGTCCTGGAGCCTTACAACTGAGGGCTCTTCACAGGGGCAGAGAAGGTACCATTCTATTGTCCTGGCTGAAGTAGATCTCCTGGGAGGCTTTTAGACTGCTGGGTTTTCAGTGGATCAGTCAAGCTGTTGTCCAACTGCTCTGAGTGCAGTGGATCCTCAACTGCTCTGAGTGCAGCAGGTCCTCTAGGATCGGTCAGGATATGGTTTCTTCACTCAGGGCTCAGCAGAAAGGAGCAGACAGGAGGGCCAGAAGGCATAGAAGTGGAGTGGTATTTGGGAGGGCAGTGGTTTGGGTGAGTGATGGGTTCTGAGGCCATCAGGCTCCCAGCAGTAGCTCTGGGACTCCAGAGGTATGGGTGTTCTTATTAACTGTTCTGAGTGCAGCTGATCCTCTAGGATTGGTCAGGATATAACATCTTTACTAAAGCAGACCAGCTAAGAGTCTGCCCTAGTAGAAAGGACAGGGTGGAAGACAATAACAATAATTTAAAAAATTGATTTGAATTAAATTCTCAGTATTCTGAAGAATATATGCAGAAATGCCCATAATAGTGTGTGTGTGTGTGTTTGTGTGTGTGTGTATGTGTGTGTGCATTCTATGTATGTATGTGTTTATGTGTATGTGTGTTCATGCATGTTATATGTATGCCTGTGTGCTCATGTATGAGCATGTGGAGGCCAGAGGTCAATATTAAGTGACTTCCTTTATGTCATTCCACCTATTAATAGATAACTGAACTTGTACCCATCATGTTGGCAGAAAAATGGCTAGAAATTTTAAAAAAACGGTCCTGTTTCTACTGTGCTAAGGGCTGGGAATATAGGCTCTGTCTCCCACACTTACCTTTTCCATGGACAACGGGTCCTCATGCTAGTGAAGGAAGCACATTACTCACTGAATTCTTTCATTAGCTCATCTTCCATTCCTGGGTCACAGTCAGATCTCACAGTTAAATTTTATTGGGGAATTTACTTAGAAAACTTGTTTAATTGAAATAAATACTTTGCACTTACTTTAAAAATTAAAACATTCAATAAGATGTATAGGGGACAGAACAAATCTCAGATCCATCCAAATCCCTCTATAATTCTAATTGCCTAAAGAAAAGTTAAGCTACTCTAATATTTTTCTCTAGTTATTTAAATAATATATGTGGGCTACTGGTTTTGAATGATTCATTTTAGTTAGATACAGGAAAATAGCAACACTAAGGCCTTTGTAGCCCACAGTGCCATCCAGAGGAATGAATCTGCAGGTGCTTTTCACACCAGAAGCTAGTGTTTAAGTCACTGGTACAAAGTATCTGCTGACCCAGCCCTTTGTTATGTATGCTATGGTTGAAGGTATTCTGCAATGAAAATCTGTCTGGTCTTTTCATGTGTTTGATGGTCCCTGAGCCTGCTGAAATTTTCCTATTAAACTGCCTTGTATGCTGACACGCATTGGCTGTGCTGTTTCATTTCACCTTTGCCTCTGGAAGCTTTTGATCTTTCTACAGCAGTCAAGGCTGTTGCTCTCAGGCCTGTGGCTGAGCGACTCTCCTGGGGTTTCCCTCAGTCAGTAGGGAGTGAGATGTGGTTTCCACTGTATTCTTTAGCTTTTCCTTGAGCAAGGACTCCCTGGCTTGAGCTTCTTGGTGTCATCTTGGAAGAAAGCTCCATGAAATGATAAGGAGAGAGAGAAAGAGTGGGAGAGCGAGCAAGAGAGAGGGAGAGGGAGAGAGAGAGAGAGAGAGAGAGAGAGAGAGAGAGAGAGAGAGAGAGAGAGAGAGAAATGTCCTTTTCTGGCCTCCATGAACTATTACACCGATATGGCACATATGATCTCACATAGACAAACATACAAACACATAAATAAAATAAATGAGTGTGATATTACATAAAGCAAATGGTGAGACAAGACGTGCTAGGAAGAACCTTATATCATATAGGCATTTACCATCAAGCATCATAAACTGAGCTTGATTCCAGTTCTGGAAGGAGAAAACCAAGCCCTAAGTTTTGTTTGTTTTTAATGCTTTAAGATTCACTTTATTTTATTTTCTATTTAGTATCATAAAACTCCTAGCCAATATTATACAGACAGCCTATTAAAAAGACATTTCTTACTGCTTATATTTTCATTCTTTGCTGTTTGCTTATGAATTTTAGAGAATTATTAAAACTGCAAATCATTTTGTCCTACTAAGGAGAAAACTGCTAAAAAGAAGGACTCACTGTGACTCTGAGATATGTTGACAGCTTCTTTGGAAAGAGGGGAGGCAGGCTCCAAAGTGAACATCAGTACTACCGATGTACATACCAGCAGAGCTCAGCAAGGTATCCTGGCTTCTGTCTCTGACACCAGTACCAGCTGCAGCTTCTTTGAGGTATTGGATTTCATGCCTGCACACTGAAGGGGCTGTGCTTCTCCCTATGAAAATTTTCTTGCAGCTTAGCACCTATGTGAATACTGACAAAATATGAAAGGTTGCTCTATCTCCTTCATGCCAGTTCTTGTTACAGTTCTGGGGAAAAAGTTCAGTCTCCTCTCTCAACCCTCTAGCATGCCAAAAGTACATCTCTGCAGACATTTATACAAATCACTTTTCTTTCAGTTACATAAATCAAACCTAGGACTTCGTGTGACCTAAGAAAACAGATAGGATTGCATGTGTACAGCCATTCACCCCCAATTTTAGTGAAAGCCTACAAATATATATCAAAACTAAAGGATCAGTTTTTTTTTCTGTATTAAGTTCTTTGAATAGATTGCATATAAGATGTTTAGCCATATTCTAGATCAACTCTTTAAGAGTAGAATTTTATAAATTTACATGCTTCAGATCTCACCTGTGTGTTACATAAGGTCTTGTATCCAAATGTCCACTTGTATAGTGAGAGCTTTAGGAACAAAGAAGGACACAGAGGTAGTTGGCAATTTTAGCAGAAATGAAACATCACTAACCCTTTTTACATACAGAATTCAAGTCACTATCAGAAGTGAGTGTACCACAAAGTCACCAGATATAAAATTGCTAGTTCATTTTTAAATTAATAATTAAAGACATAATTGCTCCTGCCCCCCATTACATCCCTTTTTATAAACAGCAAACAGTTTTGCTTTCATATATAGGTTAGCAGGCTTCTTTCAATATGAAACTACTAATTCATTTACAGATTTTAAAATCAGTTATGTTGTGCTACAATACAAGTTCAATCTACATAGGAACAACCTGATGAATGAAAATGATCGAGATCAAATAAGGCTATCTGATTACCTTATCTTACTTACATCTAAAGGATACCCAATGGTAAGAAACAGACAGTACAAATACTTAGAGGTGTAAAAATTATACTTACCTTTGAACTTTATACTGTAAATGAGAAATTTTAAATAGTCCTGTACCCCATGCCTATTTTTTTTCCTCAGAAAAAGAAAAGCTGCCCTCATGACACCCCCTCATTTCATATTTACACAGTGTCTCTTGAGGCTTCAGAGTCAGGATCTTACTTTCTTCAAAATATAAAAAAAAAAATAGCCCCCCAAGTTAACTCCTCCTCAAATCCCTCCAGTTTCTAGTCCAGTGAGAAGTCACATGACCAGCTCCTACCTGCTGCTCTCTGTCCTTCTGTTGATCAGTTAGTACATAACATGAACCCTTTCTGGAACTACTGCTAGGAGAAACACAAGCTCTTCACTACACTCACACAGCAGGAAAGAAAGTGGAAATGCAAGTCACCCCTGGTGCTGGGCCTCCAAAATCGAAAGAACTTGACACAACTGGAGCACTGAATTTGTAGCCTCCATGCTTTTCTTCTTCTTTTTAATTTTTACTTTTTAAATGCATTTTATATATATCAAACATATTAGTAATACTGAGTATTTTGAGAATCAAAGAATACATAAAAATTTGTTCAATTTTTATATTCATATCCCTTCATACTCTAAATATATCATTAATGAACATTTAATACCATCCATAACTGAGGGTCCTGTATCCAATGTTGAATACTAAATTGTTTCTTAACATACAACATATTCTTTGGGAATTAAGCATAAAATGTTAAAAGTAAATCACTAAAAAAATATATTCAAAAGCCCTTATATGATACCACCTGAAATAGTGAAAGAGTATTTAAAATGCATTATATATCTGTTTATATTGCCTAACTATAAGTTTACTTAAAATGGTATTTATAGAAGAGAAATTCTTTTATAAGTTAAGTATATTTTAAATTTTCAAAAATAGCAAAAACTCTTTGAGGTTAAACATTAAGAAAATGCTAATTTCAAGTACAGTGAGAAAAACTATCAATAATATTTCCATGATATTTGTAGAACATGATTTTAATATTTTCAACTTTTAATATTCAACAAACAATAATGATTTTAAGATATATTTTATTGTTATGGCTTCCTTTTCATGTCTGATTTTATTAATTTGGATACTGTCTCTGTGCCCTCTGGTTAGTCTGACTAAAGGTTTATCAATCTTATTGATTTTCTCAAAGAACCAGCTGATGGTTTTGTGGATTCTTCGTATAGTTCTTTTTGTTTCTGTTTGGTTGATTTCAGCCCTGATTTTATTTCCTGCCATCTTCTCCTCTTGGGTGTATTTGCTTCTTTTTGATCTAGAGTTTTCAGGTGTGCTATCGAGATGCTAGTGTAAGTTCTCTCCAGTTTCTTTTTGGAGGCACTTAGAACTATGAGTTTTCCTTTTACCACTGCTTTCATTGTATCCCATAAGTATTGGTATGATGTGTCTTCATTTTCATTAGTTTCTAAAGAGCCTTTAATTTTTTTCTTTATTTCTTCCTTTACCAAGTTATCATTGAGTAGAGCGTTTTTCAGCTTCCATGTGTATGTGTGCTTTTATATGTGTGCTTTCTCTTGTTTTGTTGGTATTTAAGACAAGCCTTAGTCTGTGGTAATCTGATAAGGTGCACAGAATTATTTCAATTTCTTGTATCTGTTGAGGCCTGTTTTGTGATGGAATATATGGTCAGTTTTGGAGAAGCTATCCTGAGGTTCTGAGAAGAAGGTAAATTCTTTTGCTTTAGGATGAAATGTTCTATAAATATCTGTTAGACCCACTTGGCTTATAAATTCCACTGTGTCTCTGCTTAGTTTCCATTTCCATGATCTGTCTGTCCATTGATGAGAGTGGAGTGGTGAAGTCTTCCACTATTATTGTATGGGGTGCGATATGTGCTCTGAGCTTTAATAATGTTTCTTTTATAAATGTGGGTGCCTTGCATTTGGAGCATAGATGTTCAGAATTGAAAGTTCATCTTGGTAAATTTTTCCTTTGACCAGTATAAAGTGTCCTTCCTTATCTTTTTTGATAACTTTTGTTTGAAAGCTGATTTTATTTGGTATTGGAATGGCTACTCCAGCTTGTTTCTTGGGACTGTTTGCTTGGAAAATTGTTTTCCAATCTTTCCTTCTGAGGTAGTGTCTGTCTTTGTCACCTAGGTGTGTTTCCTGTATGCAGCAAAATGCTGGGTCCTGTTTAGGTATCCACTCTGTCAGTCTATGTCTTTTTATTGGGATATTGAGTCAATTGATGTTAACATATTAAGGAAAAGTGATCATTACTTCCTTTTATTTTTGTTGGTAGAGATGGGATTATGTTTGTGTGGCTATCTTCTTTTGGGTTTGTTGAAAGATTACTTTCTTGCTTTTTTCTAGGGTGTAGTTTCTGTCCTTTGTTGGTATTTTCCATCCTTTATAGAGCTGGATTTATGGAAAGATATTGTATAGATTTGATTTTGTTATGGATTATCTTAGTTTCTCCATCTATGGTTGTTGACAGTTTTGCTGGGTATAGTAACCTGGGCTGGTATTTGTGTCTTCTCAGGGTCTATATGAGATCTGCCCAGGATCTGCTAGTTTTCATATTGTCTGGTGAGAAGTCTGGTGTCATTCTGATAGGTTTGCCTTTATATGTTACTTTACCTTTTTCTCTTACTACTTTCAATGTTCTTTCATTGTTTAGTGCATTTTGTCTTTGATTGTTATGTGACAGGAGGAATTTCTTTTCTGTCCCATCTTTTTGGAATTCTGTAGGCTTCTTGTTTGTTCATGTACATCTTTCTTTAGGTTAGGGAAGTTTTCTTCTATAATTTTGCTGAAGATATTTATTGGTTCTTTAAGTTGGAAATCTTTGCTCTTTTCTATACCTATTATCCTAAAGTTTCATTTTCTCATTGTGTCTTGCATTTCCAAGATATTTTGGGCTAGAAGCATTTTGCTTTTTGCATTTTCCTTGACTGTTATGTCAATGTTTTCTATGGTATCATCAGCACCTGAGATTCTTTCTTCTCTCTCTTGTATTCTGTTGATGATGCTTGCATCTACAACTTCTGATCACTTTTCTAGGTTTTATTTTTTAACTTCCAGGTTGTCTCCCTTTGTGATTTCTTTATTGTTTCTATTTCCATTTTTAGGTCCTTGATGGTTTTGTTCAATTCCTTCACCTGTTAGATTGTATTTCCATATAATTCTTTAAGGAGTTTTTGTATTTCCTCTTTAAAGGCTTCTAGCTGTTTACCTGTGTTCTACTGTATTTCTTTAAAGGAATTATTTATGTTCTTCTTAAAGTTCTCTATCACTGTCATGAAAAGTTATTTTAGATATGTGTGATAGTGTATCCAGAACTTGCTATGTTGGGACCTCCATGTGTTTCAATGGCTTTGCATTCACGGGCTACTCTTCTTTGATCAGCTAGGGTTTGTATGTCCTGTAACTGTTTTCTTTGCTCTTCATTAAGACCATGAGTCAAAGCCTGATACCATACACGATTATGATTTTGAATAGTTTGAAATATAGATTTAAAGAACAATGTGCTTGCAGGTTGAAGTTGTAGCATTTATTATAATCCACACCTACTGCTAAATACCTTAGAACATTTTTGTCTCCCAAATACTGTTGAACCTGTTACAAATCATTTTGTCACATAATGGCTTAAAGACAATGACTGTTTTCTGGGGCTTCATGACAGGAAGATATGTGTTCTTGGCCTGTGTGCCCTTATTGTTATGGAACAAATACCACAGGTTTTAAATCAGGTTTTAGGACAGATTTTTGCCAGAATTTATGCTTTTATTTAATGGATTTAAAAGAGCATATGCCTGTCATGCAGAACATGAGAATCATAGTGATGATGATGCTGAGAATGATGATTAAACTGAAGAACTGTGGAGTGATGAAGATGAGATTGATGAAGATGGATAGGAATACTTGGAGATCCCGGCTAAACAAGCTGATGAAGATGGAGAGGATCAAGGCTGGAAAGAAGACGATGCTGAGGAGACTGCTCTGGAAGGCTATTCCATAACCATCAATGATAAAGACAACCCTGTTGATGAGTATCATATCTTTAAAGCTATATTTCAAACTATTAAAATCATAATCCTGTATGAGGATCAGGTTGTTATTAACATATTTCAAATATAGATGAAGTGCTGAAAACACAACAAATCATCATATATTTTCCAGGGAGATTTAAGAATTGGTAATATTTTGCCACTCTTGATAGAGATCTTAATTGATGTAAAAAACAATAGAACTAATGGAATAATCATGTATTAAAGAAGATTTTTGATGTGGATAATGTGGACATTTTGTGTTTTTTAACAACTCAGTTGTGTCTAGGATGTTTTTCTGGAAGCTGTCTTGTGAGATGGCATGTGATCTTTTGCTGAAAACATACACTTGGGAGGATGTGTGCTGTTTAGGAAGAATATAAATAGAACCCCACAAACAGTGAGAGAGGATGCATTTGCATCACTATGCCATAAGAAACTTTACTTTTTTTGCTGGTCTTCACTGGTCTTTGTTGGTCTTCAGTGGTCCTTGCTTGTCCTCACTGGTCTTCGCTGGTCTTCTTTGGTCTTTCCTGGTTTCACTTGTTTCCACTGGTCTCACTCCATTACTGGTCTTTGCTGGTCTTCACTTCATAGAAAGAAATGTGCCAAAGAACATTTTTTATTATTCTACCTGATCACTTTGGCTGACTCATACAGATTAGTTGGAGTCTTGCTGTTTCTGTTAGACTGAGCCACCATGACTGATCTATATTTGCTGTTTGCTATTGAACTGAACTGCTGGTATCCTGACAATCAAAAGTGGAATTCTACAAAGAAACTACTTCTAAACATGTCCACATTCCCCCTCTCCTATTATCCTTCTTTCCCACAAACTTCTGTCTTGTAGAGAGAATTAGAAAGGAGGTTGAAGAATTTAAGATCCCTAAATAAAGTAGGTTTTGAAAAAAAGTCTAAGCCTACAGGTAACTTACCATACAGGTAAGGTACCATAATGACATGGTAGTCCAACTATGGCTTTCTCACAATAAAGAGGCAAAATATTGTAGTTGCTCAGTCAATAAGGCTGGACATATCTATAATCTTAAGGCCTATAAGATCCCTGGAGAAATACTGTTCTTTAGCCAACACTCGAAGTCCAAAGATACTAATTATCATATCAGTAAAGGAATCATCACCATCAGCAGCAGATTAGATGAACTTGCCAAATAGAATAAAAGGCAAACAGTAATGAAGGACAACTTTCCTTCTGCAGGATTCTCTCAGGATAGACTTAAGACAATAAAGAAAATCCTTGCAGACAAATCCACAGGTCAAAATGATCTAGAAATCCCTCAGTGGAGTATCTTCAAGCATGATTTCACATTATGTGACATTAGCAATTAAATCTAACCTCAGAGCTCCTATGGCTGAAAAGAGGAAAATTAATATTTAGCATTGGAGGTTACTTCCTCATCAAAAGTATTTCTATATACATGTGGGTTCAAGGTACATTATTTCCATATTTATCTGTATTATTCTGAGCAATGCACTAATGAATACATTCTATTTATACGTGAAACCATCATTCTGTGTTTGTGTGTATGAGTGTGTATGTGTGTACTCATTTGTACTTAAATACATATCAGGTAAATTCATAACATTTATGTATGTGGTTAAATGACTTATCTAAAAACCTGCTTTTATTTAAAATGAATGGAATCACACTATTAATGCTTTTTAATTATTTCTTTATTTTGATTCACATTGTGGTGATAATGGTATTGATTTGACCAAATCTATACTCACTTAAGAAACAGATGCTGGATGTAACTGTAAGAGATTATCTTTATTGTGATAATTGAAGGGGGAAGACCCTTCTTAACTGTTAATCAGACTAGCCCCTGAACAGTAGATTCTGTCCTGTGTACATAGAGAAAACAAGCAGGGTACTAGCAAGTGTTCATTGTTTTCTATTTCATGACTATTAGTGCAATGTGACTAGTAGATTCAAGCTCCTAATGCCATGACATCACTGCCACAATATACCCTGATCTGTGAGCCATAGAAAACCTTTTCTCCCTTAGTCAGTATATTTCTGCCTTTGTCAGTACATTTTTGTCATAACAAAAGACAAGAAAGGAAGATGGGGTTGCAGTTGTTCTTTCCCATTTGGATAAGATTTGTGATGCCATCTGTTGTAAAACATATCCTCCTGTAGATGCTGCATTGTCTCTACTACTCTTGTGATGAAAACTAAAGCATGTATCTTATGTAGTTCAACATCTTCTATTCCTGAAGGACTCAATTTTTTATTGGATATTTTATTTAGTAACATTTTAAATGTTATCCTCTTTCCCAGTTTCTACTTCTGAAACCCCCTATTCCATCCACCATTCCCCTGCTTCTATGAGAGTGCTCACCTACCCACCCACTCACTCCAGCCTATCTGCCGTGACATTCCAATACACTGGAGCATTGAACCTTCCCAGGACCAAGGGCCTCTCCTGCTATGGATGTTCAACAAGGCCTTCCTCTGCTACATATGTGGTTGGAGTCATAGGTCCCTCCACATGCATTCTTTAGTTGGTAGTTTAGTTGCTGGGAGCTCTAGGAGTTCTGGTTGTTTGATATTATTTTTCTTCCTATGGGGTTGCAAATCCCTTCAACTTCTTCAGTCCTTTTCTAACTCCTCCATTGGGGATCCAGTACATAGCCCAATGGTTGTTTGCAAGCCTCCACCAAACCCTGTATTTGTCAGACTCTAGTCGAGCCACTTAGGAGACAACTATATCAGGATACTGTCAGCAAACACTATCATCAGCACTAGTGTCTGGGTTTGGTGTCTGTACATGGAATGGATACCCAGGTGAGGCAGTCACTGGATGACCTTTCCTTCAATCTCTGCTCTACACTTGATCTCCGTATTTCCTCCATTGAGTAGTTTGTTCCCTCTGTCTGTGAATTGTATCTTGGGTATTCCGAGATTTGGGGCTAATATCCACTTATCAGTGAGTGTATACCATATGTGTTCTTTTGTGAGTGGGTTACCTCACTCAGGATGATATTTTCTAATCCCTTCCATTTGCCTAAGATTTTTTAGTTTTTAATGGCTGAATATTATGCCATTGTGTAAATGTACCATATTTTCTGTATCCATTCCTCTATTGATGGACATCTGGGTTCTTTCCAGCATCTGCCTATTATGAATAAGGCTACCATGAACAAAGTAGAGCATGTGTCCTTATTATATGTGGAGAATCTAATGAGTATTTGCCTAGGAATAGTTTAGCTGGGTCCTCAGGTAATACTATGTCAAATTTTCTGAGGAACTGAAAGACTGAATTCCAAAGTGGTTGTATCAGCTTGCAATCCTACCAACAATTGAGGAGTGTTCCTCTTTCTCCACATCCACACCATCATCTGCTGTCACCTGAGTTTTTAATCTTAGCAGTTCTAACTGGTATGAAGTCATGTCGAAGGGTCTCAGGGTCGTTTTGATTTGCATTTTCCTGGTAAGTAAGGATATTGAACATTTATTCAGGTGCTTCTAAAACATTCAATATTCCTCAGTTGAGAATTCTTTGTTTAGCTCTGTACCCCATTTTTAATAGGATTATTTGGTTCTCTGGAGTCTAACTTCTTGAGTTCTTTGTATATATATTGGATATTAGCCCTCTATCAGATGTGACATTGTTAAAGACCTTTTCCCAATCTGCTAGTTGCTGTTTTGGACTATTGACAGTATCCTTTGCCTTATGAGGTCCCATTTGTCAATTCTTTTTGTTTCTTGGTTCGTTTTATTTTGTTTTTCGAGACAAGGTTTCTCTGTATAGCCCTGGCTGTCCTGGAACTTACTCTGTAGACCAGGCTGGCCTTGACCGCAGAAATCTACCTGCCTCTTCCTTTCCAAGTGCTGGTATTAAAGGCATATGCCACCATTGTCCAGCCCATTTGTTGAATCTTGGTCTTAGAGCATAAACCATCAGTGTTCTGTTCAGGAAAATTTCCTCTGTGCCCATGTTCTCTTCTATTAGATTCTGTGTATCTGGTTTTATGTGGAGGTTTTTGATTCACTTGGACTTGAGCTTTGTATGAAGATAAGAATGGATCGATTTGCATTCTTCTACATGCTGACTTCCAGTTGAACCAGCCCCATTTGTTGAAAGTGGTGTCCTTTTTTTTCACTGGATAGTTTTAGCTCCATTGTCAAAGGTTAAGTGACTATAGGCATGTGTGTTCATTACTGGGTCTTCAATTCTATTCCATTGATCTACCTGCCTGTCTCTGTACCAATACCAAGCAGTTTTTAATCACTGTTGCTCTATGATACAACTTGAGAGCAGGGATGCTGATTCCCCCAGAATTTCTTTTATTTATGAGAATAGTTTTCGATATCCTGAGCTTTTTGTTAGCATGTGAAAGATCTGTATGACAAGAATTCAAGTCTCTGAAGAAAGAAATTGAAGAAGATCTCTGAAGATGGAAAGATCTCCCAGGCTCATGGATGGGCTGGATTAATAGAAATGGCCATTAAAAGTGGCATTTTTGCTTACAGATTCATTGCAACTCCCATCAAAATTCCAACTCAATTCTTCACAGATTTAACGTCAACTCTTTATACCTTCTCAAGTTTCAGATTTGTCAGACCTTTGAACAGTAACATATTAAAACTGAAATGAAATCTTGGTGTTTATAGACTTTTTCAATTTTTAAAAGTATAGTTTAGATTACTTAATCTCCATGAGCAGTTACTCTAAGCCTATACTTTCCACACTATCTGGTATACTTTAGTGAACATACAAATGTATAACACCTGTTCCCATGGAGTGGTCACCTTCAGGAGCCAAGAACTCAGGCAATTTACTCTTCAGTAGTGCAAGGACAAGCAAACAAGATTGTTAGGCTTGGAAGATACACAGACCTTAGTTCACAGAATAAGAAATATACTGATAAAAATTGGGGGACATCAGGCAGTGGTGGCCACACCTTTAATCCCAGCACTTGGGAGGCAGAGGCAGGTGGATTTCTGAGTTTGAGGCCAGCCTGGTTTACAGAGTGAGTTCCAGGACAGCCAGGGCTACACAGAGAAACCCTGTCTCAAAAAAAAATGGGGGACATGTAAAAATTTGCCATGTAATTATTTGAACCTGGATTAGTTGAGAAATATATTTTCTTCTACTTGTTCCACATTAGGTAAAGCACACACACACATACACACACATACACACACACACACACACACACACAGAGAGAGAGAGAGAGAGAGAGAGAGAGAGAGAGAGGCACTTACGCAGGCACACACACATGTAGGTAAATAAAAAATTAAATAATATAAAAAATGTGTTATTCTTGTGTATGTGTGTGTGTGTGTATGTGTGTGTGTATGTGTGTGTGTGTATGTATGTGTATGTGTGTATGTGTATGTGTATGTGTGTATGTGTGTGTGTATGTGTGTGTGTATGTGTGTGTGTATGTGTGTGTGTGTGTGTGTGTGTGTGTGTGTGTTAAGCATTTATTAGCATAACTTTGGTCTCCAGAGCCTTCTGTTAACTGTGAGAAAATTACTTTTGATAGTAGCTGTAGAACCAACCATATATGTTCCTGTTGAACAGCCCTCAAAGCTCTCACAAGGATATATTTGCTCACCAAGGTGAACTTCTATCCTGCCTAGTCAGGCAGTCCTTATAGTTCACACTTTACAGTCAGTCAGGACAAATTGGGGCAGGTGCAATCTTGGGGCTTCTTTTCTCTGCATCTGTCTCTTTCTTTGAGAGATCCAAACATGTGAAGGCAGGAAAAACAAGGAATTCCAGTATCTCTGTCTGGATCCATGAGGAGTTTGAAATGTATTTTAAACCTATAACACCAAATTGCCATCTCATCTCAAAATAAACCACATTTCTACTTTAGCTTTTCATTGCAGAAACACTCAAGATAGATCAGATTCAGAATTTCCAAAAGATAATGTTCAATGAAGACAAATAGTTTCCCTGAAAGTCCATTTTTAAAAAATGTTCTTAGCAAAGAGAACTTGACCAACCTAAAATAATGGCTATGTTGAACTTTATTTTCCTCCTCAGTCATTATCCTGCTAAAAGTATTTCAAAACTATGAAAGGAAAATAAAAGCACTTGTTGTCCCAGAATTCATGGGTAGATTTCTGGAAACAAGAGACTTGAAAATTTTGTCATAGACAAAACAATTGCAAAAAGGAAAGAAATACATTAAAATTATTAATATGTATTAGCTGTATTTTTTTTCTCTGCGACATATAGTCTCTGGTTTTTCTAATGTTCTACTGTATAAATTTCTTATACCAGATAATATCAACTCTAAATATGAAATAATTTGCATGATGTGCCTTTGTCTTCAGTACTTTGTTATGGCACTCAGTAGTCTCATATCTAATTAGCTTTAAGAATTTGTTGTCCTGATAATGACAATTATACAATTATATCTACAGTTTGTGGAATATGAAATATATGCTAGCATTGTGGTACAGCATTTACCAATGAACATAACTGTCCCAAAGTCATCGCGGAGCTGAGACAAGCTTGGTCTCACAGTCATGGCAGTGAAATAAGGAAACACAGTGAGAGCTAGGTCTCACTAACAGGAATGTAATGACTAACACTGTTGAAAAGGAGAGGAATGGTCACCAAACTGGTAACTCCATCCTGCTCGACCACAACCTTCTGTATTCTAGCTGCATGCAATCGTGGGAGATGCTAACTTGTGTGGCAGGTAGCTCTTACCTTGAAATTAGGACTTCATACTGAGGCTTCTGTGTTATAACCTTGCTGAAGTGGCCTTACTGAATAAGCTTTTTATTGGTCACCCATGCACCCATGCTTCTTCAAGGACGCCTTGGTGCTGTTGTTTTAAAGGACTTCACATACATGCTCTGTAAGGAAGTACTCACCCATGCTCTATAAGGAGCTTCTCCTTCATCCGCGGTACGAAAACCCTTGTCCATGCTCTGTAAGTATTCATTAACCCATGCTGTGGGGAATCCCTCACCCATGTGTATAAGGAACTCCTCCCCCATGCTCTGCAGGAACCCTTTCTTATATAACGATCACTCCCCTCAAGCTTTGTAGGGAACCCCCCCACCCACTCATGCTCTCTAAAAATCCCTCAATCATGTTCCTATAAGGAACAGCTCACCCATGATTTGGAAGGAACCCATCCACACTTTGTAAGAAACCCCTCAACCCTGCCCCTGTAAGGAAGCCCTCACCATTGATCTTGTTAGGAACCCATTTTATGTGTTTTTGAAAGTAACCCCTCATCCATATTTTCTGAATAACATGCCTCATGTGCTCTGTAACTAACATTCATTCATGCATTCTCAATATGGCCTTATACTTTAAGGAACACTCATTCTTCCTCTGTAAGTAAGCTATGCTGTATAAGTAAGCTCTCACCCATGCTCTGAAACTAACTCCTCATCTATGCCCTATAAATAATTCTCAATCATGCTCTGTAAGTAACCAGTCATATACACTCCTGTAAGTACACACACACACACACACACACACACACACATACACACACACACACACACACACACACACACACAAACTCATGCCTTTATGAATTTGCACCTGGTTTGAATAATTCATGTTTCTCTTCTTGATTTCTTACTAGGACAAATAAACACCTGGTAATTTCATTCCAGTAAAAGCAATATAACACCTAAAAGTTTCTGAATATACTTCTTGTAATCTTTTTTACTCTTTGTTAGACTTTCAATGTGTACATTTTCTACTTACTTTGCAGAAAGAAAAATTGGAAGTGAGGCACATTATCACAAACTACATTTTCATAAAATGCTTTTAGTCGCGGTACCAATCTAAGGCCTATATCAGTGGAAACGTGCATCCTATGGGTTTACATGAGATGATGAGCAAATATGCTGAACACTCTCATGTCATTCTGTTACTGGAGTCTCTAGCTTTCCTTTGGTTTTCTACACCTTGGGATCACTCTGGGAAAAAAAAATCAAATGAGAAATACAGACAGCAGTGTAGAAGACAGCTGGAATTTATTAGAACAGAAGGGGGGACAGTATCTACTACAAGAGGAGACAATGGCCAGAGAGACCATTTGTATGTTTAGCCAGAATATTTATGGATTTTAGCTCATTTTCTTGCTTGCTTGTTTTTAAAGTTTGGGGGCACAGTAACCTTCTTGAGTGGCTTTTATGTTTAAATGATTGACAAGCTGTCCATTATCTTTTACAGCAGAGGAAAATTCTGTCTTTAGCTATGGGACTTGGTTTTGACTGTCAACTTGTCAGAATCTGGTAGTATCTGCGAAGAAAGTCTCAGTGAGGGGTTGTCAAGAGTGGATTGGTCTGTGGCCATATGTATACAGTATTGTCTTGAGTATACTTATTGGTGAGGGAAGATTCTATCCCTATCAGCTCTACAGAAATCCTCCAGGCTCCAGGCCCAGAGTAGGACTGATGGGAGACACTCAGCCTCATGAAATGAGCAACTACAGAATTCTCATCCTCTCTCTTGTGAGACATGTTAGACTACATTCAACATCATGCAAGCCAACCTGTTAGGTCCCATTTTAATATCTATATTAATCCTGTCAATTTGTACCTCTAGAGGATCCTAACTTCCTTTTGTTAACCTTCTCTATTAATATTAATTTATTGACTGATTGGGGATTATACTTATTTATTGATAGGGGAGGTGAAGGTGTCGTGGCATGCACATAGAGGCTAGAGGACAAGTTGTGAAAGTCAGTTCTCTCATTCCACAAGGGCTCTACAAGTAGAACTAATGTCGTAAGTTTTGGTGACAGTACTCACAGAGCCATCTTACTGGCCCAAATCTTAGGACCATTTAGGCAACTTACAACATCTTTATCTAGGGCCAGTAATATTCTCAGATCAGACAAATTGAACAATAGTGAAAGTACTATAGTTCCCACTGATTATGAGGAAGGAGCCTATTCACAATGAACTCCAAATCTACTAATAGCTGATACTGAAATAACACTCTCATTTCAAAAAATGGGGTAATTCTGCATTTTAGAGGTGTAATTTGAGCTGATCTTTGAAAGAAGACAAGCTAGCTTCACAATAAACAATTATAGCATCGCTCATTGGATGGGATAAACATTAACTTATAGCATCACTCATTGGATGGTTTTGGTTGCACAGGTCAGTTCTTCTCTTTTCAAGACAGGACAAAAAAATGCTATAAAGTGATTTCCATGTAAATATTGACCTGACTAAATGAAAATTTGAATAAAAACAAAAGAGTACTATATTATTATAAATATGAAATGCTTTAGAAAATATATTTTATATTCAAATCAGGTTCATAGATTTTGTTGTTCTTTTGCCTTAGGTTTTCATATTTAGGTATATGATACATTTGAAATTGGTTTTGAATTTATAACTTTTTAAACATGAATTAAACTATAAGCTCATCATTTTCCCCTTTCCCTTTCCCCTTTCCCTCCAACCTTTTATTTTCTTTCTTCAATTACTGTGTTTTGTGTGTGTGTGTGTGTGTGTGTGTGTGTGTGTGTGTGTTTGTGTGCACATATGTGGGCATATTTATTTATTTCTAAATAAATAAATACAAGCTCCTCAATCGATACAAATTATGTATGTGATTTCAGGACTGAGCACTTGTTATTGCATAAACAATCCTGTAAGGGTTGGAGTCGGGGTGGCTCTCCCCTAAGGAGGACTATTTCTCCTGTTTTTAGCTGTCCTTGGGTATCTATAATTCTTAGTTTAGGGTTGAGAATCTATAAGCTTTGTCCTTTCTGACTTGATGTACCTATTGGCATCATCTTTGCCCTAGTCTTATTTAACAGCTCTGTGGTTCAGATATCATGGTTGTAACTTCCTTGTCATTTCTAGGCAGATTTCCTTTGGCTCTGACAACTTTTCTATTTCTTCCTCCAACATGTTCCCTCAGCAGTAGTGTAAGAATCATGCTGGACAGAGGCAGGCGGATTTCTGAGTTCGAGGCCAGCTTGGGCTACAGAGTGAGTTCCAGGACAGCCAGGGTGATCCAGAAAACCCCTGTTTCGAAAAACAAAACAAACAAACAAACAAAAAGAATCATGCTGGAGATGTTTAATGCATCCTTTTCAATATTGTCTATTCTTTAGGAATTTCATAATGTCAGCAGTGAATAGGATGATATGAGGAGCACACCCACCATCCATTTCTCTATTTGTACATCAGTGAAAACTTATAAAAATGGTAGGGTTTTCCTTCTTAAGTCGTCTGTTTAAAAGTCCTTCTGTGAAACAGCAGGCCTGGAAATGCTTGGCGGTAATAACACACAAAGATCCAGGTATTGATTTAGCCACAGGGAAGACCAGTTATGGCTGAAGAATTTCACAAGGCAGGAATTGAGCTGGCTTCCTTGGAAGATGCTACATGGGCTCTTATTCTTGAAATTATACCTCATATCCCTGACATTTAAATAAAAATTCGTAGACAACACTTCTTTTTAAAATCTCCCAAAGATGGGAGGATAGAATATGTTTATTTGCTCCCAAGATTGTGTTTGAAAGAAAGTGATGATTTTGAGATAGGATGTGTACATAAACTTCTATCATATTTTGTAAAAAGAAAACTCCATAGCCTCTATCACTCCCTTCCATTGTTATTTCCTTCCTTCCTTCTTTCCTTCCTTCCTTATTTCTTCATTCCTTCTTTCCTTCCTGCTTGCCTGCCTTTTGTCTTTTCTGTTTGCTTCTCCTCCTCCTCATTTTCTGTTTTTGAACATGACAGGATCTCATGTAGTTCATACCAGCCTGGAACTCTCTATGTAGCCACAGATAACCTTGAATTCCTGAGCTTTCTGCCTCTACCCAATGAGTTCTCAAATATAAAAAGGTATACTATCAGCCTGTGTATTCAGTTAGTGCTGTAATTGAACCCAGACCTTCCTGATTGTTAGGTATAATGCTAGGTATGGACACACCTTACTGAGCAGTAAGTACTTTCCTTACATTTACTCCCTGAAAATTCATAGTTAACGCATGCAAGTAAAGTCTATGCATTAGCTCCTGAAAATCTGTGCTAGCACCTAATGATTTTCTTCGATTCTTATAATTTGATCTAACACTTTCCTGTACAAATACTGTACAATACACAATTAAATCAGTTAGTTTTGTATTGTGAGTATTTTCCAGATACTATAATTTTAGCCTGGATAATTCTTCCTAACTATTGTTTGTGTCTGTCTGTCTGTCTGTCTGTCTGTTTGTCTCTCTCTCTCTCTCTCTCTGTGTGTGTGTGTGTGTGTGTGTGTGTGTGTGTGTGTGTAGTCTTGTGAAAGTTAGTATGGTTTTGAAAAAAATATGTGTGTGGTGAGAGGATAACAATGGTATTTATTCTTATTGTCCATCTTGTTTGAATCAGGCTCATTGCTGTTGTGTACTGTATGCACCAAACCATCTGGCCTTCAAGTGTCCAGAGATTCTTTTGTTTCCCTTCCATATCACCATAGAAGTGCAGGAATTTCGGACAAGTGCTTAGGACACCTGGCCTCTGTGGGTGCTGGGTATTTAACTCAGATTTTTATGACTGCACAAGTGCTTCATCCATTAAATCATTGCTCCAGTGTACGGAGCCGGAGCCGGCATTCGCCATGGCAAGATGGCGCCTACTTCCGCTGTTAACTCCTAGTAAACAACTGTTTGCGCATGTGCGTAGAGAACTGTTTGCGCATGTGCGTAGAGTGAAAAGACGCCATGTCACGGCCCATTCTGGGGCGTTACGTAGGGTAATGAGCGATCAGCCAATCATGGGCAGACACACCACGCTGTGGGCAGACATGCCGCACTGTGGTGTATATAAGCAGTGCGGATTTTTGGGCTCGACCTCTTTTTCCCTCTGGGAGAGGGCAGTAAACGTCGTCGCTGCAGAAGGAACCTAGTGTGTCCGAGTGTCTTCTTCCTGGCGAGACGACTGCGTGGGCTCCATCCAGCCCCCTGACTACTTTCATTTATTTGCATCACCATCTATTCGGACATTTTATTTTAATCCTTTCATGATTATCTGAATAAATGTGAATGACAAAGCCTCTAGCCTAAATATTATCAACTAGATTTTAATATTTGTTAATAGTATTTTCTTCACTTTGAAGAACCATTTACAAAGGATAAATTACATTTGATTTTTGCTAGCTGAGTATTGGCAAATTCATATTCTGATGAAAAACTTCCTCTTTACCTCCACCCCAGATAGTCTTAACTGGTTCAATACCAATCATATGCCAAAACACAGAACAATCAAGATCCTGTTTTGTTCCATACTTTAGATTTGTGCATCTAATGAGTTCATATAGTGTAGTCATCAGTGTATGGGAATATTCATGCAAAACATTTTTTATATCGTGTATTTTAGGGATTCACCTGTATATACTATTGCTTAATACACATTTCTACCAATTTACACCATGATTTATTAATGTATCCCCCAGATGACGAACATCAATCTGTTTTTATAGTTTCTGGTCATGCACGGTTTTTTCTTAACACACTTTCACTTCTCTTGTTTAAGGACCAAGTATGAGGGAGAGATAGTTTCATCAGTAATGTGCTTGCCTTGCAAATGTTATCCTCAGAACTCACCTTATAAAGCCAGGATTTGTGACTTTCACTTGTAATTTCATGGATGTAGAGGGTAAAGAGAGAAAGAGGAGGCTTTCTAAGGTACATGGACCAAGTAGCCTAGCCTACTGTTAGTTATAGACTAATGAGAGATACTTTTTTAAAATAAAAAAAGAAGGTGCAGTATTTGAGAAATGGCACCTAAAGTTGACTTCTGACCTTTACTGTACAGGCACTTCAATACACACACACACACACACACACACACACACACACACACACATTATAACTACAAAAGGGTTGCAGATTCAACTAGTATATATATCTCTTACCAGTACTACCACAGGGTAACTGTTCTTTACAGCCATTAGACTATAATATAATATGCCTTAAATTTTAACTATG
Source organism: Mastomys coucha (assembly GCF_008632895.1). Classification (NCBI taxonomy): domain Eukaryota; kingdom Metazoa; phylum Chordata; class Mammalia; order Rodentia; family Muridae; genus Mastomys; species Mastomys coucha. The sequence continues at coordinate 13,027,713 of NW_022196891.1, forward strand.
CCACTGGAGACCCAGCCACTCTATCTGATTCTCATCAAAAAATGTTATTCCATTTTTCATATGAGTCTTCTCAAATATGTTAAAATGTTTAATTAATATATAATTACATAATTCCTTCCCTTCCTATGGGAGGTTGAATGAGAATAGGCTCCACAGACTCATATTTTAATCTTTGTTCCCAGTGAGTAGAACTATTTGGGAAGAATTAAGAGGTGTACACTTGTTGAAGGAGATGTATCACTAGGAGTGGGCCTTGACATTTCAAAAACCCATGTCATTTCCAGTTAAAGCATCCTCCCTCTCTCCTCCCATCCCTCTCTCCCTCCCTCCCTCTCTCTCTCTCTCTCTCTCTCTCTCTCTCTCTCTCTCTCTTTCTCTCTCTCTCTCTCTCTCTCCCTCTGTCTAATACTCATAAATCAGGTATAGTCTTTCAGCTACTACTCCAGTGCCATGTATGCCTGTATATTGCAATGTACCTGGCCATGATAGTTATGGATTCTTACTCTCTTCTGAAATTTAATTAAATGCTTTCTTTTATAAGCTGCCTTGGTCAGTGTTTTTGTTTGCTTCATCAATAGAAAAGTAACCAAGATACTAACATTTTCTGTCCCCCAATCCTTCATATAACAATTCACTACTTCTAAAATCCATGCCCTCTTTTTCTTTATTATTGCTACATACATATTTGCATATCTACATAAATATACAATCTGCAGAGTCTATTGTTGCTTGTATGTTGTGGTAGTTTGAATATAAGTAGACCCCATAGATCCATAGATCCATGTGGTACTATTAGGGTTCTCAGTCCTTGGAAAGACTAATTTTCTCTCTCTCAGAAAGTCACTAATTTCTTGTAGGTCTTCACCTAGGGGCAGGGTCCTGTAAATTTTCCTTCTTCTACAGTAACTTATATATTGGGGTCTTCATTACTCATGTTCATGTTTATTAATATTTCATGTGTGTAGCACCCTGACATTTCTAGGCAATACAATCTCACAGCAGATGTCCTAGTTCTCTGGCTCTTATAACCTCTCTATTTCATATTTGGTGATAGTCTCTGAACCTTAGGTGAAAGGCTGTATTGTAGATGGGTTTGTTGGGGCTGAATATCCAATGAACAATTATTCTCTGAATTTTTAGCAGTTGTGGGTTTATGTAATTGTCTTTCCTGCAAAGAACAGCTTCTTTGAATAAGAATAAGTATTTAGAATGTTGTTAGAAGCTATAGTGATAGAAAAATTGGCAGCAGTGGATATTCTTTTTTTTTTTTTTTTTTTTTTTTTTGGTTTTTTGAGACAAGGTTTCTCTGTGTAGCCCTGGCTGTTCTGGAACTCACTCTGTAGACCAGGCTGGCCTCGAACTCAGAAATCTGCCTGCCTCTGCCTCCCAAATGCTGGGATTAAAGGCATGCACCACCACTGCCCGGCATGGATATTCTTAAAAGACCCAAGACTTTACTAGCCCTCAGTATTTGGTTTGGTTTCCAGGGTCAGACATGATTTTTCCTCCTCTTGAATAGACTATATGTCTAGTTAGAAAGCTGTTGATTTTAGACAAGATATAATTATCATTGTTGCTATCACGTATTTAATATATCAGTGCCATGCTGGTCATAGTTGTTGTTCATATATATATCACAGCTGGGTAGGGAAACATTTATTTCTCTCTCTCTCTCTCTCTCTCTCTCTCTCTCTCTCTCTCTCTCTCTCTCTTTCTCTCTCCATATATTTATGTACAGATGAATAAAAATTCAAGGTTATTATGTATAGCTCAGCATAGAAGCAGGGTTAGTTAACCTAAGAAAGATCAATAGCTATAGGAGAGCAATCTTTAGGCTAAAACCTATACTGTAACTTGTTTGCACATACTACCAACAGTTGCACTCACACACAAGAAAAGCTTTACACTCAGGCATGAGGAAGGCTTTGCTATCCCACTGAGGCAAACCTGGGGAAAGCTTTGTTACTCCTATGGGCCTGAGAAATTGGTCCTTGATGTGTTTTTTCTGTGTTTTTCAATAAGCATATGTTACCACCTTTACCTGTTCCCTACATAAAGAGCATATACATTTTTAATTTTGATCATTTCATATGTATATACAGTGAAATAAGTCATACCTATACCTACTTCTCTTCACAAGTTGCTCTGGATATACAGTCCACACCCCCTTCAATTTCATGTAGTCTTCTTTTTTAACTTTTTATGGATTCTTTGTGAATTTTACATTATATATTGAAATTCCACTAATGTTCCAACCTTCCATATTATCAACTTCCCCTCCAAAGGAAAAGTAAAATAAAATAAAAAAGAAATAAAAAATATAAAAAAAATTTAACCATGCAAGCTGCCACCTGCCATGGTATTTCACACAGCATACACTTTTACAAAAACAGCTTTCCTTGCAAATGTGCATTGAAAATAAGCCACTGGTGTGATTGGAGTCCTATGGTTTCTGCTACACTATACACACTGCAGCGCTTCACTGGACTTCTCTCAGACATCCTAGTGTCCTATGTCATAGAGATGCTGCAGCTTTGCTTCTGTAGCACTAAGCCCATTCAAGGTTTCCAGTAGTTCACAGATGAGGTAAATGTAGGGCAGAGGCAACCCAAAGCCCCAGATCTGGGACTCTGGGTAGTGGCTGCTCACCAGGTTCAGAAAGTAGAAAGGAGGAACACTGAGTTGACAGGTCTTTAAGACAATGTGGAGGAAAGAAATCTTTTTTTTTTTCTTATGAGATGTCAGTAGAGTAGGAAAGTCAGCTGGGTGCTTTCTCATTCTGTCTGAGCTAGCAGGAGTTTCTACAGTGTATGGTTCCTGAGTCTTGATTTGCTGAATTAAATGTTTGAGATTTTTTTATAACACATTATATTAATGTTATCATATCTATCTATCTCTATCTATCTATCTATCTATCTATCTATCTATCTATCTATCAATAGACTGGCTTGTGCTTTGTATGAAAACTTACCTGTGATACTTAGCATTAAAGAGATAGGTGGTAGATAGATAAGTAAGTGAGTAAAATGCTCACTGTTAATACTTGAGAACCTCAGTTTAACCTCTAGAACCCAAGTATGAGACCCAGTTATTATCCTGCCTACCTATACTCTCTGTACTGGGGAGGTAGACAGGCAGATCCTATGGGCTAATCAGACAGTATAGATGGTTCGCTGAACTCTTGGTTCAGTAAGAGATCCCCTCTCAAAAGTCAAGATCAGGAATGATCAAGAAGGACAGTGATAACAAACTCTTGCTTCTATAAGCACACGTATATACACAGACACACATGTCCATATATACCACTCACAGTAAAAATTTATGCATACTCTTATTTTTAACAATAAACACTGCCTCATTTTCTTGAAACATGTTTTGTTATCTTTATTTCTAGCCTAGTGCAATTATTGCTAGTTTCCAGTTTTTTCTTATAAAAGAAAAAAATTGGATTCCCCATTTTTAATTTTTAGTTGTTTTGCTATGTTTTTAAAAAGTGATATTTTGTCTTATTTTTAACTAGGTACCAGTCCATATAATTTGGAAAACACAATCAATATTAACATTGAAAAATTACTCAATTATTAAATCTTTTAGGATTTTATCAATGAATGTGAAATGGATAGTCATGTAAACAAGGTACATAGAGATAATACATGATAAGATATTATCATATGTTATAGTCCTTTGATATGGGAAGAATTACCTTTAATCTGGGCCATACATGCTGTCATCATATATATAGGACACGGAAGAAGGAAGCTTAGTCTCCATTCCTACTTTTTCTCTCTCTGTAAAGTTAATTCCTTCACTGACTTTAGACATTACTTCTTCTGGATTTTGGTGTATAATGAAGACCATCTGAAATATCTATCCCCATGGACTATACAACTACTGGATTCTTAGACTTTCAATTGGTGGACAGTCATTGTTAGAATATCTGAATCACAAAGTAGAAACTATTCTAATAAATTTCCTTTATATATATTTATTCAATAATTTGTTAGAAAACTATATATATGAAGACACAGGAGCAATTTTCTTTATGATGCAAGAACTTTAAGATATGCAATGTATATTACTCTAGTTTAAATCCACCCCTCATTATTGTGATCTTATGGAGAACTTCTAATTGCATTAGAGTTGGAGAGAAATAGGCTTCAATGAGTTGACAGTTTACCCTCACTCATGGAAAGCTAGGATAGTTCTTATTCTGAGGATAAAAATCACTATTTGTGCTTGTTTATGAAGAGGTTATTGATTATGTTTGCACAAAACAGATGTTTTGAGGAAAACATATTCCCCATGTGCCCATTAATATACACATGGTTCCTCTTGGTGGCCAAAAATATTTTCTTCTTTTTTTCCTTTAAAATATATTTAGAGATGTTTATTTGCTTACATTAATTATCATTTTTATAATAAAAGAGAATCATATATTAAGTTACTAACTCAATTAAAATGCATGCCATTCCACCCTTAAAATTGGTACTAAAAAGTAGGGTCTCAGACTCTGTTTTATCTTTAGTGAATCAAAATAATGTTTCATCTTTCATGGTTCATAAATAGACATAAAATTATGCCTACTAATATATAATTTAATATATATGTATATATATATGCAATTATTTATACATAGGAAATGAGATAAACTATACGTTTTAGGAAAATTTCTTTCTCCTGTAGTGCTATGACTATAAAATATAGTTCTTATACTGATTTTTAAGCCATTTAAATTTTTCCCCTAATTTCATAAGGATGTATGTGTGGTGCTGGAATTGAATCTCGTGCATTATACATGCTAGACAAGTGTTCTACTACTGGGCTATGTCCCCAGTCTTTGTCTTATTTTTATTCTTTATATAGTCTGAAACTGGTGAGACTCCAACTTTTCCTTCCAGTGTTTAGAGAATTATGGTTTTTGTTACCACATCTAACAAAATGTTCATATTCATATTCATACTTCCATCATTAAAGGAAAGCAAGGCATAAACTCAATCAACAGTTTAAAGCAGAAATCATAGAGGAATACTATCTGCTGGCTTGGACATGGCTCACTATTTCCTAAGCTTGAGCTTAACTAGATTTCTTAAATAGGCCAGGATTACTTGCCTAGGGCTGGTGCTGCCCACAGTGGACAAATCCCTCAAATAGCTACTTAAAATCAAGAAAATTCCACGTAGTCATGCCAAGAGATTCATCTCATTTAACCTGATTTTTATTTTAGGCTTCCTTCCATAGGCTGTATCAAGTTGACAATTAGAGGTAACTGGGACAATAACTACATTATGTATATATATATTTCTACTTTCTATTTTCTAGATTTAAAAAAGTGTAGTTATATATCCAGTTATAATTACAGATGTTAGATAAGGGAAAGAGATAACTTAGAACACCCATAATCCATTCACTGTTCCCTATTAGATATCACTCTCATTTTATTTCATATGACATTTACTGTATGGACTTCCTGTAAGGACTGTCACCAGAATCCACATTATGTAGCAGTTTCTTCAGCATGAAAGAATTCCCTTTTAGACAAATATTCTTAGCATTCATGAAGTAAACAGAATAAGGCTCAAAGACCAAAGAACTTTGGACTATATCTCAGCTCCTAAATTTGTAAGACTAATAGAGTCCCTCTCCAAAATTATATCAGCACTAAATATTTTCTCAGGAAATGAGACACTGACATGTAGCTGCCTATGGACTGCCTGTACATGCTGCTGGGAAATCCATTAACTTTTCCTAGCCTGGAGTTGACTTACTGATGATACCATTGTTTTTGAGTCAGCCATGCTCCTGTAAGTTATGACCCACGTCTGCTTTGCAAGAACTCATTGGTTTGTCAAGGTGAACTTGCTGGAATAATTTCTTGGTTTGTTGTCTTTGACCTATATAAACTAAGTAATTGTTGTTTGCAAATCCTCAGAAAAAGTTAACCCAACAATCCTTCCTGAATCCAGATTTCTCATGTTCTAAGAGTAAATAAACTAGAGTAACGTCATACCTATTTTCCAAAGCATAGGTGGTTCTGAATCTGGTCCCCAAATTGTCATGCATACATTGAAGTTCTCTACTGGCAATTGCCAGTGTATTCTTTTCTCATCTACCTTCTCTAACTTCTTATTTACTGTCCTTCCATCAACAACAACAACAAAAAAAATGTTTTGGGAATTTCATGCATATATGGAAAGGAAATCATCCTCTTCTCTTCTCTCTCAGGGATCTTCTTCTCCGATCTTACATAAGTGCTTCAAATGTTCAATAGTCAATCAGATATTGTAAGATACTGATTGCTGTTTAGATGTGAAATTGTCATTATAGGCCTGTGTGATTGAACAATTGTTTCCAAGGTAATGACTTTGTTTGGGAAGACTGTGAACCTTCAAGAGTTATCCTAGGCACGCCATGATATTTTTGTTTGGCCCTACTACCTGTTTCCTCTGCTGTCTTACTGCCCATGCACTATGACTAACAGGCCTCCTGCTTTTAGTATCTGCTCACATTGTAAGCAAAAATAAATAACTTCTCTGAAGTTGCCTTCTGTCAGAAGCTTCATTTCATTTGGAAAGATAACTAAAACATGAATCAAATTCCCCAACCAAAGACAACTCATGTATTTTCTCTCATGATTTCAAAACTGACATAATTATTAACCCTTGAAAAGAGAGAGAAGAGCACTTTAGCTCTCAGGATCCCTATAGGTAAAGAAATTGAATCAGATGCAGACTTAGACCCAGCAGGGAACTTATGTTGCTCATTTTTTGTTCCCCTATATTGTATATTAAGAAATGCTGACTCTTTTCTTCACAAGTCTACAAATACCAGCTCTCTGCAGACCTGAACTACATAACACCTGGCATTCTATGGAGAAATTCTAAAAAATAAAACTTCAATTATGTGACCATTTCATCCTGTCTTTGTCAAGCTCCCCAACACTGATTAAATTTACTTGGCTTAGGTAGAATCTAAAATGTTTCATTTGTCTTTGCTGTGTGGTCTTTGTAAAATTATGTCACATTATCTTATACACTGATCTGCTGGTAGTAAAGGTGTCACTTATGCCATTCTTAAGGACTGGAATTGATCTAGATTCTTGTGACTATGATGTCAAAAGCTTTTTATAACATAGAATTCCAGAAATACATTGGTTAACAAATATTGGTATTACTTTCTGATCTGAGCCACAGTGCCCTGTCTCTATGGCATAAGGTTGGACATGAACTAAGCCAGTCTATTTGCAGTTTGCCATCTGCATTCACCCTTTAGAAGGTAAAAAAGGGCATTTCTCTGCTTTCTTCCTGGATTCATGTAGAGACTGCATTTATATGAGTTGTGTATGTGCATCTCTTTACACCATTTCAGATGTGCAGCCATTTTGTGTACATCCAAAGGAATATTCTATGGCTGAATGACCTGGTGTCCAGTGTGGGAAAGAATGTTTTATATTATAGAACTTATCATTACATTTTGAGACATGCTTGCTTCCCACTGATGAGAGTTAGTATGAACATTTATCTATATGGGGAATATATTATAGTATGAGGATACTCATTTCTATAAACTCTCAAGTTGTAGCAATTTAAGTAGTTTATCTTTTCTTTGATTCTCTACAGCACAATACAGGTTACAGTTTAGAGCTTTTAGGAATATGGTTGTCTAGAAATTATACCAAAGCTTCTAAGGGTAGAACCCAAGTATAACTATTTTTGAAATTTATTATGTGATTCTGATAGACAATAAAAGAAAAAACAACTGGATTAAGGATTTGAATAATTTTTTTGGTTATAGAAGACAATTTGACAAATTCATACAGAAGATATGACCAGGGAGATATATCCCTAACATTTCAAATGAAAAGTCTGAATCTTTGAACATGATGTTGGAATTATATTCAACCTAGCAAATTGCTATAATATGTGAAACTGGTCTGCCTTTAACACAGGAAGCATTTTTGTTCAGCAATTGTCATGGATAATACTTACACTGTAGACTGCAAAAAACAAAGACAAACTCATTTCCATTACTCTCACAAGACAGAAAGAGAGTTCTGTGGGGGTGAACACAAGATAGTGGGGTCTTTGTATGTCTAAGAGCAAGATACAGAAGCATTAAATACTAAATATTAACAATCATAGAAAGAAAGATGAATTTGTTAGGATTTTCTTCAGTTTTTAAAACAGTATAACTTCCATCTTAAAGCAAATAGAGTGGTTATAAAGGTGGCTTGGTGGGTCACAGGGTTGCTGCAGAAGTATAAGAGCCTGAATTTGGATCACCAGCTCCTAGACAGAGGAAGTTGCGGTTGTTCATGAGAGACTCTGATGCTTCCTACAGTGAGGTTGTGAAAGAGCACAGCTAGTGAGCCTGGCTTAGGCAGTGGTGAAGAGTAAGAGACTGTCTCTAACATACTGAAAATGGAGGACTGGTATCCAGGGCTGTACTCTGACCTCCACATATACACCATGACATGTTTAAGCTCCATTCACATACATGAATACACACAGTGCATATCACAGGCACAAAGGTTAAAATATAAACAAAACAAAAGCACCGAGAATATTGCAAACTTTTCTCCTGCCCAAACTCCAGCCTCCTCTCTCTCTCTCTCTCTCTCTCTCTCTCTCTCTCTCTCTCTCTCTCTCTCTCTCTCTCTCTCTCTCTCTCTCTCTCTCTCTGTGTGTGTGTGTATGTGTGTGTATGTATGTATGTGTGTAAGTGAATTTTCTCTATCTTGCCCCACTTTTCATAGACGGCTGTGACTATGGATGGCGGTGGATAAACCTCTATTCTCAGTATTTTAATAGGGCACTCTTAGTATCAGGAGTTATGTTCTAAGTGGCTGTCAGCTGATTCTTTAGAGGACTCATGTCATCCCTCCACCTACACACATTTGTAGCATTGTAGCTATGACATGTCTAATGGGCATTAGAGTTGTTGTTTGGGCCTGTTCCTTGGTAAGGAACCTGTAACATTGTACCCATTGGTATTTGTGTTGTAATTCAAGGGTTATCTGTACATTTCTAGAGATAATACTGTATATTCTCAATGAGACAATCTGTTTTTTCAATGATTTTCCACATCTTGACAAACTTCCCATGTTCATTAAAATACTGATTGACTTGCTGATTGTTAAATTAGTAGGGAAGAGACCTATAGAGTAAGAAACATGGAAACTTCAGTCATTAAATATCCACAAAATCCTTGGTCTATTTGGTTCAAAAGGCAATACTGAATAAATGGCAGAGATATGGATGCCAGAGACTTTCATACTGGACTGAAATCAAACTGTTTAAAACCTTGGTTCAGTTTATTCTTCATAACATACCACAATGGAACATGATAAAAAATTATTTATTAAAGGTATTATTCAATACTTATCAGACATTTGTTATTATGCAAGTTTTCTTAATATGTATTATTTAATAGCTACAGTAACCTTTACCTTAGGTATATTTTTTGTTTTTCATGATTGTGTATGTGTGAGTTTGTGAGTGTCTCTGTGTGTGTGTGTGTGCATATGTTTGTAAGTATGTGTGCACATGTGTGCAAATATATGTTAAGACCAGAGGTAGACATTGAGTGTCTTCCTTGACCATACCTCACTGTATTTTTATTTTTGAAACATGGTCCTTCTCTGAATCTGGGACCCCTAAGACAACTAGACTGACTGCCTAGCACCCAAGCATCTTAACATCCCTGTATCTCTAACAGCGGAATTCAGGCACACATTTCTGTATGTGGCTTTCCATATGGCCTGAGGAACTCCAAACTTATGTCTTCCTACTTCAGTAGCAGGCACTTTGCTAACTGTGTCATCTCCATACACACTAGATTATATATATATATATATATATATATATATATATATATATATATAAAACTTGGATTTATGTAAATTGAATTCTCTTTCCAAGTAAGGTAATATCTGACATGTCTGGGATTAACTTCATGATGTCAGTTTTTTTTTTAATAGAGGCAATGGAATTTAATAATTTGTACCCTTTCTAGTTAAGGAGTTGTTAGAGTGCCCAGATGTTAGCTTAATGCATAGAAAATGATAATCTTTTATTTCTTTATTTGTTTTGGAACATGCCTGGTAAAAGTTTTGGTGGGCAGTCTTGACCTCATTGTCGTCATCATGGCCATTATCATCATCATCATCACTGCCCTTTTTGAAAAATATGCTGCCTAGTTGCTACTGTGCCTGTACTTCTCTTCTTGTTCCTATAGCTTCCTGCTGTTGTCCTCAAGCTGAAGATTATTTTTGTTTCTTCCACCCTAGTACTTTCTATTTTAAAACTCATTTCCACAAATATAAAAGATGGCAGCTTTCACTTAAGTGCTGGTCAATATCTGGAGGAAATGAGAGAAATAGTATCATTTATTTTGTGTTTCATAGAGGCAGGAGTCCCACAGGTCTGAGCTTGGGAGCATGCCCTCAGGCATCCTTTCTGCAAGAATAGAAGCTACGTTAGCCCATGGGAAAGATGACCACTGAGAGCCATCACCAGGAGACATTGCCTGTCCTTACTTCTCTGTGTTAGGTAGAGTTCAGCACCCTATGTCCAAACTGCTCTCCCAAGGGGAATCTATAAAGCTACAGAATAATGTGGTTCTGATCTTCAATTACATATGTGGCCTTTTCTTCTTAGATTCTAAGCAAAAGTCATGCACATTTTTCCTGAGTCCTCACAGCTTGTGTTGAATTCTACAGGGGAGAAGAAATCAGCAGAACATTGAAGCAAAGAACAGCTGCTGCATACTAGCTTTTCTCCTTCTCCTAGTAAGGTCACACTTGAAAGCCTCTGTTAGCTACAATAGCAGAAATGATGGAATTGGGACATCTTTCAGTGGTGAAAGTCCAACTACCTTTATGTATGAGAAATAGAATTTGTGTCTCCAGGAACCATGTAAATGCTGGGTGAGCATGAAGAGCACGAGTAAGTTTCAGATAGCTTCTTAGTGAAGAGTGGGAGGCTTTGTCAACTCACTCTCCTTAGTGCTGTGACTGTTTCTTGCTTGAGCATCAGCACCAGTCTGTGCAATTAAACTACTTTTTTTAAGGGAGTGGAACAATGGAGCACCTGGGAACAGGATCCATCCCATTTCCATCTGTGCCCCAGAACTAAACCAGTGCCATAGGTCTCCATACTCAAATCCCACATAAATAGAGCAGATCTCCAAGGAGTGCTGTCACACTTAAGTTCACAGGTGAGACCACCACTATTGCTCCAATACCTGGCCCAAAAGTGACCCACCAGGAGCTGACAGGGTATGGGAATGGTGGGAGTTGCCAGTTCAACAGGATCCTACTGTTTTCCATCTGCGCATGGTGCTACTCTGTGTCACAACTCTCCATACCCAAATCCTGCTTGGAGAGAGTGTGTCTCCCAGGACTGCTGACATACCTTAGGTAACAGGCTCATAGGATCACAAGAGGGACAAGCTCCAGTTAGAGACATCAAAACAAGTTAACACCAGAGATAATCAGATGGCAAGAGGCAAGTACAAGAACCTAAGCAACAGAAACCAAGGCAAGTTGGAATCATCAGTACCCAGCTCTCCCAGCACAGCAATCCCTGGATACCCCAAAACAGCTGAAAAACAAGATTTTTATTTAAAATCACATCTCATGATGATGATAGAGGACTCGCTTGAAGAAATATAAAAGAACACAGGTAAACAAGTAGAAGCCCTTAAAGAGGAAACACATAAATAAATCCCTTAAAGAAATACAGGAAAACTCACCCAAACAAGTGAAGGAATTGAACAAAAACATCCAGGATCTAATAATGGAAATAGAAACAATTAAGAAATCACAAAGACAGACAATTCTGGAGAGGGAAAACTTAGGAATGTGATCAGGATTCATAGATGCAAGCATTACCAACAGAATACAAGAGATAGAAGAGAGAATTTCAGGTGTACAAGATACTATAGAAAATATTGAAACAACACTCAAAGAAAATGTAAAATGAAAAGCTGTCTTAACTCAAAAATCCAGGAAACCCAGGAAATAATGAGAAAACCAAAACTGAGGATAATATGTATAGAAGACAGCAAAGGTTCCCAACTCAAAGGACCAGTAAATATCTTCAACTAAATAATAGAAGAAAACTTCCCTAACCCTAAGAAGGAGATGCCCATAAGCATATAAGAAATCTACAGAAGCTTAAATAGTTTAGACCAGAAAAGAAATTACTCCTGTCAGATAAAATCAAAACACCAAATTCATAAAACAAGAAGGGATATTAAAAGGAATAAGGGAAAACATTCAAGTAACATATAAAGACAGACTTATCAGAATTACAACAGACTTCTCAACAAAGACCCTTATAGCTAGAAGATCCTGAGCAGATCTCATACAGACCCAAATAGTCCAGGCTACTATACCCAGGAAAACTCTCAATTACTATAGATGGAGAAACCAAGATATGACAAAACCAAATTTACACAATATCTTTTTGAAAATCCAACCATACAAAAGATAATGAAGGGAAAACTCCAACACAAGGAGGGATACTACACCCTAGAAAAATCAAAAAAGTACTCGTCTTTCAACAAACCCAAAAGAAGATAGTCACACAAACATAATTCTACCTCTAACAGCAAAAATAACAGGAAGAAACAATCACTTTTCCTTAAAATTTCTTAAAATCACTGTACTCAATTCCACAATAAAAAGATATTGACTAACAGACTGGATTCCTAAACAAGATTCAGCACTTTACTGCTTACAGGAAACATATCTCAGTGACAAAGACAGACACTACCTCAGAGTAAAAGGCTGGAAAAATTTTTCAAAGCAAATGGTCCCAAGAAACAAGCTGGAGTAGCATTCTAATATGGAATAAAATTGACTTTCAAATAAAAGTTATCAAAGGAGATAAGGAAGGACACTTCATACTCATCAATGGAAAAATCTACCAAGATGACCTCTCTATTCTTAATGCCTATGCTCCAAATGGAAGGGCACCTACATTCATAAAAGAAACTTTACTAAAGCAAAAAACACAAATTGCACCTCATACAATAATAGGGGGAAACTTCAACACTCCACTCTCATCAATAGGTAGATCATAGAAACAGAAAATAAACAGAGACACAGTGAACCTGACAGAAGTTATAGATCAAATGGATTTAACAAATATCTATAGAACATTCCATCCTAAAACAAAAGAATATACCTTCTTATCAGCACCTCACAGTACCTTATTCAAAATTGAGAATTTAGTTGGTGTCAAAGCAGCCCTCTACAGATACAAGAAGATTGTCTCCCAAACAAAAAATATCCCAGGATCAGATGGTTTTAGGGCGGAATTCTGTCAGACTTTCAAAGAAGATCTAATAGCAATATTCTCAAATTATTTCATAAAATAGAAACAGAAGGAACACTACCCCCATTCTTTCTATGAAGCAATAGTTACACTGACACCAAAAACATACAAAGGCCCAACTAAGAAAGAGAACTTCAGACCAATCCCTCTTATGAATATCAATGCAAAAATATGCAATAAAATTCTCACACTAATCCAAGAACACATCAAAACCATCATTCACCACAGTCAACTAGGCTTGATCATAAGTATGCAGAGATGGTTCAATATAAGGAAATCCATTTATGTCATCCATAATATAAACAAACTCAAAGAAAAAAACACATGATCATATCATTAGATACTGAAAAAGCATTTGACAAAATTCATAACCCCTCAACCTGTGGGGGAAACAGGGTCCAAGTCAGGTCGACAAGGCGTTGGCGAAGAAATGACAAACAGAAACAACACAAGAGAGTGTGGTATCTGAGTGTAATTATACAGAGTAAAATTAAGCTTATGTAGTATACAGAAACAGGACAAATAACAAAAGTCATGTAATGTAGAAGACGGCCACATCAAGGTCAGTGAGAACAAGCAGCCAGGTGCAAAGCAGAGGAGCAGTAGAGTCCTTCTTCCTGGGCTATTTTGGTAGCCCCAAGATAAATTCTCTGGGTCTGTCTGAGGCAAGTAGCTGAAGGTCAAATTCTAGCAGTCCTTGGCTGTAACATAGATAATTAGTGACTGAAGCCCTACAACTTCTCTCTGGTTGGTAAAGCAATTCTGCCTTGAGTGGGACTGCTCTGATAATTAGTGACTGACTGCTATCTCTAACTCTAGAGACACCCTGTCTGGTAAGACAGCTTCTTTGTAAAATTTTCAAGCTAATTACACCTAGGAAATCAATTAGGATCATTGAAACACTGTAGAGGCCAGGAAATAATGTTTAATCTCAGTTTTAGCAAATAATGAAATATTTCTTAGGGTACTTTTATGCCTAAATAAAGAAAACACACAGATCTCTCCACAGACTTTAGCAGAGACCAATCCAGAACACAATCAGAGCTAGGAGATGTCAAGGACTGAATACCCCAGAAGAGTGGCTCTCTGTGAAGTGTATGCCGCAGGTCCATGATCAGGTTTTCAAGTCTGACATGCAAACACTACTGAAGTAGACAAGTACTACTTGACACTTCATGTTAAAAGTCTTGGAAAGATCAGGAATTCAAGGCCTATATCTAAACATATTAAAAGCAATATACATCAAACCAGTAGCCAACATTAAACTAAGTGGAGAGAACCTTGAAGCAATCCCACCACATCAGGGACTAGACAAGGTTGTCCATCTCTATCTCTCTATTCAATATAATACTTGAACCACTAACCAGAGCGATTAGACAACAAAAAGAAGTCAAGGGGATATGAATTGGGAAGGACACATTAAATATATCTCTATTTACAGATAATATGATAGTATATTTAAGTGACCCCAAAAATTCCATGAGAGAACTCCTAAATCTGCTAAACATCTTAAGCAAAGTGGGTGGATATAAATAAAACTAACTCAAATATATCAGTAGCCTACTTTTATATAAAGGATAAACAGACTGAGAAGAAATTAAGGAAACAACACCCTTCACAATAGTCACAAATAATATAAAATACCTTGGTGTGACTCTAACCAAGCAAGTGAAAGATCTGTATGACAAGAACAAGTCTCTGAAGAAAGAAATTGAAGAAGATCACAGAAGAAAGATCTCCAATGCTTGTTGATTGGCATGATTAATACACTAAAATTAGTCATCTTGCTGAAAGCTACAAAGCAGATTCAATGCTATTCCCATCAAATTTTTGACTCAATTCTTCATAGAGTTAGAAAGGGCAATTTGTAAATTCATTTGGAATAACCCAAATCCCAGCATAACAAAAACTATTCTCAACAGTAAAAGAACTGGGGAATCACCATTTCTGACCTCAAGCTGTATTACAGAACAATAGTTTAAAAAACTGCATGGTATTAGTAAAGAGACAGGCAGGTAAATGAATGGAATAGAATTGAAGGCCCAGAAATGAACCACACACCTACAGTCACTTGATCTTTGACAAAGAAGCAAAAACAATCTAGTGGCAAAAACACCATTTTCACAATGGAGTACTACTCATCACATTGCATCATGTTGAATAAGCACACACAATTAGAAGTATAAACAAATTAGTAAAATTAGTAGCCACATTATCAAATCTAAGCATTATTTTTGTAAATCTTTACATTATTTATTTTTAAATACACTGGACTATGTGAGGTTATTTTCATTCAAGTATATAAATATACTTTGATAATATCAGCTCATGTTCTACTACACTTATTCCATAACAAAATTTTTCTTGGGAAGATGAAACATACATGTCTATTGAAATCATATAAAGGAATCCACAAAATACAGAAGGACAGATATGAAAATCTGACTTGATTTTAGAAACCAGTGAATTTTTTGTAGTTATTTATTAGGATATGGATGCGGGGATAGTTACCAGAACAGAATTGACAGAAAATCAACTGTATTGCCAAGTTCTGCCTCAGCATAGGTGGACAGGTCACAAAACTGGGAATCTGGAGCACATGGCATAGCCTACTGGAAGGTTGAGCGTTGGACCGTGAAAGGTAGTCTGTGTTCTGCTTAAGCGAGGCTTACTCTGGAGACCCAGTAGAAAATTCTACAAGGGACAGAACAGTGAGCTACGCCCCCAAACATAGACACCACAAGCCCTCCAACTCTATTATCCTGTGGCTAGACAATGCCTTAGGCTCCCAGTGTTCTGGCTGGACTCCATCCCCACAGTCACTTGACTATAGCCACGTATGCCCAGCCCCACAATTACCTGGGTACAGCAAGGTAGCTCAGGCCACTATAAAAGAGGCTGCTTGCCCCCTCCTCTCTCATAAGTTCTCGCTCTTACTCTGACCTCTCACCCTCCTTCTCCCACTCCTTTCTCCCTTTTCTCCACGTGGCTGTGGCAGGTCTCTACTTTTCTACCTCTCTCTCAACCTCTCCCTTTCCTTTTCCCTCTCACTCTCCCTCTCTTTTCTACAATAAAGCCAAAAACTATGGGCTGCCTCCTTTCATCTAGACTCGCTATGCTAGAGTAATGAATTAGGCCTTCAGCTAAAGAACTGCATCTAATCTCCCACAGGAAGGCCTTCCAGTGTTTCTAGCCATGAGACTAGACCAAAGACCCTCGTGCATGCCGGAACCACCTGGCGCCCCCTTTCCATCTTTGTTCCCAGGGTGACTGAGCTGCCTGTGGGGCCCCTACTTTGTTCTCAGCTGCAATGACCAAGAGCTAGAAACTGTCATCCTTGGCCTTCATGAGGCACAGGGGCCCGGACTGCTGCCTCCCACCCCCTAGGACTAGGGTTATAGTGGCTTCCCACAGCCGGATGCCCACCTGGCAACATGGAGATCTTGTGCAGCAGTCTCCAGCATCCACCCAGCCAGTGCCCTCGAGCTCTGGAGGAATGCAGGTCTCTCCCACCCCTTTTATTTCCCCACTGCCCAGCCCCTGACAATTAACAGGTTACAGAGTGTCCTTTCTAAGTGACTGTGGTCTAAATTTCTTCCAGGCAGACTGTGTGGTTTTTGCTTCTCCCAGGAAGCAGGTCTTGTCTCTAGTCGTCTTTGCAGGTTGTCTTGTGTGACAGTTTCTCTTAGGTTTTAATGATTTCTCCGGCAGAGAGGGGGATAATGAATCCTGTTGTTTTAAGGAATTTTCTGAGGCTACTTTGAGTTGCTAGCTTCCTTCTGAAGCTTCATGCTGGATAGAATGTTTCAGTCTTGGAGGAAACTGTTACATAACACTCTACTCCTTCCTATAAGTATTACATCGTTTACTTCCCATCACCTTTACAGCAGTGATCCCTGTGCTTTGCAGGGGGCAACTACAGATGCCCACCTATGGTTACGAAATAGACCACAATGGCATAGTAACAGTCATTTGTTCTCTGGAGCTTCATCAGTGGTTATATGCTGAGGCCTATAACAACAGTGATCAATGGGCTTGAGTACACCTTTAGCAGGCAGTTTGACAAATGCATAGCATCTATCAAGAAAACCTTACAAGTTGCTGTTAATGGGACCCATAATCTCCCTAGCCATAGGTTTGTTTTAGTTTACAATACCAGACTTGAACTCCTTCTAGTGGAGTGGATTGTAAATACAATTAGTAGGTCTTACCCAGGATAGCCAAACCATTATTGTAGAAGCAAGGTGGTACATTTTGCCTGGTAAATCATCATTTTAGAAAGCATGCTTCATACTTGTGAAGGTATATTGGTGATAGTTCCTCACTACCAGCTTTCATGGCCCAATCTAAAACTATGAAGGCCAGCTAGCAGGCTATGAAGTATACCCCAGGTTCCTGACTTTGTGGACTATTACCCAAATAGGAATAGGACAGCTGTCCTTGAGATTTTAGGGTCCTCTAAGTAATACTTCATCCATATCATTGTAAGTAATTCCAATAAGCTAATGGTTAACAAAGTTAGACTTTGGTGGTACTTTGATCTGTCTTGGGTTCCCTATTTGGGATGAGTAGTTGTGTACATGAATCTCTTCAGGAAAAGTTTTATCCCACAACATTTCCTTTCATCCCTCCTTTAGTCCTCCTTGTTCTCCTCAACAATTTCACGTTTACATTTGTGTCATCTGCCATTAAAGAATTTTATGCGTCTATATGAAAACTAAGCACTTTTCACAATAGCTAAGCTATGAAAACCACACAGGTGTGTGTGCATCACCAGAGGAATGAATAAAGGTGGTAGTTTTCCTACACACAATAACAATGTTTGTACCTTAAGGAAGGATGCAGTTGGTCACTTGCAGGAAAATGAATAAAAGTTGAAAAAAATGTATTTAGAGAATTAAGTCAGTCTCAGGAAGACAAATGGATGTTTTCTATCATTTGAGGGACTGAAACATTGGTTGTAATGAGAATTCACTTACATTTTTTTTCTTTTTTTGTTGGGAGGAAAGGCTTTATTTGGTTTATATTTCCACATTGCTGTTCATCACTGAAGCAAGTCAGAACAGGAACTAAAACAGGGCAGAAACCTGGAGGCAGGATCTGATGCAGAGGCTATGGAGGGCTGCTGTTTCCTGTCCTGGTCAGTCTGCTTCCTTCCTTCCTTCCTTCCTCCCTTCCTTCCTCACTTCCTTTGTTTGTTTTTATTGGAAATTTTATTTATTTACACTTTAAATGTAAATAAATCCCCCCAGAAACTCCCTATCCCATCCCCCCTCCTCCTGCTTCTATGAGGGTGTGTCCCCGCCTACCCATTCCCACCTCCCCACCCTCACATTCCTCTACACTGGGGCATCAAGACTTCAGGGGACAAAGCACGTTTTCTTCTATTGATATCAGACAAGGTCATCCTTTGCTTCATATAAGGCTAGGACCATGGGTCTCACTATGTGTACTCCTTGGTTGGTGGTTAAATCCCTAGGAGCTCTGGTTGGTTGATACTGTGGTTCTTCCTTTTGGACTGTAAACCCCTTCAGCTTCGTCAGTCCTTTCTCTAACTCATCCACTGGGGAGCCAATGGTCAGGTCAATGGTTGGCTATAAGCATCTGCCTCTGTATGTGTTAGGTTCTAGCAGAGCCTCTCAGGAGATAGCTTCTGAATAAAGATGCCAATTGTTCTATTAGGCTCAAGAGTGAAGGTTTAGGGCAGCATTCATTTACTTTATACATTTGATCCCTTAAAGACATTTGTGAGCAAGACAACCCTGAGCTTTACACACACACACATCCACACACACAAATAGACCCACAAAACAATGTTTGGCTCATGTGACCCCTTGGATGCTAGGGAATAAAGCTACTAGAAAATGTGGCCCTCTTTTCATATGCACAAAATTTGATGGGAAATGAGCAGGATTGTTTATATTTAATCCACCTATACATGTAAATGCAATTAGTTATTTTTATTTACTTATGTGTTTTTAATTAGTATACAAAATATTATGTTTAATTATATCTTTTTAATAATATTGTCTTTTTTGAATCTTTTCCCACTCTCTCCTTGACCTCCTTAATGATTTAACTCCAGTATTTTACTTTCTGTTTCCATATTTCATGTGTTCTCCTTCCCTGGGCTCCTTTCTCATGAATATATAAGACATTAAAAACATTTCATAGATGGAGTAGCATGTCTAACTAAGCAGCCCATCCTAAGTTTACATCCCTAAGTTTACATGGCTACACTTTCTAAAAGTACCACTACTTGGGCCAAGTATATTCAAACTACCACATACGTTTAAGTTTACCTAAGTTCTATTTAACAGGATGAAAATCATGTCTGTTCCTGTAATTTGGGCCAACTGTCTGTGTCTAGGGAGGTTATAGAAATAAGGAGAACCTATCAATACCTCTTTTCTGAGCCAGTATAATTTCTAACTGCATTATAATCACCCAATCTTACCCACATAGATATGTGTACCTCTCACCCCTCAACAAAGAAGTCTCTTTTATAGCAGAAAGAGACAGTTAGAAAAGTCAACTATTGGTCAAATGAAGAAATCAAGTGACTTTCAGATGCCCAACCTCCCAATGATACATCTCTAAGACAATCCCTATATCTAAGGCTCAAATAACATCAGAGAAGAGGGAGCTGAAAACTCTTAAGAGCTAGATAACATAGAAATCTGCTTCAAGATTTTGTCTTCCAGGTACAAAATAAAAGTTACACCCATAAACTTTTAACAATATTGTTTCCTAAAGAAGACATGAGCAATCCTAAGACAATGTGGCATGCCATGGGAGGAAGGGGATCTCTCATAGTTTAACAGCTGCACTCGGATTTACAGCTACCTACAAGTAATTAGTGATTGCCGAAATGATTCTCTAGACATGAGACTCCAAATTGGATACACAATGCAAAGTAGTGAATCATGAAATCTTATATGTATAAGCAGCAGTGTCAGCATATTATATATTATGTTCCATATGTAATATATGTATATATAATGTAGGTATTACATATGTATAATGTATATATAATATATGTTTATTAAATTTATATTTATATATATATGAATTTGTAAATGAGAACATGTAGGTAGGATTGGCAAGACAAAAGAAAGAGAATGAAAAAATGATATACTATATAAATAAAAATAAAATATAAATAAAAATATCATAAATATAAATAATATAAATATAATAAATATAAATAATAATGAAAAATAATAAAAAGAAAAGATAAAGAGAATTTCTCATGGGCAGACCCATCAACAAGCCAGATCTAAACAATTCCTCACTGACATGCCCTTACAATTGAGACTATGTTGTGTCAAGTACACAAGTACATAGGACTCTGAATTTGAGAATATTTTGGTGGACATATTAGAGAAGGCCTGAAAAAGTGGAGCAATTCAGATACACAGGTTGGCAGAGATAGAAACCATCTGTTATAGTTCAGCTTTCTAACTTTACTACCTCAGAGCAGCTCATATGAATCCCTGACTTACTGCATTTCCACTCTTTAGTGTTATTCTCTTTCCATTTCCTCACACCCACATTCTCATGTTCTGTATCTGTTGGGGTCCCACCTGACACTCAGGCACACAAGAAAGGCAACAGGGTGTAGCATTTGTGATTAGGTCCAAAGTTGATGACTTGGTGATTTAACTCTTTCTAGCTACCCAGGGGCAGAAATCTGTTGGCTCCTGGCAATTAACTCCTGCAGCAAGGAAGAGGAAACTTAGTTACTCGGGTTCTTTTCTCTTTGACTCAGGGACCATTTGCTGGTCAGGTGAGAGGCTCAGAGTTCATTGATTCTTCATGAGTCATAGAGAAAAGAAAAGAAAGAAATCAAAAGAAAGAAGAGAAAGAAGGAAAAAAAGAGAAGAGAAGACAAGAGAA
>NW_022196891.1:13049021-13058179 GCF_008632895.1 Mastomys coucha
GAGAGGAGAGGAGAAGAGAAGAGAAGAGAAGAGAAGAGAAGAGAAGAGAAGAGAAGAGAAGAGAAGAAAGAAGAGAAAAAATGTGAGGCATATACATGCATACTGGACTAAGCAGAAAGGTCTACACTTTATTGATGTTCTGAGTTTGTATAACTTCTCAGGATAATTAGTCACATGCTGTCTAAGCATTTTTACATTCTACAAGTTCATACTAAGTTTAAAGCAACAGTTCCTGTCATAGGCTGATAAATCTTAAGTTATGGCTAAAGAATTATTGACATGTCTTTCCATTAAAACCACTACCTAACTAAATATTCATAATCTGTTTTCTAGTTCCAGATGTTCATTATAACTTTAAATCAATAATCCTTATGTCATATGTTGGCAAAGTTTTGTCAAGAGACAAATCATCTTCCTTCTGCCTTATTATTTGAAGTCATATATAGAGAAACTTGTCCTTCATTTATTTTCTGTCCTTGCACCTACAAAAAATTGCCCATTTCCAGTTTATTGTCTTTAGTTACTAGATAGGGGCCTCATTCCTACCCTAGAAGGAATGTTTTCTAGTTTGTAAATTTGTTCCAAACCAATTTTCTTTTCCTATGCAATTAGCCCATGCC
This sequence comes from Mastomys coucha, assembly GCF_008632895.1. Taxonomy (NCBI): domain Eukaryota; kingdom Metazoa; phylum Chordata; class Mammalia; order Rodentia; family Muridae; genus Mastomys; species Mastomys coucha. The sequence continues at coordinate 13,049,642 of NW_022196891.1, forward strand.
ACATAAAGATTTATAAAGCTCTTATTTCCAGCTTTTATTTGTTATGGGACTCGAGCTTACTGATATCAGGTTAGGAATTCTATAAAGTCATTATCAGGATTAACAAAAGCATCAGTTCATCTACAAAGCACTACCATATGAAAGTACATCTTCACCCTGTTTCTGCAGGAAATTTGGCCAACAGTGTAGGTAAATATTCAGGAAATCATTAAGTTATGTCGTAATTTCAGGAAATTCATATCAACATTGAGAAACAATCCTGGAATGAAGTCTTGGAGAACGCTACACCTCAGAGTGCGCTTATCACAGGCATGCAAAATGGTGGGCCATCTCCAGAAAACTCATTTGCTTACCATAGCCTTTCTAGATAACTTCTGACATGTTCCCCACTGTGTCCAGATTAGGCAAGATATATTAGTTACTTTCCTGTTGCCTATGATAAAATACCTGAATAAAGCAATGTGAGGGCATCAGAGTTTACTGTAGCTCACAGTTTAAGGGTACATTCCCTTGTGGCTGTAAAGGAAGTGCAGGAGAAGCATGAGGTAGCAACTCACAACCTATCTAGTCAGGAAGCAGAGAAAGGAACACTCTGGTGTTCAGTTTGTTTTCTTCCTTTCTTTAGGCTGGACTTCCAGCCCAGGAAATCTTATTGCCCATATTTAATATGAATCTTTTCTCCACAACAAAATATAAATGTCTCAGGATGTGTTTCCATTGTGATTCTAAACTTAGTCAACCTGACAATTACTATTAACTATAACACAGGGCACTTCAGGATGGAAGAAGGGAGGCATGGCAGAGGGTAGCCAGTCTCATCAATGATTACCTTTCTTAACAGCTGCATTTTATATATCTTTAGGAATAGATTGACTCAGAATCTCCATCCTTAGCTGTAAGTTGTTGAGCAACTTCCACATTGTTCATACCATTTGCTCATTAAGGAATTAGTAATACTACATTTACTGAGTAATTGAACTCCTCTTTCACCCTGATCAAAAAATCTCCATCAGTATCTGGAGATGCTGGATTATTTAATCATGCTCAATGCCTCTTGGAGAGTGTATTTTATTTCCTATTTATTGAATAGGTAGTAGTTATCATTATTGTATTTGTTTACTTCTTAGTAAGAGCCTGTTTGCAAAGTGATCCTATAATAAAAGAAATTTTTCCCTGCTGTGAACAGCTGCTCTCAACCCTTACCCATAGTGTGGTGATCACAAAACTGTTTCTCTTAGTTACTTTTCTATTACTGTGACAAAACATCATGATCAAGGTACCTTTTCTTACAAGACAGTATTTGATTGGGGGTTTGTTCATTGTTTCAGAAGATGGTTCAATGACCAGTATGGCTAGGAACATGGCAGAAGACAGGCATACATGATACTGGAGCAATAATTGAAAGCTTAGATCTGAACCACAACGATGAAAACAAAGAGACAGAGAGCTAACTGGGACTACTGTGGCTTTTGAAACCTACTCCAGTAAGGCCACAACCCCTAATCTTTTCCCAACAGTACTAACAATGGGAAACCAAACATTCCAAATACCTTGAGGGCCATTCCCATAAAACCCAATATAGTGTGACACTTCATCCCACAGTCACATCTCTGACCCATAATTGTTCCTGTCTGAAACAATTACAGGGATGGAAATAGAGAGGAGCCTGAGGAAAAGAATGTCCAGTGATAGGCCCAAAGTAGGATCCAGCTCAAGGGGAGGTTCAAAAGCCTCCTGACACTATTACTGAGGCTATGGGATGCTCACAAAAATGGACCTATCATAACTGCCTTTTGAAAGATCCAAAAAGCAGCTGAAAGAGTCAGATGCAGATATTTGCATCCAACCAATGGACAGAAGCAGCTGACCCCGGTTGTTGAATTAAAGAAGGCTGAAGGGCCCCAACACACATACAGTAGAGGACTTGTGGGTCTGTATTCATTCAGAGATGGTGCACCTAACCCTCAAGAGACTGGAGGCCCCAGGGAGTTTAGAGGTCAGGTGGGATGGGGGGTAGAGACATCCACATGGAGAGGGTGTGGGGTGGAGAGGAGGTATGGGATGTGGAACAGTCGGAGCTTTTATGGAAGGGGTGGGGAATGGAACATGTAGTGTAAAAAATAAATTAAAAAATAATTTTTTTTTGATTTTTTAACATTGGTTTATTTCTTTACATAATCTCCTATATCTCAGACTTGACTCAAACTCATTGTGCAGCCTAATATGACACTGAAATTTTGGTTCTTCCACTTTTCCCTCTCAAGTGCTGGTATTACTACCATGCAACACCATAACTAAATTACTCAGTGCTGTAAAAACCCATGTTTAAACCCTGGTAGGCAAATACTTTAGCAACAGAATTGCATCTTCATCCTTGGCTTATTACTTAATTTGTCTTAGTACCAACTCTTGACTTTGTGATTTATGCACCACGGTTTTAGAAGATGAGTGGATCAGCTTCTTACATGCTATAAGCAAAATTTTGACTGGAGCATAAACACATGAAAAAAGGTAGCATGGGTGACGACAACCTGACATGTTTGGACACACTGATGACAACCGGACGTGTGAGCCACACTGGGTCCAACATGGCATTGGTTTCTGGGGACATGAGGCTAAAAGCCAAATAACTTCATACAATGAGACATGAATAAAGAAACAGAACAATATATATAGTGCCTTCTTGAAGTTTTGCCAGTAGTTGATGCTAAGGGGATGTTTCAGCACACTTTTTTCTAGTTAAGAATGTATATATTTTATGAATTTCATGTTTTAATTAATGATTTTATGTTCTATATATTACCTTAGCTTATAAATTCAAATGGGGTTTTGATAGTCCTTCAGCTATAAAATGTCTTCCATAAATGGAAGATTCTTATTAATCTGGGTAATTCATATTTAATTCAAAAATGAATAATTAAGCATGTCCTAATTCTACATTTCATGGAGCTCACACTTCATATCCAGGCCACAGTACCTCACTGGTCTTTTTTTCTTTTTTCTTTTTTTTTTTTTTTTTTTTTTTTTTTTTTTTTTTTTGAAATGTCAAGATCTATGCCATCTTTTCAGTTAACATTTTTTTCCATAAGCACAGCTAAAAGCAAGTCTTGTGTGTGGGTCAGAGTTGCTTTGAGCAAAAGAAGACCTTATTAGGCAATGTCATGAAGTAAAGGAATAGCTTCTGTTTTTGCTCAAAGCATCACTTAAAAAGATTCAGAGATTTCATAAAGCAATGCATGGACTACTGTACTTTCATTGTGTTTTATGTATGTCAGGGTATACATTTTTCCACAAGTATGTGTACACCTATGTGAGAGTGTATGTGCATGCTTACATATGTATTCGTGTTTGTGTGTGTGTGTGTGTGTATGTGTTTGTGTGAAGTGTTTTTCCTTGAAATCCATCCACCTTGTCATTTAAGGTAGTTTCTCTCTTAGATCCTGAAGCTTACATGGTTTGCTAGCTGTCTGCCCAGCAATATTCCAGAAATTCTCTTTTCTCTACCTCCTGCTTCTGGAATGAGAAACAATCACTACCACTTCTAATATTTATTAATGCTGAAGCTAAAACCTAGGCTTTGTGCTTATGCATCAATCACTTTATTTACTGATTTCCCCAGACACACATGATCAACAGAACCAGGAGATAAGGCATACTACCATTGACCTCAGCCACCAGATAAAATCTTCTACTGTACCTACTGCCATGTCACTAGCTTCTGATGTGATAGAATACTATGATCATCTTCATTGAGCCTAGGCCATATGGCCCTTCCTGATGCATGCAGCAGAATGGACCTGTTTCTGGATATGAAGGATTATGCTCCAACTACACAGGGATACATAGAAACTTGTTAAGGTTTCAAACATATAAAGCTACCAAGGTATTTCCTATTCATGCTGCCTATACCAAAGTGTAGGATGGTACAGCTTTATCATTTGTTTTATCATGTTCTTGAAAGTTCCAACACTCTGCACTCTAATTGAAAATGTGGATTCCTAACTTTATGTTCAAGGAATTCCTTGCTTTCTTGTTTATTTTGGCAATGGTATAATAATTTCCCTGAATGTCCTAACTTGAAAAATATTTAAAACTCCAATGTTTGAAATATGGGAGGGAGAGAGTGGAAAGGACATGGAAGGAAGAGAGGAGAGGGAGTTAGAAAAAGGACTGAAGGAGCTGAAGAGGTTTGCAATCCTGTAGGAAGAACAAAAATATCAACCAACCAGAAACCAGACCCCCCAGACGTCGCAGGGACTAAATCACCAACCAAAGAGTACACATGGAGGGACCCATGGCTCTAGCTGCATAAGTAGCAGAGGATGTCCTTGTCTGGCATCAATGGGAGGAGATGCTCTTGGCCCTGTGAAGGCTCAGTGCCCCAGTGTAGGGCAATGGCATGGTGGTAAATTGGGAGTGGGTGAGTGGGTGGAGGTGCACCCTTATAGAAGCAGGGGGAGGATATTTTATATTGATAAAATATCCAACAAGCAAAAAGAAACTCAACTACTTTACTTCATGTTGTTCTGTTATTTCACCTCTCTCTCTCTCTCTCTCTCTCTCTCTCTCTCTCTCTCTCTCTCTCTCTCTCTCTCTGTGTGTGTGTGTGTGTGTGTGTGTGTGTGTGTGTGTGTGTGTAGGTATTAACATGCTTCAATACACATGTGGACTTCACAAATCACTTTACAGACATGGGTACTATAAATCAAACTCAGATCATCAGTGTCAGTGGGAAGTGCCTTCACTACCGATATTATCTCAATGGCACAAAACTAGAAAGATTAAACAAAGTGTTTATTACAAAGTTACTTTAATTTTCAACAAGTCTGTGGTTTTTCCCCAGCACTCATGGATTACTTGCCTATCCTGCCCACATGGTCTTCACTCAAAAGGAGTGAAGACAACAAATGGAAGGTTCAGGAGCCCTGAGAGCACATGTGCTGAATAACTCACATGCGGACCAGCTGCAGAGAGTCAGATCAACTTTACTTTGCCTGATTCAAGACTTATAAAGTTTTGGGAGGTAGCAAGTAGAAGTATCCAGGATAGGCAAAGGTTGAGGCCTGGGGCTTAGGGAACCAAAATTCCTCATTAACATGGGGAAGCATTTTAGGAATCTCAGAAGCTAGCTAGCTCTACAGGATATTCTCAGGAGAAAGGCAATCGATTGTGTAATCTACCTAAGGCTATGTTAGATTCCTCAGGTAGATGTTTGTGTTGGGCTCAGAATCCCCCAGACAAGGTCAGAGAAGGGGAAGCCCCTCAAAAGGAAGAAATCTCACATTATAGGCTAAACCCAGAGGCTATCTGGCCAGTGGTGGACTTTAGCCTTAATTAGCAGTATTTTCCCAAACAGGTAAACTTGGTTCACATAAGTGACTGTGGAGTGTTCAATCCCAATATAAAACATAAGACTGAAAAAACAAAATGAAATTGGATCAACAAAATGCCTCAGAAGGTATTAGAAAGATGTTACTACCAAGTCTAACAACACTACGTGATAACCAACCCTTGAGACTGGATCTTAGACCACTACAGGAGCTATGTGGCCTGTGTTCACCTATAAATTGTATAAAATATTTTTAAGACATGAAACTAGGAGGATTATTTTTTGGGGAAAAGACGTGACTCAGTGGAAATGGAAGTATGAGCCACAGCATGATATGGAAGAATATGATCAAAGTGTGTTATATGTATTTTATGAAGCAAAAAATAAGTTACAGAGAATACTGTGAAGAAAACTGAAAATTCCAGCAGTAAAGGCAAAACTAAGAATATTACAGTGTGATCATTCATCAGAGTAGTATATTTGTTACATAAGTTGCATTTGTTTTTAGTCATTTATGAAGCATGTTTATTCATGTGTGGATATGTTTGTTTATGTTATATTGTAACATAGGAAGAAATAGGCAAACCCCAGGGTATCACTTTGTTAACACTCTCTTCCTCTTTCCAAATTGCTGTTTCTAACATTTTTTTCTTCTGTGATAGGAGAATACACTTCATTCTCAGAGTTCCCATATCATTAGAACCTCAGCCCTGGGGATCCCTTAGGCCCCAAGAGGTACAGATAATCAAGATCTCTATATTTTGCCAGTGCATTACTTAGAGGGCTTGAGATATAATGTTAAGCAGTTTTCAAAATGCTTAAAACACTGTATTAAGAATTTTATTACATTTAAATATATGTATAAATTTAATGTTCTCAATAAAATTGATGATTCATTTCATCAAAACAAAATTGCTTACTCTGGGAAAAAATAATTTTAATAGAAAAGGCTACAAATCAAAATCGCTAATATTTCATTGTACACCCATGTTTTGTATGATTCTTGCATTTTCAAATTCCATTATTTTAGTAATAAAAATTATATTAAATTTATGCATGCACGTGCAACACAAACCTACAGGTTTTTTTTTTTAAGTAAAAAAAATTTCTACACAGTGTTTTATTCCAATGATGATATTCTACAAAGTGTACCCAAGTTTGCCCTTGGGCAGTGTGGATCATTTGGCCACATCCAAATGTGCCTCTGGGATGGTCTAATGTCTTTTAGAGCAATTTTTTATTGTTCTTAAAAATTATTAGAGTGCTGTACATGCTCGCTCGCTCTCCTGCTTCTATGATGGTGTTCCTCCCCACATCCACCCACTCCTGTCTCAGCACCCTAGCATTCCCCTACCCTGTGTCATCAAGTGTCCACAGGACCAAGTGACTCCCCTCCCAGTAATGCCTGATAAGGTAATCCTCTGCTACATAGCTATTTGGAGCAATGAGTCCCCCCTGTGTGTACTCTTCAGTTGGTGGTTTAGTCCCTGGGAGCTTTGGGGGGGAGGGTCTGGTTGGTTAATATTGTGGTTCTTCCCATGGAATTGCAAACCCTGTCAGCTCTTTCAGTCCTTCACCTAACTTCTCCATTGGAATGCTTGTGCTTAGTCCAATGTGTGGGTGCATAAATCTGCATCTTTACTGGTCAGCCTCTAACAGAGCCTCTCAGAGGAGAGCTATACCAGGCTCCCGTCAGTAAGTTCTTCTTGGCATCAGCAATAGTGTCTGGGTGTGGTGTCTGTAGATGGGATGGATTCCTAGGTGGAGCAGTTTCTGAATGGACTTTCCTTCAGTCTCTGCTTCACACTATGTCTCTTCATTTCCTTTTGACAGGAGAAACTCTGGATTAAAGTTTTTGAGGTGGGTGGGTGGTTGTGACTATCCACTGTAAGTGGTCTCTACAGGTTCTACATCCCCTTTGTTGGGTATGTCCTCCCTGTTGGGTAGTGGGAACCTCTTGGGTTCCTGGAATCTGGGAGTTTCTAGTAGTTACCCCCAATTCCCATTCCCCTACTGCTACAAACATTCATTCAAGTTCCTGATCCTCTGTACTTCTCCTCTAACTCCTCCCACATCTGAACTGGCCCCCCTTTTTCCTCTCGCTCCTCTTTCCCTCCAATATCCTTCTCTCCCTCTACTTCCTGGAGATTATTTTCTTCCCCCTTCTGAGTAGGACTATTGCATCCACACTTTGGTGTGATCTTCTTTCTTCTTGGATTTCATCTGGTCTATGACTTGTACCATAGGTATTCTGAGCTTCTTTTTTGGCTAATATCTACTTATCAGTGAGTACATATCATGTGTGTTCTTTTGTGACTGACTAGGTTACCTCACTCACGATATTTTGAAGTTCCATCCATTTGCCGGAAAATTCCATGAAGTAGTTTTTTGGTTTTTTTTTTGTTTGTTTGTTTGTTTTATGGCTGAATAGTAGTACTCCATCATGTAAATGTAACACATTTTCTGTATTTATTCATCTGTGGAGGGACATCTGGGTTGTTACCAGCTTCTAGCTATTATAACTGAGACTGATATGAGCATAGGGGAGCATGTGCCGTGTTATATGTTGGAGCATCTTTTGGGTATATGCCCAGGAGTGGTATAGCTGTGTCCATAGGTTGAACTATTTTCTAAGGAATCACCAGACTTACTTCCAGAGTGGCTGTACCAGCTTTCAGTCCTTCCAGCAATGAAGGATTATTCTTCTTTCTCCACATCCTCATCAACATCTGCTGTCACCTGAGTTTGTGATTTTAACCATTATGACTGATGGAATCTCAGGACTGTTTCGATTTGCAGTTCCCTGATGACTAATGATGTTGAACATTTCTTCAGGTGCTTCTCAGCCATTAAAAAAATCCTCAGTTGAGAATTCTGTTTAGTTCTGTACCACATTTTAATAGAGTTATTTGGTTCTCTGGAGTTTAACTTGTTGAGTTCTTTGTAAATGTTGGATGTAGGGTTGGTGTGGTGTCCTGCTGCGCTGCTTTGCCCTGCGCGACAGGCGTGAATCACCAGAGGCAGCACCAGAGATCAAAGGCAGACCTGGTAGCCTAGACTTCAAAGGAACTGAGACCTCTAATCTGCTTTCCTGCCTAGAGCCCTTGCTTGAAGGGTATTTTGTTTACAGACTGCAATGTTATTTCCCTGTTCTCACATCTATGCTAAAAGCTGAAGGATTGTTCTGCCATATATATATATATATATAT
>NW_022196891.1:13058189-13108418 GCF_008632895.1 Mastomys coucha
TATTTTCACAGAAACTCAATTACCCCAGTTCTTGAACACCCACAGAAGAAGAGGGACTGCAGGATGGTTTCCTTCAGGTTGGTAAAAATCTTTTAACAATCCACCATTTGCTGTTTTGTCCTATTGACAGTGTCCTTTGCCTTACAGAAGCTTTTGAATTTTATGAGGTCCCATTTGTCAGTTCTTGAACTTAGAGCATAAGCAATTGGTGATCTGTTCAAGAAAATTTCTGCTTTGCCACTCAAACTTTTGTTCGAGGTTCTTTCCCACTTTCTCTTCTATTAGATTCAGTGTTTCTGATTTTCTGTGGAAGTCCTTGATCCCCTTGGACTTGATTATTGTAGAAGGAGATAAGAATGGGTAAATTTGCATTATTCTAGACAGTGATCACCAGGTGTATCGTTTGTTGAAAATGCTGTCTTTTTTCCACTGGATGGTTTTAGCTCCTTTATCAAAGTTCAAGTGACCATAGCTGTGTGGCTTCATTTCTGGGTCATCAATTCTATTGCATAGGTCTACCTGTCTGTCTCAGTACCAGTACCATTCAGTTTTTATCACTATTGCTCTATAGTATAACTTGAGGTCAGACATTGTTGTTCCCCTAGAAGGTCTTTAAATGTTGAGAACAGTTTTTGATACATGGAATTTTTTGTTCCTGGAGACAAATTTAAGAATTGTTCTTTCTATCTCTGTGAAAAATTGAGTTGGTATTTTGATGAGGATTGCATTGAATCTGTAGATTGCTTTTGGTAAGATGGCCATATTTACTATGTAATTACTGCAGATCCATAAGCATTGGAGAGCTTTTTGCCTTCTTGGATCTTCTTCAATTCCATTTCTTTCTTCAGAGACTTGAAGTTCTTGTCATACAAATATTTCACTTGCTTGTTTAGCATCACACCAAGATATTTCATATTATTTCTGACTATTGTAAAGTGTTTAATTTCCCTAAATTCTTTCTCAGCCTGTTTATTATTTGAGTAGAGGAAAGCTACTGATTTGTTTGGGTTAATTTTGTATCCATCCACTTGGCTGAAGTTGTTTTCAGCTGTAGGAGTTCTCTTGTGGACTTTTTGGGGTCACATTTATGTATGCTATCATATTATCTTCAAATAGTGATATCATGACTTCCTCTTTTCCATTTTGTATCTCTTTGACCTCCTTTTGTTATCTAATTGCTCTGGCTAGAACTTGGAGCACTATATTGAATAGATAGGGGGAGACTTGACAGCCTTGTCTTGTCCATGATTTTAGTGGGATTGCTTCAAGTTTCTCTCCATTTAGTTTGATGTTGTCTATTGGCTTGCTGTATATTATTTTTATTTTACTTAGGTATGGGACCTTGAATTCTTGTTTTCTCCATTACTTTTAACTTGATACATTGTTATATTTTTATCAAAGGCTTTTTTGGCATCTAATGAGATGATCATTTTTTTCTTTGAATGTGTTTATCTAGTGAATTATATTGATGGATTTCCATATATTGAACCATCCCTGCATCCCTGGGATGAAGCCTACTTGATCATGGTGAATGATCATTTTCATGTGTTCTTGGATTTAGTTTGTAAGAATTTTGTTGAGTATTTTTGCATCAATATTCATGAAGGAAATTGGTCTGAAGTTTTCTTTCTTTGTTGGGTTTTTGTGTGGTTTATTTATCAGGGTAAATGTGGCTTCATAGAACTTGTTGAATAGTATTCCTCCTGTTTCTAATCTATGCAATAATTTGAGAAGTATTGGTATTAAGTCTCCTTTGAAGATCTGATAGAATTCTGCACTAAAATTATCTGGTCCTGGGAATGTTTTGGGTAAGAGACTTTTAATGACTGCTTCAATATTCTTAGAGATTATGGGACTGTTTAGATGGTTTATCTGAACCACATTTAACTTTGGTACCTGGTATCTGTCTAGAAAATCATCTATTTCTTCTACATTTTCAGTGTCATTGAGTATATACTTTTATAGTAGGATCTAATAACTTTTTTAAATTTTTCAATTTCTGTTATGTTTTCATCTTCATTTCTTATTTTGTTAATTTGGGTACTTATTCTGTGTCCTTTTGTTAGTCTGGCTCAGGGTTTGTCTATCTCATTGCTTTTCAAAAAGTACCAGCTCCTGGTTTGGTTGATTCTTTGTATAGTTCTCTTTGTTTCTACTTGGTTGATTTCAGCCCTGGCTTTATTTCCTGCCATCTATTCCTCTTGGGTGTATTTGCTTCTTTTTTTTTCCTAGAGCTTTCATATGTGCCATTAAGCTGCTAGTGTGTGATCTATCCAATTTCTTTATGGAAGCACTCAGAGCTATGAGTTTTCCTCTTACCACTGCTTTCATTGTGTCCCATAAGTTTGGATATGTTATACCTTCATTTTTGTTAAGTTCTAAAAAGTCTTTAATTTCTTTCTTTATTTCTTACCTGACCAAGTTATCATTGAATAGAGAGTTGTTCAGCTTCCCTGTATATGTTGGCTTTCTGTTGTTTTTGTTGTTGTTGAGGACCAGCCTTAATCCATGGTGATCTGATAAGATATATGGAATTATTTCAATCTTTTGTATTGGTTGAGGCTTCTTTTGTGTCTGATTTTATGGTTAATTTTGTTGAAGGTACAGTGAGCTGCTGAGAAGAAAGTATATTCTTTTGTTTTAGGGTGAAATGTTCTGTGTATAACTGTTAAGTCCATTTGGTTCATAACTTCCGTTAGTTTCACTGTGTTTGTGTTTAGTTTCAGTTTCCATGATCTATCCATTGTTAAGAGTAGGGTGTTAAAGTCACCTATTATCATTGTGTGAGGTTCAGTGCGTGCTTTGAGCTTCAGTAATGTTTCTTTAATAAATGTGGATGCCCTTGTATTTGGATATGGATGCTCAGAATTGAGAGTTCCTCTTCGTGGAGTTTTCCTTTGATGAATATACACTGTCCTTCCCCATCTTTTCTTGATAACTTTTGGGTGAAAGTCATTTTACTCAACACTATAATAGCTACTCCAGCTTATTTCTTGGAGCCATGAGCCTGGATTTTTTTCCAGCATTTTACTTGGATGTTGTAGTCCAAAACCAACATGAAAAGGATTTAAAGAGTCCTTCTTGAAATAGGAGTAAGATATGGACAGGAAAAGATTAAAGGAGATAAGAAGAGGTAGGCTAGCCATACTATACCGTACCCACGTGGGAGAAGTAAAACATTAGACAACACGAGGTCTGGTCACTCAGCCATCTTGAATTTAATGCTAATTCCTTTGTTCCCGCAACAGGTAAAATACTTGGGGCAAACCCCTCCCCCAAACTACTTCGGTATAACAGTCCAATCAGAAACTTCCTTCTTGCAAATAGAGGTGGAGCTACTGAATGTAGCCGCTTCCACAATGCTGCGTTACTGTCCAGGCTTTGGGGAGGGAGACCACACTTGGAGGTAGTGTCTTCTTCATTACTGAGGTGTGTTTCCGATGTGCAGCAAAATCCTATGTCCTGCTTATGCGTACAACCTGTTAATCTATGTCTTTTTATTGGGTGATTAAGTACATTTATGTTCAGAGATATTAAGGACCAATGATTGCAAGTGCATCCTGTTATTTTTGTTCTTACAGTTGGAATTATGCTTGTGTCATTTTCTTAGATTGGGTTCATTGTGAGAAGATTAGTTTCTTGCTTTTTCTTGGGTGTAGTTTCCCTCCTTGTGTTGAAGTTCCCCTTCTATTATTCTCTGTAGGTCTGAATTGGTAGAAAGATATTGTTTAAATTTGGTTTTGTCATGGAATAGCTTAGTTTCTCCATCTAAGTTAATTTGAGGGTTTTGGACATAGTAGCCTGGGCTGGCATTTTTGTTCTCTTAAGATTTGTATGACATCGGCCCAAGATCTCCTGCTTTTAGAGTCTCTGTTGAGAACTCTGTTGTGATTATGATGGTTCTCCTTTATACATTACTTAACCTTTTTCCCTTACTGCTTTCAATATTCTTTCTCTGTTCTGTACATTTGTTGTTTTAATTATTATTTGATGGGAGGAAATTCTTTTCTGGTCTCATCTCTTTGGTGTTCTCTAGGCTTCTTGTATGTTCATGGGCACCTCTTTTTTTTTTAAGTTTTCTATAATTTTGTTGAAGATGTTTGTAAGCACTTTGAGTTGGAAATTCTTACTCTCTTCTACACCTATTATTCTTAGATTCAGTTTTTCCATTGTGTCCTGGATTTCCTGAATACTTTGAGTTAGGAGCTTTTTGCTTTTTGTATTTTCTTTGACTGTTGTTCCAATGTCTTCTATGGTATCTTCTGTGCCCAAGATTCTCTCTTTTATCTCTTGTCTTCTGTTGGTGATGCTTGCCTTTGTGAATCCTGATCTCTTTCCTAGGTTTTCCATCTCAAGTATTGTCTCCCTTTGTGCTTTATTTAATGTGTCTATTTCTATTTTTAGATCCTGAATGGTTTTGTCCAATTCCTTCACCTGCTTGACTGTGTTTTCCTGTAATGCTTTGGGGGATTTATGTGTTTCCTCTTTAAGGGCTTCTACTTGTTTACCTGTGTTCTCCTGTATTTCTTTAAGATTGTTATGTCTGTCTTTCTTAAGGTTCTCTATTATATTAATGAGATAGGATTTTTGGGTTGAATCTTGCTTTTCAGGTGTGTTAGGGTATCCAGGGCTTGGTGTGGTGGGAGAGCTGGGTTCTGATGTTGTAGCATTAGTTTTTGTTGCTTACGATCTTATGCTTGTATTTGCCATATGGATACATCTAGTGCTAACTGCCTTTGATGTCTCAGACTGGACTCTCTCGCTCCTGTGATCCTGATTGTGTCAGAACTCCTTGGAGTCCATCTGTCTCTGTGATCCTGTGATTCTTGGATCCTGTGATCCTGAGATCCTGGGTGTGGCAGAGCTCCTGATAGTCAAGCTGTCTCTGAGATCCTGAGACCTGGTATGTCTAAATTCCTGAGATCCTTTTGTTTCAGAGCTCCTAATAGTCAAGATTTCTCTAGGTATTACAGGTGTGGGTGGGGAGCCAGAATACTGTGTCTGCTCCAGGCACAGGTACAAGTCAGAAGAAACCCATGCTTCTGGCTGGTGTGGGTTCCTGTGTCCCTGGATCTCAGCGGTCCCAGTTATGCCATGTATTGGGGCAGATCTTGTGGCCTCACCTGTGATCCTTGGTATGTCAGAGCACCTGGAAGTCAAGCTTCTTCTGGGTGTCGTACTAGTGGGTGCAGAGCCAGTGCCCAGGGATCACTCTGGCACAGGTTCAAACCAGAAAGACCTCTTATGATTTCTACATATGTCCTGTGGCACATACATGACACCTTAAATAAATAAATAAGTAAGTAAGTAAGTAAATAAATAAATAAATGTACTTATAAACTTATTACTGCAAGCTGGAAAGATATCTCATTTTAAAAGTGCTTGCTATGAAAGCATGAGTGATCTAAGCACCATCTTTGGTACGTAGGACAATAAGCTGGACATGATGGCAGATACTTGTAATTCTAGTGTTAGACAGCTAAGGATGGAAGAATCCTTGGGCTAGTAGCAAATTGGTTAAAATTTAGTGATAGACTCCAAGAATAAGATGGAGCACAATTGGAGGAGATACTTATCATAGCCTTGGCCTCCACATGCACACAGACACACATGAAAAGCCACCTCATGCAACCCCAAATATGAAAATATAATTGATAATTGAAAAGATCTTCACTGTAAGTGCCTGTTGTAGCCCAGGTTAACATCCAGAAAGAAATTTAGTAGATGTAAGTCAACACGAATATTCTCTCATTTAAAGGAAGCTTCCCAAAGTAGGGTCTTTATTGGGACCCATTTCTTCCATAAACCATTTCTTTTACATTAGAGGAAGCTGAAGCCAGAACTCTGTGAACCACATTTTTCACTGAACCTAAATTTGTGTGTCCCTTCCAAACAACTTTTTTCCCTCTTGTCATGAAGCTTTGTACTCTACTTTCAACTTCCTAATACAGTCTTTCTCCTCCCCCAACTCTTTCACAATATGTTATGAAAGATGTTTGTGTGGTCTATTGTGTTGGGTACAATATCTCTCTCTGCTGTGCTATTTAAGCAACAGTTACCTGGCTTTCATTGTTAATGCACTTTTGCATGCCCTTCTAAATTCCCTTTCCTCTATGGTTACAACTCATTAAAATAATTGACTTTTTCAAACTTTTATTTTAACTATTACATAAATTTGCCTTCTAAAAAAACTGCCTAAGTGGTTTTAAAGGATGTTAGGTGATTATAATGACACATGCCTTTGGGAACAAATAGTCTGAAGTGAAGAATGGGGAGTTCCTATTTCCACATAAGTGAACAGACAGAATGGCCTTACCCTGAGTGCAGCACTTGACGAGCCTCTCGCCAGAACCTCCTTGGGCTAAGAGGTATTAGATACAGAGCAGAGAATTAAAGCAGAAGGCCTGGAGTGTGCTTCCTGGGTGGAAAATTAAAACCACAAAATTTCCAAAGTGTGTAAATGAATGAATAAAAAAGTTGGAAAATACATAGCTATGTGCCACTACCCGCAGCCTGATGGATTCTCTTCCCTCCCAGAGGACTTTACTCAAGCAAAATCAGGATTATTTGCTTTGATGTTGAAAAGAATTTCAGTTACTATGATAATCAGTAAAATTTATCAGAAAGCTATAAATGAGCTACCTTATGATCATGATTCATCATTCCTCTATATATACCCAAAGAACTCTATATCACTGACAGAGATATCCATATGTCCATGTTAATTTTTATTCTATTTGCAATAGCTAGTGATTGTAATCAACCATGATATCCATCAACTGATAAGTGGATAATGGGTATATAATACGTATACACAATTCAATTCCATTCAGCAGTAAGAAAAAATAAAATTATGAAAATTGCAGGTAAATA
The DNA here is from genome assembly GCF_008632895.1 of Mastomys coucha. Classification (NCBI taxonomy): domain Eukaryota; kingdom Metazoa; phylum Chordata; class Mammalia; order Rodentia; family Muridae; genus Mastomys; species Mastomys coucha. Next base: position 13,065,063 of record NW_022196891.1, read on the forward strand.
GATGAAACTGGAAAAAAAAAACAGAAAATAGAATAACACCAAAATAGAAAAACACGAGTAACAACAAATACCAGTACCATGTTTTACTTCATATGTGGATCATTGCTTCAAATCTCTAATAATCAACTGTGAAGAGCAAGAAGCTACAAAGATCCCACTGGCATAGAAAGTCCTCAAGCATCAGGCGAGTAGAGAGTAGGAAATATGAGTATGGAGAGGGACTACTGGGGGGTGCTGTGGGAGATCTGTTGTTTATCTAAGCTGACATAGCATCAACTTCAAGGGCTATTTCTAGTCTTAATCACTCTACAACGAACAGTAGAGAACAGTGAGACTCATGCCTGCATAAAGTTCTGAGTGTAATAAAGAGATGAATGCTCAACCTTAGGGGAAACATTTCTTATTGCTACTAAGGTTCAAAAATATGACAGAAGATGGAGCAGAAAGAATGTAAACACCTGAAGAGAGAAGGACTGAGAAATGTCATATTCTGGACAGACTTGGCCATTGTAATCACAAACATACATTGGCTATAGATGTTTACAGTGGGTCTTCACAAAAAGAGCCTATCAACCATCAGAAATGGATGAAGAATAGCGTCTTAGTTAGCGTTTCTCTTGTGGGATTAATCACTACAGCCAAAAGCAAGCTGTGGGGGCAGTGCTGTGTTGCAGCTTACTGTTCCAAAGTCCATCACTGGGGAAAGTCAGGGGAGATTCAAACAGAGAAGGAACCTGGAGGTAGGACCTGATGCAGAAACTATGAAGAAGTGCTGCACACTGGCTTACTTTCCATCGCATAACCATCCTGCTTTCTTGTTTCAACCACAGTGAGCTTTGCCCTAGTATAACTCATCAATCAAAACCTGTTCTAAAGACTTACTTAGCAGGAAAACCTTAAAGAGACATTTCTCTCAAGAGCCTTTCTTCCCAGATATGTTCAGGCTTATGCCAAGCTGACAAAAAAAATCCACAACAACAACAACAACTGGCACAAATGGGCTGACTACCCCTCACTTCTGTGCTATTTGCTGCTGGATAAGAACAGGGGACTCACTACTTCAGTTCCATATGCATAATCATGCCAGGCTCTTGAAAATAGCTCCAATTCAGTGCTCATATAGGTACTCCTGCTTAAACTAAAAGAATCAGAACAAATCCTCATTTCATGAAGCTTGAAATGGGATTGTTAAAGACAAGGGAAATGGTAGGGATGAGGGGAGATTATAGAGGGCTGAGAAAGAAAGATTAATCAAAATTCAATATTTGTAAGAATAAACTTGTGAGAGAACAAAATTAATTAATATAAATGAAGACTCAAAACTAATAAAAACTGAGAAAACAAAAGAATTTCAGTAGTAGCCCGTGTGAAGCAGAGATGCAGATTATTAAAAGATATTACGACACACATCATAAACATGAGCATTATGAGAGTAAGAGTACTCAGGACATAGAGGTTTCACTAAAATTCCAATATAAATATATTAGAGGAAACTTCTACTTTAATCTCCTTACAATAGGCATATCTAGGATTTTGGTGCTTTTCAAGCTATATCTCTAAAGGTTCCTAAGACATTTTGTCTTTCTTTTTAAACTTGCCCAAAGCACACATTTTACAGTATTGTAAAATAGTTATAAACAATATGGTGAAATTGATAGATGAAAGAGATTTGGAGCTCTAGTAAGCATTAGAATTGGAGAGAAATATTAGTAGAGAAATTTAAATATAGTAATATGGTGGCTCAGGCAAGGGATCACATCCAAACATTTTTGAGGTCTATATGATCTGGCCGGAGAGCAGATAGGCACTGGATTACTGTATTATCTGCCTAAAATACAGACACATCCTTAGGGGATACCTTTAATCCCTAACAATGAAGGTAAGATAAGTTTATAGAAGGAAACAAACAACCCTGTTTGAAAGTGACATCCAATGGAGGGATGACAAAGTGATGAATCAGAGAATGATTTGACAGAATGAGTCGGAAATAGGATATGCCCAACTCCCATGAGAACAGCACTGGAGAGAAAAAATACTTTAGAGCAGTGCAAAGATTGAAGAGAAGTGTGTGTGTGGTACTGTAGAGAGAACAAGCTAGATACAGATGAAGAGAGAATGAATCAGAAAATGAGAAAGTCAGAAGCTTAGAATATATTGCAAAAGTTAGTATGAGACCAAGCAGACCAATTTGGTGAGAAGTCAAAAGAAGCGGGGCTCAATCAGCCAGCTTTCTATTTGACGATCACTCTCTTCCTACTATTATTTGTTGTTTGTTTGTTTTGATTGTTTTTTGAGGTAGAAACTCTCATATACATGGGATAAACAAATTAGGCCAGGCTTCCCAGGGATAGAGCACCTTGGATCTGTCTCTGCCTCTTCAACACTGAGATTACAAGTGTGCATCTCCAGGATTGGCTTTTTTATGTAGATTATGGGAATTATCTCTGATCCCCATGCTTACACAACAAAGCACTTGACTAATGCATCTTCCCTGATCTAATGCTATGAAGTGTTCTTCTGCTTTTATGTTTTTAATTTCCCAGTGGCACTTAACAACTTTCTGAATATTGATTCCCACTAATCTGAACTTCCCAATCTTTAATACAGAGATAATTTTATTAGCTCGTGAATATTTTTGTTATATTTTTAAAAATACTGCAATGTCTTGGCAGAATTGATTACTGGTTTCATCATCTCCTGAGAAATAAGTTGAAAATATGACTTCATAAGAAAAAGAAATCTGCTTTCAATAGGTGTTTGAAAAAAAAATAAGATTAATTGTCAAACTCCTTGGATTTGGATTCATCTCAGAGAGACAGCTGTGGGTGAGATTGTGGTAGTACTTTCAGTCAAAATTACATGAGAGAGGAAGAGGAAGACACTACAGTAAAATGATACACTTGAAGTTTTGTGAAGATATCAGAAGTAGTTCCACTTGTTTGTCTGCCTTCACTTCTTACTGGTTAGTGCATCTACACTGCTGTTGTTATTGCTGCTCCTGTTGCTACAGGTTATGCCACCTTTTGCTGCCATCAGAACTCAACTTTTTCAGCTTTTGAACTCTAACTGAAGATTTGCAGTCCTTCAGAAATGCTGTTGGCTTTCCACATCAGATGGGTTACATGTCTTAGGTAGGATTAATATTGCCTGATAAAATGTCATGACTAAAACTAAGTAGGAGAAGAAAGGGTTTATTTGTCTTAGAGTTCCACATCATGGTTCATTATTGAAGGAAGTCAGGATAGAAACTTAAACAGAGCAAAAACCTGAAGGCAGGAGGTCATGCAGAAACCATGGAAAAGTATTGTTTACTGGTTTGTTCTTTGTGCATTGCCCACCATCCTTTTTCAATAGAATTCAGGGATACCAGCTCAAGTATGGCATCAGGGACACTGGGCAGGGCCCTATCACATCAACTACTAATTAGGAAGAAAACCTACAGCCAGATTTTATGGGGAGATTTCCTCAATTGGGATGAGTTCCCTCCTCTGAGATGAGTACTAGTTTATTACAAGATGGATAAAATCTAGGCATCACAGTTCTATTAAGGCATCTAGTCTAATAGATTGGAATCACAACATTCCTAGCTTGTAGCTAACCATTGTTTAATTACCTAGACTAGAACACATAAATCAATCTATTAAATTTCTCTGCAATATTTATTCACTACTCTGGTTTTGTTCATCTAGAGAACCATAGTATTAGACATTAAATTGATTATATTAATTTTATTAATTTTTTTAATTAGATATTTTCTTTATTTACATTTCAAAATTTCTCCCTTTTCCTAGTTTCCCCTCTGGAAATAAACTCTTATTTCCTCCCTGCCAGACTCTTTACTGGCAAATCCAGGTGAGAGAGACAGAGAACCTGGTCCAGCTGAGTCTGGGGGTGGGATGAGCTGGATGATGAGTGTGTCACAGGTTGGATCTCCCAACATCTGGAGAATAACCACCCTGAGCCAGGAGTCTGTCAAAGCAGGAATTCATTTTATTGTATAGGTCTTTTTCTTTATAAAGGGCTGAGAGAGGAGGTTTGTCCTTAAGGCCCAAACTAGGGCCAAATAGGGCCCAATACCTACCGCTTTCCCCTGCTCACCATCCCACCCTCTCCAGCTTCCTGGTCTTGGCATTCTTCGTTATTTTATGTGTATGAGGAATTTGCCTGCATGTATTTCTGTTTCTCACTTTAGTACCTAGTTCTGACAGAGGATAGAAGAAGGTATGAGATACCCTAGAGCATGACTTGTAGACAGATGGTTGTGAGATGCCATGTGGATGGTGCTAATTGAACCAATGTCCTCTAGACAAGCTTCCAATGTTCTTAATCATTTAGTCATCTTTTCAGCCTACTCTGAATGTGTTCATATCATAGGATTGAAGGTCTCTATGAACTAGGACAAGGCAGTGTCTTCTTTAGATCTGTATAGTAGGATGAAGATTAAGAGGTCATGTTCGGGCAGATTGTCATTTTGTCTGATCCTCTGAATACCCTGCAGTCTGAAGGTCTCCAAGGACATCAGCTGCACTGAGGGCAGCTTATAATGGACTCTTCCAAATAACTGCAATAGCTGAGAATCTGAGGAGCTCAACAGACTTGGGACCCCCTGAACTCAACCCCCTTCTAGCCTGTACCTTCTAGCAGGGGAAATCATTAGCTTGACTACTTCTCTGAAGACCACATAGTCTTAAAAACTCTCAGAATATCAGTTGCATGAAGTGCAACAGGTAAGAAACCTTCTGAATTAACCGCAGCAGCTGACCATTCTGAGGAGCCCCGTGAACTCAGGACCCATCCTCCCCTGCTCAAATTCCACCATGTTTCTGTCATGTACCTGCAGCCATGGCAGATCATCAGCCTGATAGCTACTCTGAAGACAAGACAGTCTTTCCAGGAGATCTGCTGCACAGAGAACAACAGATCATCAGGTTGTCTGCTGCCCTAAAGACCCCAGAGTCTGAAAGCCTCCCAGGAGAGCTGCTGCAGCCAAGGAAACATATCACAAGCATGCATGGACCTTTGAAAACCCCACAGTCTTAAGGCTTCCCAGGAGGTCTCCTACAGCCAGGGTCACAGGGTTCCTAGGTAAGCTTCAGAAAAACAGGAATGCAGGAAGAAGGCTCCAAACAGAGACACCCAGACCAGCTAACACTAGAGATAACCAGATTGTGAGATGCAAGTGCAAGACCATAAGCAAAAGAATCCAATATACTTGACATAATTAGCACTCAGTTTGCCACTGCAAGCCCTAGACACACCCACATACCTGAACACCAGGATGCTGATCTAAAATAGCATCTCATGAAGATAGTAGAGGCCTTTAAAGAGGGTATAAATAACTCACTGAAAGAAATGCAGGAAGACACAGATGAACAGGCAGAATCCCTTAAAGAGGAAACAAACAAATCCCTTACAAAATACAGGAACACATAATCAAACAGGTGAAGGAATTAAACAAAGCTGTCTAAGATCTAAAAATGGAAGTAGAAACAATACAGAAAACACAAATGGAGGCAACACTGAAAATGGCAAGCCTAGGAAAAAGATCAGGAAATATAGATACAAGCATTAACAACAGAATACAATAGATAGAAGAGCATATCTTAGGTGTGGAAGATACCCTAGAAGATATTGACACAATGTTGATAGAAAATTCAAAACATAAGAAAAAAACTCCTGACAAAACATATCCAAGAAATCCGGGACACAATGAAAAGACAACATCTAAGAATAATAGGAATAGAAGAGAATGAAGATTCCCAGATCAAATGACCCGAAAAGCTCTTCAACAAAATCATAGAAGAAAACTTCCCCAACCTAAAGAAAAAAATGACCATAAATGTACTTATGGAAGTACATTTAGAAGCTTATAGAGTATGAAATAGATTGAACTAGAAATGAGAATCCTCTTGTCACATACCAATCAATACACTAAATGCATAGAACAAAGAAAGAATATTAAAAGCTGTAAGGGCAAAATGAAGAAACCAAAATATTCTACAACAAAACCAAATTTAAACAATATCCATCTACCAGTCCTGGCTTACAAAGAACTCTAGAGGAAAACTACAAAACATGGAGGGTACCAATAAGAAAACAAAGTGTTAGTTATATCACACACAAACAACAAACAAAAGAAGAGAATCACATACACATAATGCCACCTACAACAACATACATTACAATAACTAACAACCACTTATTTTACTATCTCTCAACACCAATAGATTCAATTGCCATACAAAAATGCATAAGCTAACAGACTGGATGTACAAACAGGATCTAGTATTTTGTTGCTACAAGAAACACATAGCAATAACAAAGACAGATAATAACTCAAAGTAAAATGCTAGAAAAAAGTCTTCCAAGCAAATGGAACAAAAGTTAGAGTTGCCATCCTAATATCCAATAAAATCGACATCACAGTGAACGTTGCCAAGCAAGATGGGAAAGACACTTTATACTCATCAAAGGAATAATCCACTAAGGGAAAGTCTCAATTTTGAATATTTTGAAATTTTCTCCAAATACAAGGGCACTCACATTCATAAAAGAACTTTACTAAAGCTCAAAACACACATTGAACCCCATACAATAATACTGGGAGACTTCAACATTCTGCTCTCTCCAATGGACAGGTCATTGAAATAGAAACTAAACAGAGGCATAATAAAACTAGTATAGGTTATGAACCAAAAGAATTTAATAGATATAGAGAGAACATTTCAACCCAAAGCAAAACAATATGCATGCTTTCAGTCCCTCATGTTACCTTCCATAAAATTGGCCATGTTATTGGTCATAAAACAAGCCTCAACAGATAAAAGAAGACTGAAATAATCTCATGAATCCTATTAGACCACCATGGACTAAGGCTAGACTTTAGTAACAAGGAATAGAACAGTAAACACACATACCCATGGAAATGGAAAAATTCTGTGCTTAATGACAACTTGGTCAGGAAAGAAAGAAAGAAAAAATTAAAGACTTCCTGGAATTCAATGAAAATGGTAACGCAGAATACCCAAACTTGTGGGACACAATGAAAGCAGCACTAAGAGGACAATTCATAGCACTAAGTGCCCTCATAGATTGGAGATATCCTATACTAGCAACTTAAGAGCACAAGTAAAAGTGCTTGAACAAAAAGAAGCAAACACACCCAGGAGTAGACAGTAGGAAATAGGCAAAAATCAGCCACATAGAAACTAAGAGAACTATACAAAGAATCAACAAAACCAAAAGCATAAGCAAGAACATCTGAACTCACATCTTCCTCATAATCCTTGATTCAAAAATCTGTGATTCCAACTTCAAAATCTCTACACAGAAGGTGAATATCTGAATGAGATTGTCCCTCTAAGCTCAGACACTTGAATACTTATTCTCCAGTTGGTGGCACTCTTTGAATAGGATTAGTTGGTGGTGTTATTCTGAAAGAAGTGTGTCACTGGAGACAGACTTTGAGACTTCAAAGGCATCATAGAAAGTGGGACACAGCACTACACATCTGTAACCTCAGAACTCTTACAGCAAGATGGGAGACAGAGGCAGGGGAACTTTGTATGTTGGCCTTAATAATTTATAAATCTTTTCTTTATCTGGTCCCACTTGAGCTCTCAAATAACTAACACAAAGACCTATTTAGCTTATGAGCAGCCTCACAACTAGCCTAGCCAGGTTCTGAGCTATTTTATGCTCCTAATATCTATGCTCCTAGTTCTAGGTTCTTAATATCTAGACAAATATCCTATCACTTGTCAATCTGGTCTTTTCCTGGCTCTCTCTGGTCCATGTGTGTCTTATGTCTGCTCTCTTATCTTGACCTTACAGAAAATCTTCCTTTTCTCTCAATGTAGTCATGGTTTCTCTACCTTAATTTCCCTGTCTTTCTCTCTCAGACCCTTGGCTTGGTTCTTAGTTTAGCCTTCTTATTTCCTCTGCCTATCAATAGGCCGTTCAGCTCTTTAGTACCTAATCTGAGTTAATTGAGGATCATTTTTCACACAACATTATATAAGAGAGAGTTCAGTAATCATGACAATTCTAACATCCAGACTGTAAGTAGAACTCTGGGCACAGAAACAAACAACTGTATATACAGTGAACAAGACCAACCCCCACCACATGAAAGCTAACTTTATACTCCAGATAGCACTGGGCATAGACCCTAGCAAGAGATATTATTATAAACAAGATTGAAGGTGAGAAAAAATACCCAAGTTTATGGCCCAAGCTATGATAGATGCACTCTTGTACTCAATTAGAAAGATATGAACATACATGTATCACTCTTTTGCATACACACACACACAAACAAATAATCATTCACAATGTTTTTTAAAGAGTAAGAAATATACTGATCTTATCTCTTCTATAATGAATGATCCATGTATAAGTTATTTATGAGTATATTTGAAAGAATTTCTGTAGAAGACATGCTCAGAATTCTTTTTAGCTACCATTTTTCTCCTGCTTCATGTTCCCACCTACTTCTAGGGTCTGTGTGTTTATGCTCCTAAAATACATGGTTAACAAACTAAACAGGAAGGTGCAATTTTTAGATTTATTGTCAGATTTAAACAATCATGTGGAACTTTGCAAAAGAGTTTCAAGGAGCAATTGTACATTTGACTATGATTGTGTCTATACAAGATTACCTTCATTGTATTAGTTGTGTAAGAAGGCACAGCCTAATATGGGTATCTGCATTCCCTAGACAAAGCACTCAGATTTGTGTCAAAACAAGGAAGTTTTCAGCTGAATGTAATCAAGGGTGTGAAACAGTGAGCATAATTGTCTTCATTTCCCTTGTGCTCAACTGTATATAGTATATAACTAGATGCTTCAGGATTTTTGCCATGGTTATTGTCCTACAATAATGTCATAAACTGGAGCTGCAAGCTGAAAAAAACCTGTTCTATTCTAAATTGTTTGTTATATGGACATTACTGCAACAGAAATGAAACTTGGAATAAGGTGATGGCAATAGGTGGAAGATATTACTGACATGATGAAATTATAATGAAAAAATTAAAATTCATACCTTCTTTGAAGAAATCCCTGACAGCAGCCTTGACCCCTGATATTTTTTTGGTTTTTTTGTTTTGATTTGCTTATGTAACAATATAAAAACTAGCTGTCTTTGAACCTTCACACATATTCTCTTTAATGTCTGTTTTTCTTCTTTTCCATGTTTTCACATCTATGACCTGTATTTTTTATTTTCTCTAAATACATGACTGATGAACTAATTTCCAAGTTGTAAAGGTTGGGTATGGTCTCTCAAAAAAAAATAAACAATATCCAATATCACTAGGATATTGGCTGTCCTAAGCTCTCTTACTATAAGAAATTATTGTTTCCTATTAATAAATTTCACAGTCTATATTATTTTTCTTCCAACAAAATAAAAAGTCTATGATATAAATATTAGACATTTAACAACAAAATCTAATATTAGGCATTAGACATTTAACAACAAAACTTAAAAGCAAATTTCTTTTTTTGGTTTATTTTTTGTTAAATATTTTCTTTATTTACATGTCATATGATATCTCCTTTCCCAGTTTCCCCTCTGAAAAAAAGAAAAAAATAAAATAAAATACAAACAAAACAAAGACAAGAAAGCCCTTTTCCCTCCCTCCCTCTCTGCTCACCAACCCCCCCTCTCCTGCTTCCTGGCCCTGGCATTCCACTACACTAGGTCATAGAACCTTCACAGGGCCAAGGGCCTCTCCTCCCATTGATGACCAACTAGGCCATCCTCTGCTACATATGCTGCTGGAGCCATTAGTCACATCATGTGTACTCTTTGGTTGGTGGTTTAGTCCTTGGGACCTCTGAGGATACCAGTTAGTTCATATTGTTGTTCATTCTAAGGTGCTGCAAACCCTTCAGCTCCTTGGGTCCTTTCTCTAGCTCCTTCATCGAGGACCCTGTACTCAGTCCAATGGATGGCTGTGGGCCTCTACTTCTGTATTAGTCAGGTACTGTCAGAGCCTCTCAGGAGACAGCTATATCAAGCTCCTGTCAGCCAGCACTTGCTGACATCCACAATAGTGTCTAGATTTGATGACTGAAAATGGGAAGGATTCCCAGGTGGAGCAGTCTCTGGATTGTACTTCCTTTAGTCTCTGTTCCATAGTTTGTCTCTGAAAATCCTTCCATGGATAATTTAGTCCCCCTTTTAAGAAGGAACAAAGTATCCATACTTTGGTCTTCCTTCTTCTTGAGTTTCTTGTGGTTTGTGGATTGTACTTTGTGTACTCCGAACTTCTGGGCTAATATCCACTTATCAGAGAGTGCATACCATGTGTGTTCTTTTGTGATTGGGTTACCTCACTCAGAATGATATTCTCCAGATCCATCCATTTCCCTAAGAATTTTATAAATTCATTGTTTTTAATAGCTGAGTAGTACTTACTAAAAGCAACCCCATTTCTGTAAAATATATACCACAGTGAGTAAATACTTGGCCATTTTAAAGTTTAGTTTAGTTAGAATCCTAGAACCCAGGTAAGGACATGGTTGTACATTCTTATAATGCCAGCACTCAGAAGACAAAGAAATGTATGATCCTTATTAATGATGACCAGCCTGCTTAGTATTCATGGAGTGTCTGTCACACAACAAAATGTGGACTGCATTACCTGGGCAAAAATGATTAGTATTTTTCTCTGGCCTTATTAGGTATACATGCATTTATATACCTACAGATAAATGTACCTAAGCAAACACAGAAACACACACAGACACACAGACACACAGACACACATTCTCCTTCTAATCACAGTTAGATTTCGTGAGTACTTTTCATACTTCATTCCTGCTTGCTGCCCTGCCTTACCCAGACTCAAAACTGTCAAGAATAGGGATATATTCATTTCTGTCAATATTATCCATGACTAAATTTGTTTCTATAGTCTTCTGGAACTTACCTAATCGGTATCTCCAGATATGCCCAGGAAACAATATTCTTTGCGTTGGTTCAGCTTCAGTTGAATGATTGTCACATTCAGCAACTCTCACTATGGCTCTCCATATGTCTCTCACTGTGGCTCTCACATATCTCTAGTGAGGCATGCAGCCATTGTCTTCTCCCCTGTTGTCTTCATGAGCCACATTCAAGGAAAAAAAATATTCTTCTGCATAAAGTTCATGTTTTAGTCTGGCTTGGCAATACATATCAGTAGCCAGCACTGAAGAGGTTGAGATAGGAGGCTTGTCAGTTTGGTCCTAGTCTGAATAACAAAGTGAGATCCATTGGAAACCAAGTTTATCCATCTCACTCCAGAACTGGTCATAGGATAACTAGAAGAGCTGGGGGGCCACAGACTGAACCTACACTGTGTTTATAGTGATGCCCCCATATCAGGTCACATCACTTCACTCCTTGTATCTTTTGTTTTGTCATATTAAATTTGCTTCAGCCTTCCGAAGGTCCTATATCACAAAGTCATGTTCTCTCTTTACAGAATGTCTTTACATGTATATTTGTACAAAAATAACATTCATAGGGCACTGACATTGGCACCCTAAGAATTCTCTGTGAAATGTTGAGAAGTTGTCTAAGTAATAGGCAACCTGTGAGTCCTCCATCATTCTACCTTGATCACTGCAATTATCTGGGTTAGGACAGGACCTTACCCAATTTTATATTTGGGCAGTTTGTATACCAACTATATCATTTGGTCATACAAATTTCCAGCAATGTTATTAATCATGTAGCCCAGATTTTAAAACTGAGTAGTATGCTATTATGTAAACATACCACATTTTCTGTATCCATTCTTCCTTTGAGGGATATCTGGGTAGTTTCCAGCTTCTGGCAATTATAAATAAGGCTGCTATGAACACAGTAGAGCATGTTTCCTCGTTATCTTTTGAGGCATATGCCCAGTGGTGGTATAGCTGGTTCTTCTGGTAGAACTATTTCCAATTTTCTGAGGAACCACCAGATTGTTTTCCAAAGTGGTTTTTACAAGCTTACCAATAATGGTTGCAAAAATACTCAATAAAATTCTTTCAAAATAAATCCAAGAACATGCCAGGCAGTAGTGGTGCACGTCTTTAATCCCAGCACTTGGGAGGCAGAGGCAGGCAGATTTCTGAGTTTGAGGACAGCCTGATCTACACAGTAAATTCCAGGACAGCCAGTGTAACACAGAGAAATCCTGTCTCAAAAAAAACAAAAATAAATAAGCAAATACATAAATAAATCCAAGCAAATATCAAAAACATCATTTACCATGATCAGTTTTCATTTTTTAATGCATTTATTTTTAGGTGATGTTTATGGCTTCAATATTTTATATTTGGGTATTTATAATATTGGGCTCTGGTAATCTGTTCTTTCTAGTATTGTGGCAGTGACCTTTGTCACATTCCACTTCTGTTCGTTATTATTGAACACTTTGTAGTTTGCAAACCCTTCTTCAGATCCACAATAGTATCAATATCCTTGTGAGTTAGTTAAGCAAGGTTCAATTTAGTGCGATTGTACAACTTAAGAAATTGTGTCAGTGGCATAATTATTCTTCTATTGTTGTGACAAGACAACATGACCAAAGTGCTTTAAACAATCAGAGAGTTCACATGGAACTTCTGGTTTCACAGGTTTAGAGTCTATGTTGATTATAATAGTAATCATGGCCATAGGCATGAATGAATGGCAGTGAAGATATAGTTTAAGTTCATGTCTTAAGATATAAACACAAAGCCCACTGCCTTGTAATGGACTGTACTTAACACATATTCCCTGCTTCATAAGCTGAGCATCCCTGGAGCAGTTATTTCTAATTAGTGCACCTTCATGTCAACCTCGCTTTGCTGATGTTCCGTATTTTTGTTTAACCTCACTGCTTCCCATACTGAGGGCTCAGCCCATGCTTGCTTTCTTTGTTTTTTGTTTGTGTTCCATCTTATGACCCACGTGCCATTTTTTCTCCTATGTTCACATTTCTCTTCCAGCTTTTATCCCGGCATCTGCAATTGTATTGGCTAAGAGCACTTCAAACTTGATAAATAAGCAACTAATTTTTCTCAGATGGAGTCAAATGCAGCATAACTTGCCCTTGAAAGTACCTAAAGCTGTCACGGATGCCATTGATTCTGATCCACTTGCGTCAAATTACTTGAGTGTTAACATAGTAGCATGTGTCATCTTCTTTGTGTTTGTAAGGTGCTGGGACTGAACTAGAACTTTGCACACACCAGCCAAACATCCTGTCATCTGAGCTATTCTTGATCCTTGAAGTATTTATTTTCTTCTTCCTGTTCTTCCTCTTCCTTTGAGTGGTGTGTGTGTGTGTGTGTGTGTGTGTGTGTGTGTGTGTGTGTGTATGTGTGTGTGTGTGCATGTGTGTGTCTATGTTTGGGTGATGTTTGTCTGTGTTTAAGTGTGCTTGCCTGTGAGAGAATTTCTAAAGGCCTGAAGTTAATGTTGGAATATCTTTCTCAATCATTTTTTACCTCCTTTATTTTTTAAACACATTTAGCTATTAGTGTATATGTGTGGACATGCTTGTGACATAGTATGTTGGTGAAAGACAGAAAAATTGAGGATGTTGGCTCTCATCTTCTGACACGTATATTCCAGGGATAAACTTATTCTAGCAGGCTTGAGTACAGAGCCATCTCACTGCCAACTGTCTTATTTTTCTGGGACAAGGTCTTTCATGGTACCTGTAGCTCATAATTTTGGTGAAACTAGCTGGCCATGGAGTTTCAGGAAACACTCTGTATTCATTAATTCCTGTTCCACGAGCGGTGATTACAGAAACACACCTACCATTCCTGAATTTTATGGGTGTTGAAAATCTCAACACAGGCATTCTCACTTGAGATCAAATCCCTTCATCTATTGAGCCATCTCTTCAGCCCATTTTTGAAATTATTTTCATTGGATATTTTATTTATTTACATTTCAAGTATTATCCCCTTTCTCAGTTTCCCCTCTGCAACACCCTATCCCATCCCCCCTTATCCTGCTTCTATGAGGGTGATCCCCCACCCACCTACCCACTCCTGCCTCACCACCCTACCATTCTTCTACACTGGGGCATCAAGCCTTCACAGGACCAAGGGCCTCCCCTCCTATTAATGCCAGATAATGTCCCTTCAGTTCCTTCAGTCCGTCCCCTAACTTCCCCATTAGAGTCGCTGTGTTCAGTCCAATGGTTGGCTGGGATCATCCCCATCTGCATTGGTCAGCATCTGGCAGAACCGATTAGGAGATAACTATATCAGGCTCCTGTCAGCTAGCACTACTTGGCATCTGAAATAGGGTCTAGCTTTGGCATCTGCATATGAGATGGATGCCCAGGTGATGCAGTCTCTGGATGGCCTTTTCTTCAGTTTCTGCTCCACTCTTTGTCTGTGTGTTTCCTTTAGAGAGGAGCAATTCTGGTGTAAAATTTTAGAGATGAGAGGGTAGCCCTATCCCTCAACCCGATGACCATGCCTAACCTCTGGATATGGTCTCAACAGGTTCATCCCCCTTTGTGGGGTATTTTAGCTAATGTCATCCCTGTGAGGTCCTGGGAGGCCCTTACTTTCCTGGCATCTGGGACTTTCTGGTGGCTATTCCCAGTTCCCCATGCCCCATTGCTACACACATCTGTTCAATTTCCTGACACTCTTCATCTCCTCCCATACCTGATTCTTTCCCTCTTTTGCCCTCCCTCTCTTCTCCTCCTTCCAAATCCCTCGGACCCTCTACTTCCATTGATTATTTTGTTCCCCCTTCTAAGTAGAACTGAAGCATTCACTCTTTGGTTTTCCTTCCTCTTGAATTTCATGTGGTCTGTGTGTTGTATTGTGGGGATTCCAGGTTCTTTGCCTAATGTCAACTTATTGGTGAGTACACACCATGTGTATTCATTTGTGACTGCCTTACTTCACTCAGGATGATCCTTTCTAGTTTCATCTACTTGCTTAAAAATTTTATGAAGTAATTGTTTTTTAGTAATTGAGTGAATGGGGTTCTACTCAGCCAGGAGGGAATAAAGGACCTGAAATAGAGGGTTTGAAATGCAAAGAGAAAACACGAAGCCAAGTTGCATCCCAATCAAGGCTCCACTTTACTGAGAATAAACCAGGGTTTTTATAATCACAGGGGAAACTGAAACCAAGTCTCTAGATTACACAACAAAGAAAGTTCAGGTGCCAAAGTTCCCAGGTTCAGGAGATCCTCAGGCTGCTGGCTGGCTGGCTGGTGTACTCAGGTGGTAGGCGTGGTCAGGCATCTTCTTCAGAGACAAATAAACAGTCAACAGAGAGCATCTGTCTTAGCTCCCAGGTGTTAGCTCCCAGAGGCTGCCAGGAGTCCGATGGATGACTGAGGTGAAGAGGGGATGTAACAATTGAGTAGTATTTCATTATGTAGATGTGGCACATTTTCTGTATTCACTCATCTGTTAAGGGACATCTGGGTTGTTTCCTGCTTCTGGCTATTATACATATGACTGCTATGAACATACAGGAGCATGTGTCCTTATTATATGATGGACCACCTTCTGGGCATATGCCCAAGAGTGGTATAGCTGGATCCTCAGGTTTTCTGAGGAACTACCAGACTGATTTCCAGAGTGGTTATACTAAGCTTGCATTGCCACTGGAAATGGAGGAGTGTTCCTCTTTCTCCACAACCTCTCCAGTGTCTGCTGCCACCTGAGTTTTTTATCTTAGCCATCCTGACTGGTCTGAGGTGGAATCTCAAGCTCATTTTGATTTGCATTTCCTTGATAACTAAGGATGCTAAACATTTGTTTAGTTGCTTCTTGATGATTCCAGTTTCCTCAGTTAAGAATTCTCTGTTTCTCTCTGTTTCACTCTGTTTCCCATTTTTTACTAGGGTTAGTTGTTTCTCTGGGGCTTACTTCTTGAGTTCTCTGTGTATATTAGATATTAGCCCTCTGTCGGATGAAGTATTGGTAAAGATCATTTCCCAATCTCTTGGTTACCATTTTGTCCCATTGACAGTGTCCTTTGCCTTACAGAAGTTTTGCAATTTTATGAGGTCCCATTTGTCAATTCTTGATCTTAAAGCATAAGCCCTTGGTGTTCTGTTTAGGAAATATTCCCCTGTGCCCACATGTTCCAGGCTTTTTCCCACTTTCTCTTTTATTAGATTCAGTGTACCTACTTTTATGTTGAGGTCCTCTATCAACTTGGACTTGAGCTTTGTACAAGGAGATAAGAACAGATCAATTTGCCTTCTTCTACATGTTGACCTCCAGTTGAACCAGCACCATTTTTTGAATGTTTTTTGCAATGGATAGTTTCAGTTTCCTTGTCAAAGATCAGGTGACCATAGGTGTGTAGGTTCATTTCCGGGTCTTCAATTCTATTCCATTGATCTGCCTGCCTGTCACTGTACTTTACACAGTGTACTTTACACACAAGATATTTTATATTACTTGTGACTATTGTGAAGGGTGTTGTTTCCCTAATTTGTTTCTCAGCCTGTTTATCCTTTGAGTAGATGAAGGTTACTGATTTGCTTGAGTTAATTTTATATCTAGCTGCTACTTTGCTGAAATTGTTTATCAGGTTTAGAAGTTGTTTGATGGAATTTTTGAGTTCACTTAAGTATACTTCCATATCATCTACAAATAGTGATATTTTGAATTCTTCCTTTTCAATTTGTATCCCTTTGACCTGCTGTTGGTGTCTAGTTGCTCTGGCTAGAACTTTTGAGTACTACATTGAATGGAAAGTTAGAGTGGACAGCCTTGTCCAGTCCCTGATTATAATAGAATTGCTTCAAGTTTCTTTTCATTTAGTTTGATGTTGGCTACTAGTTTGTTATAGATTGCTTTTACTATGTTTATGTATGGGCCTTGAATTCTTGTTATTTCCAAGACTTTTAACATGAAGTCATCTTGAATTTTGTCAAATACTTTTTGAGCATCTAATGAGATGATCATGGGTTTTTTTCTTTGAGTTTGTTTATATAGTGGATTACGTTCATGGACTTCCATATTTTGAACTACCCCTGGATTCCTGGGATGAAGCCTACTTATCATGGTGAATGATCATTTGATGTGCTCTTGAATTTGGTTTTTGAGAATTTTATTGGGTATTTTTGCATTAATATTCATAAGGAAAATTGGTCTGACATTCTCTTTCTTTCTTGGGTCTTTGTGTGGTTTTTATATCAGTGTAATTTTAGCTTCATAGAATTAATTAGGTAGTGTTCCTTCTGTTTCTATTTTGTGAAATAGTTTGAAGAATATTGTTATTAGCTCTTTTTAAATTTTGACAGAATTCTGAACTTAAACCATCTGTTCATGGGCTTTTTTTTGGTTGGGAGACTTTTAATGAATGTTTCTATTTCATTAGGAGATATAGAACAATTTAGATAGTTTATCTGATTGTGATTTAACTTTGGTACCTGGTATCTGTTTAGAAAATTATCCATTTCATCCAGATTTTTCAGTTTTGTTAAGTATACGCTTTTATAGTAGGATCTGATGATTTTTTTATTCTTTTTTTCAATTAGATATTTTCTTTATTTACATGTCATATGCTTTCTCCTTATCCAGTTTCCCCTCCAAAAGAAAAAAGGAAAAAAAGAAAAAGAAAACAACAAGAACAAACCCCTGTCCCCTCCCACCTCCCCCTGCTCTTCACCCACCCTCTCCCGCTTACTGGCCCTGGTATTCCCCTACACTGGGGCACAGAATCTCTGATGATATTTTTTTAATTTCCTCTCTATTTGTTGTTGTTTCCCTTTTCTATTCTGATTTTGTTAGTTTGGGTATTCTTTCTGTGTCCTCTGGTTAGTCTGGCTAAGGATTTATCTATCTTGTTGATTTTCTCAAAGAACCAGCTCCTGCTTTAGATGATTCTTTATATAGTTTTCTTTCTTTCTACTTGGTTAATTTCAGCCCTGGGTTCGATTATGTTTGCCCAGTCTAATCCTCTTGGGTGTATTTGCTTCTTTGTGTTCTTGAGCTTTCAGATGATCTGTTAAGCTGCTACCATGGGCTCTCTTCAATGTCTTTATGGAGGCACTCAGAGCTATGAGTTTCCCTCTTAGCAGTGCGTTCATTGTGTCTCTTAAGATTGAGTATGTTGTGCCTTCACTTTTTTTAAATTATAAAATGTCTTTAATTTCTTTCTTTATTTCTTCCATGACCAAATTTTAACTGAGTAGAGAGTTGTTCAGCTTTCATGTGTATGAATGCTTTCTGTTGTTCTTGCTATTGAAGAACAGCCTTAAAGGCTTGGTAATCTGATAGGATGCATGGTGTAATTTCATTCTTCTTATATCCGTTGAAGCTTGTTTTGGGACCAATTACAATTGTTGGTTCAGTATATTTATTTACTACGACAAGGTTAATTGCAATATAGATTTTATTAATTTAAAAGTACATCATAAAATTTGAACATCTCCTAGTAGACTAGACCTACGTGTTCAATTACTGAAAATTCTCACATAGAGGTAATAAGTTGAAAAAATGTCAAAATCATACCAGAATGGAAAAAACAAATAGAAAAAAAATGAAACATATGAATGGTCAACCTTAAGACATAATTTGTGTTTGTATTATCATTTCTTCTAGAGACTGGTGTTAATCAATTAGGGTTAGTTTTGCCATAAAGAACAATATGTCTCCTTCTGTTGTCCAGTATATTCTTTGTAGAAATTAAATGACATTGTTTGGTAAAGATGCCTTCAATGTAACTGTATTTTCAGCCTCTTATCAGTCAAAAGTGCCAAAACGGAAGACATTGTAGGAGAATGAAGTTCAACTTCATTTAGGGACAACTGAAATTACTAAGAATGTTTCAGGGGAATCATATGTAAGTATAAATAGATAGAGTTGTTGATCATGAATCCAAAGAAGCAATGTCAATGTTAAGAGGACTTGGTGTGAAAATTTGATCCTGGGTCTTCCTTCAAAACTACAAAAATTATGGTATTTTAGAATGAGACATGGAAGCCAGACATAATATCTCTGTGGAGACAGTGGTGAAGCATGCATTTATTCCCTTGATTATCTAGGCTCCAGGAAAGTCTCTTGTTACACTCTATGACAAATACCTTCATATGAGAAAATTTCACAGATATTATGGCAAAGAGATGTGTCAATCCTATATTGATAAAACATCTCAGGCAAAGGTATGGAAATGAAAACAAAAATCTTTTTCTTTTCTGCCTATAGAAGCTCATCAACTTATCTCTTCTTTGGCACAGAGCATGGGATGTGGCTCCTTTTGATTCCTGCTTTCTACTCTTCAGTTTTCCTAGAGACAGGAAAAATCTGCTGCCACTACATATAGATGTATTCTTTAAGGTGAAATTTTAATGTAAACTTTTCTGAGATATGCTTTTCTGAAGGAGAAAGAAACATAGTTTCCACTCAGGTAAATGTGTGCATGAGTATGGGACAAGTTGACTGTTCTTACAGAAATATTTCATTTTCAGAACTTTCAAACACTCCCTATGTTAACTCACATTTGCAGTACTATTTTTCATATGATTCTCAATATTACCTCTTTAAAATTTATGTCACTTGTGAGCAAAAAACAGATTGTTGCTTTTACCAGTCTCCTTCATTTTTTTTCAGGATAACTTGTATAAATGATAACATAAGTTGAAAATATATAAAATGTTTTGATCACAAAAATGTGTGCACATGCGACAAAAGATGAATGTACATACTTGATTTCTACTGTGAATCACTTGTGTCATTATTTTTCTGTGAATAAAGGCCCATGTTTCATGAATCTTTCAGCTGAAGGCCTACTGGAGTAATTCTTGACATTCATACTGCCACAACCACTTAATAGAGTTCATCATGTTGTGCTGACCTATTAGTGATTTTATTTTTATTGATAATAAGGGTAATTTTGGTAATGCTATGAAGCCTGTTGCAAATATCTCTGGTTTTGGGTGGCTTTGGTGACCATCATTAGATCATTTATGGGATCATGCTGCTTAATCATTGAGAAGTCACCACCATGAGGTTGAGTACTGCTGGCCTATTGGTTCTTTTCAGAGAAGTCACAACATTCTTTATCTCAGACATAATTCATCAAATTGTTTGTTACTTATTGATGACTGAAAAGTTCTATTTTTTTAATTTTTTATTGAATATTTTCTTTATTTTCATTTCAAATGTTATCCCCTTTCCCAGTTTCCAATCTGGAAACCCCCTATTCTATGCCCCCTCCACCTGCTTATATGAGGTTTTTATATTCTTAATCTTCGAGCATAAGGCATTGATATTCTGTTCAGGAAATTTTCCCCTATGCCCATGTGTTCCAGGCTCTTTCCCACTTTCTACTCTATTAGTTTCAGTGTATCTGGTTTTATGTGGAGGTCCTTGATCCACTTGACCTTGAGCTTTGTATAAGGGGATAAGAATGGGTTTATTTGCATTCTTCTACTCACTGACCTCCAGTTGAACCAGCACCATTTGTTGAAAATGGTGTCTTTAATCCACTGGATGTTTTTTGCTCCTTTATCAAAGATCAAGTGACCATAGATGTGTGGGTTCATTTCTGGGTCTTCTATTCCATTGATCTCCCTGCCTGTCTCTGTAACAATACCATATAGTTTTTATCACTATTGTTCTGTAATACAGCTTGAGGTCTAGGTTAGTGATTCCCACAGACCTCCTTTTATTGTTAAGAATAGTTTTCACTATCCTGTTTTTTTATTCCAAATGAATTTGCAAATTGATCTTTCTAACTCTATGAGGAATTGAGTTGGAATATTGATGGTCTTCAATAACAACAAAAACAAAGAAAATTTCTATATTTAACCAACATTTTCTTTGGCCAGTTGACAAAAGGAATGCTGTTAATTTTAATTTCACAGTCTATTGATTTTCATGGATGTGGCTATAGAGTTCTCTAAGGTGGAGTGCAAATGTCTGGATTCTTCTCAGAGGTACATATGGAGATGTCATGTTGGAAAAATACAATAACCTGTTATCTTTGGATAAGAAAGTTACTACAACTTGGTGTTTGTGAGTAACAATATTATTATTCCATAATTTTTACTTCACCTTAGGGATATCTAAAACTGCTATTTGGGTCTGACTTCAATTAATTAATCTCTCTTTTATGTTCTTATAGAGGTTGATTACTCTCTGATTTATAGCTAACATGTTATGTACCTTTATCTTGTTTTTACATTTAACTGACTGCAAAGGCAGTCAGTGGCATTTATAAGTAAATGTACTTCAACTCCCACAATTGTCTTTTTCAAATATGGTGATTTTACAAAGAAATTTGGAATTTTTTAAAATAACAATGAATGATTTTTTATACCCACTTCCTTCCAAAGTGATTTAGAGTCATCATACTGAATCCTTTGAATTTATGAAATTCTAAGGCAAATGGATCGAACTAAAAAATATCATCCTGAGCAAGGTAACCCAATCACAAAAGAATGTGTGTTATGCACACACTGATAAGTGGATATTAGTCCAGAAGCTCAGAATACCCAAGATACAACTCACAGACCACATGAAGCTCAAGAAGAAGGAAGACCAAAGTATGGATCCTTCAGTCCTTCTTAGAAGGGGGAACAAAATAGTCATTGGAGGAGATACAGATACAAAGTGTGGAGCCGAGACTGAAGAAAAGGTCATCAAGAGACTGCCCCACCTGGGGATCCATCCCATATACAGTCACCAAATCCTGACACTATCGTGGATGCCAACAAGTGCTTGCTGACAGGAGCCTGATATAGCTGTTTCCTAAGAGGCTCTACCAGTACCTGTCAAATACAGAGGTGAATGCTCTCAGCCAACCATTGGACAGTGTACAGTATCCCCAATGAAGGAACTAGAGAAAGGACTCAAAGTGTAAGGGGTTTGAAGCCCCATAGGAAGAATAACAATATGAGCCAACCATTACCCCCAGAGCTCCCAGGGACTATACCACCAACCAAAGAGTACACATAGATGGACTCATGGCTCCAGATGCAAATGTATCAGAGGATGGCCTAATTGGCCATCAGTGAGAGGAGAGGCCCTTGGTCCTGTGAAGGCTCCATGTCCCAGTGTAGGGGAATGCTAGGAACAGGAAGTGGGAGTGGGGGTAGGTTGGTGAGCAGGGGAAGGAAAGAGGGGATAAAGGGTTCTCAGATGGGAAACCAGGAAAGGAGAAAACACTTGAAATGTAAGTAAAGAAAATATCTAATAAAAAAGAAGCTGAATTTCAATCTTCAGTGACTTTGTTTTTATTAATATTGCAATAATTAAATGAATAACCCCCTCAGAAAAAGTTATCCATGTATCTTTTACTTTTTACATCTTATCTACATATTCCAACCCTGTGCTAGTACATAGCTACATTCAATGGTGTATCTTTGTGCTCATTTAAATGTACATGTGATGCTATTTCAAAACTAGAGGTAATCATGTGTCTTGAAACCTGATATATGCCTAGCGAAGCTCTAAAATAGAAATTTTTCCTAAGAATTTCTCTCAGAATAAAGTACCAAGGACACAGCATAATAATGAATGCTATATGATTTTTGCCTTACTTTATCTGAATACTGATGTTTTGAAATGTACTATGTTCTACCTATTTTATAAAGTAGTGTTTTGTGTTCTAATTACTGCCATTTTTGTTGCATGTGAATGAACAATAATGATCATTTATATTTGAGTAATTTGTTGATTTATTCCCTTTTTATGATTTTTGTAGAGTACATTTTCCATCTTTCAGCTCCTTGAAGACAATCTCCACTCTCCACAATAACTTAATATCATGATTTCTCTGACTGTTTTGCTTCTCTATCTCTGTCTCTGTCTCTCAATCTCTCTCTTTCAAGTTCTCTCAAAGGAAAAAAAAAACAAACAAACAAAACAAAAAAGAGAAGCCAAAAATGCATTTGAACATGGAGTCTAGTTTGTTTTGGCAACTCTTCCTGAACAGAAGGCATGGAATATCATTAATGGACCCAATATTGAATCATATACATAATAAATAATAATCAAAAATAATATAAAACTTATTTTTCCCTCCAAGAAATTATGTAATTTGGGTAGATTTTTACCTTGGAGGACACTTTCTACCTCTTTCCCCTTCTTAGTGCTGGGGTTTTGTCTACCTTAAGTTCTAATGGTCTTATGAATGCTGCCATATTCTCAGTGAGTTTATATAGGCATTACTACTGTTGGTCTAAAAAATGCAGTTTAGCTTTATTATCCAACTCTTTCCTTTATAATCCTTGTCTCATCTTCTGCATAGGTCCCTCAGCCTTGGTAGAACGGTGTGCTAAAGATCACTTATATCTTTGGAGCACTTATTAAGTGCTCCAAAGTCTCTCAGTTTCTGTACTTTATCCAGTTGTTGATATATATATTAAGCTTCTCTATCGAAGTCTGAGTGATGCACAGATCTATCTATCTGTCTGTCTGTCTGTCTGTCTGTCTATCGATCGATCAATCTATATTTTCAGGAATCAAATTATTGTCATTTTTATTTGTAATAATAATAGTAGATTTTAGATAAATTTGAGAATTTTTCGTTCTATCTCTGTGAAGAACTGAGTTGGAATTTTAATGGGAATTGTATTGAATCTATAGAAAACTTTGTTAAGATTGCCACTTTTGATATGTTAATCCTGCTTATCCATGATCATGGAGATCTTTCTGTCTTCTGAGATCTTCTTTGATTTCTTTCTTCATAGACTTGATGTTCTTGTCATACGGATCTTTCACTTGTTTGTTTATAGTCACATTAAGATATTTTATATTATTTGTGATTATTGTGAAGGTTACCATTTCCTTAATTTCTATGTTAGCTCATTTATCCTTTCAGTAGAGGAAGGCTACTGATTTGTTTGAGTTAATTTTATATCCAGCTACTTTGCTGGAGTTGTTTATCAGGTGTAGAAGTTCTGTGGTTGAAATTTTGGGGTCACGTCTGTATACTATCAAAAACTCAGAATAGCAAAACCATTCTTAACAATAAATGAATTTCTGGGAAATCACCATCCCTTATCTCAAGTTCTAATGCAGAGCAATAGTCATAAGAATGACATGACATTGGTAAATACCTACCCTACAGGCAGGTAGATCAATGGCATAGAATTTAAGTCCTAGAAATAAACCCATATGCCTATTGTCACTTGATCTTTGACAAAGAAGCCAAAACCATCCAGTGAGAAAAGAATATATTTAACAAATGGTGCTGGATCAATTGGCAGTTGGCATTTAGAAGAATGCAAATTGATACATTCTTATATATTTGTACATAGTTTAGATCCAAGTGCATCAAGGCCTCCACAAAAACAAACAAACAAACAAAAGAGAAAAAAAAACAGATTTGCTGAATACACTGGAAGAGAAAGTGAACCCATTGCCACGGGGAAAAAAATTCCTGAACAGAAAACAAATGGCTCATGCTCTAAAATCAACAATTGACATATGGGACCTCATAAAATTAAAAATGTTTTGTAAGGAGAAGGGCACTTTCAGTTGGACAAAACAGCAACCCACAGATTGAAAAAAGATTTGTATCACCCCTACTTCTGAAAGAGGGCTAACATCCAAAATTGATAAATAAACCAAGAGGTCAGACACCAGAGAAACAGATAACCCTATTTTAAAAATGGGATACAGAATTAAACAAAGAATTCTCAACTGAGGAATCTCAAATGGCTGAGAAGCACTTACAGAAATGTTCAACATCTTTAATCTTCAGGGAAATTCAGATCAAAATAACCCTGAGATTCTATCTCACACCAATCAGAATGGCTACACTCAAAACACAGGTGATAGCAGATGCTGGTAAGGGTTTGGAAAAAGAGAAACAGTCATTCATTGCTCATGGGACTCCAAGCTGGTAGAACCATTTTAGAAATCAATCTGGCAGTTTCTCAGAAAAAAATGGAAATAGTTCTACCTTAATATCCAGATATACCACTCCTGGGCATATACCCAAATGATGATCCAACATATAACAAGGACACATACCCCATTTTGTTTATAGAAGCCTTATTTGTAATAGCCAGAAGCTGCAACCAATTAAGATGTCCCTCACCAGAAGAATGGATACAGAAATGGATACATTTACACAATGGAATACTACTCATCTGTTATAAGCAACAAAGTCATCAAATTCATGTTAAAATTGATGGAACTAGGAAATATCATCCTGAGCTAGGTAACCCAGACACAAAAGAAGACACATGGTGTGTACCCACTGATAAGTGATTATTAGCCCCAAAGCTCAGAATACCCACCATAGAACCACCAAACCATATAAAGCTTTAAAAGAAGGCCAATGTTTAGATGCTTCAATGCTACATAGAACAGGGAACAAAATAATAACAGGAGGCACAGGGAAGGAGGTACTTCGGAGGGAGAGAGAAGGGGGAGGAAAAAAAATTGGGCAAGACCAGGTATTGGAAGACATAGGAGAGTAGTTCAGAGGGTCAGGAAATTGAAATGCAACATATAGCAGTGGGGGTTGGGAAGTTATGTGTAGCCAGTTGAATGTCCCAGACTCCAGGGAAGGCAGAGGCACCCAGAACCCAAAGGTGATTACTTTAGTGGAAATATCTAACAATGGGGACATAGAACCTATAGAGACTACCTCCAGTAAATAGGCATAGCAGTTGAGAGATAGGTACACCATAGCATCTCAAAAGTATTAACCCAGAAATATTCCTGTCCGAAGGGAAGACGGGGCAAATATGGAACACAGACTGAAGAAAAGGCCATCCAGAGACTGCCCCACCTATGTCTCCATCCCTTGTCTAAACACCAAGCCCACATGTTATTGATGATGCCAAGAAGTGCTTGCTTAGAGCAGCCTGTTATGGCTATTCCCTGAGAGGTAGGTACTACCAGTACCTAACCAATACAGATACAAATACTCAGAGCCAACCATCAAACTGAGCCTGGCAACCCCAGTGGAAGAGACAGGGGAAGGACTGAAGGAACTGAAGGGGATTGCAACCCCATAAGAAGATTAATAAAAACTAACTTGATCAACCAGCGCTCCCAGAGACTAAACTCGAACCAAAGACTTTAAATGGAGGGAGCCATAGCTCCAGATACATATGTAGCAGAGGATGGCCTTATTTGATATCAATGGAATGGGAGGTCTTTAGTCCTGTGGAGACTTGATGTCACAGCATAGGGGGATGCTAGAACTCTGAGGTGGGAGTGCATGAGTGGGTGAAGTAGCACCCTCATCGATGCAAAGGGTAGGGGGGGAGAGAAGATGGAATTAGGGGTTTGTGGAGAGGTAACCAGGAAGGGGGAGAGTATTTGAAATGTAAACAAATAAAATAATCAATAAAAAATTAGTAGATTTAAATATAGGACACAGGAACTTTTAGTCTCAGATATTTGGCCTCATAAAGAGTATCAGATATGAGTTTCAAATCACATCATAGTACTTCCAATTATATAGTAGTAGATACCTCCAAACTAGATGAGGAAAAATATACATGTTTGAGCATATCTTCCAGAAAGGTCAGTTTTGGACATCAGAAAATCATTAACTAGATGAGAGTGATAATTTATATTGTACTCCTATAGCATTGACGCACCTGACAATAATGTGAATATAATTCAATAGGAGTGAATGATTCAGTTAAACAGCCAGCACAGTATTTCTATCTGTTGCTTTATGTATTTACTGTCTCAGAAGTAGCCACATATACTCAGGTTTTGAAGGAAAATAAATGTTTGTTATTATACTATGTCACTGGACTATAGGTCCCCTTTGGACAATATCTCAAAGGATTATAACCTTTTCCTTGAACTAGTTTCTATATGTAGTTGCATTTGGAAAGTAGTTATAAAATAATCTGTTGTAATTTGTGGCAATGTCACTTCAACTGCTTTTCATATGCATGTATGTTAGGAAGAACCTATAATAGAATTTTTATATGGTGTTTTTAACCTAGTT
Organism: Mastomys coucha; assembly: GCF_008632895.1. Lineage (NCBI taxonomy): Eukaryota > Metazoa > Chordata > Mammalia > Rodentia > Muridae > Mastomys > Mastomys coucha. The sequence continues at coordinate 13,091,964 of NW_022196891.1, forward strand.
TTATGTGGAAAAATGAATGTCTCAGAAGATAGAGGTATTTGTATTTTAGCCTTTTTACCAAATTTCAATCTCCAGAAGCCACAAGGTAGAAAAGGGGTTTTACAGAGTATATCCTCACCACTTGTATGCCCACACACATGAAGACAGTCCATTAATATAATGTTAAAGATTGGACTGTTGTATGTTATTGCTCTCTATAATGGTTCACCTCCTCTATTCTATGCCCCATCTCACGATACAATCTTTATCTTATTTCCCCTTTATTACATTGTCTTTTTTTCTTCAATGAAAATTAAACAGGTGTATTCTGGTCCTTAACTAGCTCCCTAATCACTATAGATATTCTAAATAGACTACACATACCCAAGTCTTGTGATTCAACTAAGCACATGCAAGGAAACTAGCTTGCATGGCTAGTTTTCTTGCACATTCTCATTCATTTTAATTGTTTCAAACTCCCTCCATTTTTCTGAAAATTTTATAAAACATAAAAGAATGTTGTATATACAGCTTACAAATATTAAATAGAAATGAAATAAATGGTTTAAAGCAACAAACATCCTCTGATTGGAGAGAAGTTGTACTCAGACTCACAAGTAAAGAAAGCTCATACCTAGATGGACTCAGGGCAGTTTTAGTAGACTATCAATTCAGAACTAATGAGAAGTTTCTTCAATTTTTTTCTTTAGTGTAGACGCTAGTATACTTTGTAAAATATACTTTGCTTGTTTTAAGGACCCATAGTTTGGTCCAGAAACCTTAGCAAAGATAAGTGTCTCAGTATACTATATGAAAATAAATGCAAACGTTTACATCTTCTTCCAAAAATAATTTGAAAATATTCAAAAATAATTTGAAAATATTCAAAACTATTTTGAAAATATTCAAAAATATTTCAAAAAAGGAACTCAAAATTGAACTTGAAAAACGTGATCAGCCATGAACAAGTTTCTTTCATTCAGGAGATGCAGAGGTAGTTCAACATAAATTAATCAATAAAGGTAATAAAATAAAACACTACAACATAGAAAGCACAGAAAAGTCAGATTCTGCAAAAGACTTTGACAAAATACAGCAGCATTATACTAGAATTCTTGACAGGTTAGGGTTAGTAAAGATGATTTCTAATAAGTCTGGGGGCAATAGCATTCTGCAAGTAGACAAGCTCAAAAAGAAATTCCATTAAAATCAGGAACAATAGAAGGATGTCAATTTTCTGCATAGATGTTCAATATCCTTTTTCAAATCACGTATAGAGCAAAAAGACATTCCAATGACTTTTAGAGGATATCCATAGGAAACGTATAAAAGTATTCTTATTTTTGATAATGATTTTATACATAAAATGTGACAGAATGTTTCTTGTACTTAATAGTCAAGTTTGTGTAGGTCTATGGTTCCTTTGAAAAGCATTGTCATCTCTATTGTCATAGTAATATATTCATATATATGTATATATGTCAGGTAAGTTCCCTATAAAGTATGTAAAATATCTCTCTATATAATGTATATGATATATATAAATAATTTTCAGTAAATGTAAAATAATATTTCCATGTGGCTCTACTAAAACCACCTTTTTATTATTTGTCAAAAATCTTCCTCCTTCTTCAGTATTTATCTTTGCCCCCTCCCAGTTTAGAAAATCTTCTCCATTTCCCACTTGAAATTATCTTTATTTGTTCCATCCCTATCCATATCCTAAACCAATGTGGGTTAGGAAAGTGAGAATTATTTTCTTACTAGTTATGATCAGCAGCATGGGTTTTCTAATGCAGATCGTTCATCATTTAAAAAAACATAATCAGAAATAAGAAAAATCTACTCACAGAGGTGTTTTATGTACTTGTAAACACACATAGTTATAAATACACACACACACACACACACACACACACACACAGGTACACTCACTCACTCCTACAAACATAAGTATACACCTATAAATATAATCTAGAGACAAATGAGAATGAGGGTAGTGAACATGAACTGTTACTGAGGACATGCTTGATGGAGAGAAGAGATGAAGAATGTGATATATTTCTACTTCAATTGAAAAAATATATATATATATTAATTTATTCATGTCACATCAAATTTGCAGCCCCAACCCTCCAACCAGTCCATCCCTTATAAATGCCACCCCTATCTCCTAATTCCCTTCTTCTCTGAGAAGTGAGAAGAGATGCCTGACTACAAACCCATCATGCATATCAAGTCACTGCATGACTGCACACATCTACTCCCACTGAGGCAAGAGGAGGCCGCCTAGAAGGGGAAACTGGATCCACTGGTAGGCAATAGAGTCTGGGGCTGCTCCCAAACCTGTTGATGGGTGACCCGCGGGAAGACCAATCTACACATCTGAACTCCATCTAATGTTGGGCCCTAGGCCTCTCCTCTCTATTCATTAACTGGTGGTTTGAATATCTGAGAGGACAGCCAGGCTAGGCTCATGGCTGAAAGCATAAGGCAGTATCATGAACAGTGTCAGGAACTGGTTCTTTTCCATGGGCTGGGTCACAAGTTGGGTTGGAAATTGGTTGGCTATTGCCTCAGCGTCTGCTCTATCTTGTCCATTCACTTCTGGTAAGCAGGTCACATTTTGGGTTAAAGGTTATGTGGGTAGATTGGTATCCTTATACCTCCAATATGAGTTCTGCCTGTCTAGAGGAGATGGACAGTTATGGCTTCATATCCACCACTGCTAGGAGTGTCAGCTAGAATAATCCTCACAGATTCCATAGAGCCTTCATCATCCCAGGACTATGGTACATTCTAATCATACTGCTCCCTCTATCAACTACAGATTTATATTCACTCTTGGCCCAATCTCCATGACTGTCAGCACTTCTGATCACCTCCCTCATTCCCTTCCCCATCCTCTCCTGTACCCATTTCACTCTCTCCATCCATGTCATAGAAAGTTGAGAATAGTTCTTTTAACATCTATAAGGAATTGTATTGGACTTTTGATGGAAATTGCATTGAATCCATAGATTTCTTTTGGTATGGTAGCAACTTTTATTAAGTTAATCCTACGAAAGAAACCATGATGGTATTTTTCCATCTTCTAATATCTTCTTCAATTTCTTTCATCAAAGATCTGAAGTTCTTGTCATACATGTTTTTCTCTTTCTTGGTTCCTGTTATACCAAGATGTATTATTTACTTCTGGCTGTTGAGAAGAAAATTATTTCCATTACTTATTTATTCCTCAGCCCATTTATCATTTGAATAAAAGAGGGATACTGATTTTCTTTTGAGTTAAATTTGTAATAAGCCACTTAACTGAACTTGTTTTTAGCTATAGGAGTTTCTGACAGAGGTTTGTGGTCATTGACATGTACTAACCTATCATCTACAAAGAGTAATATTTTAGATTCTTCTTTCCAAAATTTCTATCTCCTTGATCTCCTTTGTTCTCTTTTCGTTTTAGCTAGAACCTCCAGTGCTATACTGAGAAGATGAGAAAAGATTGGCCAGCCTTGCATTGCTCTTAATTTTAGTGGAATTTTTTTTATGTTAATCTCTATTTAATTTGGTGTTGGCCATTGGATTGATGGATATTACTTTCCTCGTATTTCAGTAGGGGCCTTGTATCTCTGAGTTCTCCAAGAGCACTACTATGAAGGGGCATTGGATTTGCTGAAATGATTTTTCAGTGTCTAATGTGATGATCATGTTTTTTATTCCTTAAGTTTGTTTTATAGTAGATTACACTGATGTATTTTCTTTTATTGAATGCAGGCTTTATGCCTGAAAGGAAGCCTACTTGATTATCTTGGATGATATTTGTATGTGTTCCTGGATTCTCTTTACAACTATTTTTTGCGTCATTGTTTATAACAGAAATTGCTCTGTAATTCACTTCTTATATATCACGGTGACTGCAGCCCCATAGAATGAGTTTGGCAATGTTCCTTCTTTTTCTGTTTTGTGGAATACTTTGAAGAGTCTTGGTATTAGATCTTCTTTGAAAATCTGGTAGGACTTTTATTTAAAACCATCTAGCACTGTAGTTTGTTGTTGTTGTTGTTGTTGTTTTTGGGGGTGGTCTTGGTTGATTTTAGATTTTAATGACTGCTCCTATTTCCTAAGGAGATATAGGACTATTTAGATGGTTTACCTGATCTTGATTTAACTTTGGTAAGTTTAAATATCCAGAAGATCATTCATATAATTTATATTTTCCAACTTTGTGTTATACAGGTTTTTTGAAGTAAAACCTAATGGTTCTTTGTATTTCTTTAGTATCTGCTGTTATGTCCCAGTTCTCATTTCTGAATGTTATTTTGGGTAGTGACTCTCTAACTTTTAGTTACTTCTGCTAAGAGTTAGTCTGTTCTGTTGATTTTCTCAATGAATCAACTATTGCTTCTTTGTGTTTCTCTCTTTGTTTCTATTTTAGTGATTTCATCAAGGAGTTTATTTCCTGGTGCTATTCCTCTTTGTTGTATTTGCATCTTTTTATTCTAGAGCTTTCAACTAGTCTGTTAACTAGTTAGTATAAGATGTTTACTTTTATTTTAAAAAGGCAGTTAGTGCCATGTATTTTGTTTTTAGCACTGCTTTCATTATGTCCCAAAGGTTTAGGCATGTTCTACCTTCAAACTCAATGAATTTTAGAAATTCTTTAATTTTTTTCTTTTTTTCTTTGATACCATGTTCATTGAGTAGAGAACTGTTCAATTTTTATGCATTTGTAGGCACTCGTTCTGTTGTTCTCTTGTTGAAGTCCAACTTTTATCCTTGGTACTCTGAATAGATGGAAGGGGTTACTTTTTATCTTCTTGTATCTGTTGACACTTGCTATGTGGCAAAGTGTATCATCAGTTTCGGAGAAGGTTCTGTGTGCTGCTGAGTAGAAAGTATATTTTTTTGAGTTTGGGGGCAGTGTACTCTAGAAATATGTTAGGTCTGTTTGATTCATAATGTCTGTTAGTTTCATTCTTCCTCTGTTTAATTCCTGTATTGATTACCTGCCCATTGGTGAAAAAGTGTATTGAAGTCTCCCACTATTAGTTTGTATGGTTAGATGTGTGACTTAAGCATTAGTAAGTGTTTCTTTTATGCATGTGGGTACCCTTGCGCTTTGGTATAGATATTCTGGTTTGTGATGTCACCTTGGTAGTATTATTCTTTGATGAGTTGAAAAACTCTTCCACATCTCTTTTGAGTACTTTGGTTGAGTGTCTATTATATTAAATAGTAGAATGTCTACTTCAGCTTGTTTCTTGGAACTGTTCGCTTGAAGTATTTTTCTTTAGTATAGCAAGATGATGGATCCTGATCATGCATCCAGTCGGTTAACCTGTCTTTTTATTGGTACATTGACTCAATTGATTAAGAGTTGTTGATTAGGAGTCATTTTGTTGGAGCTATCCTTCTAGTATCCTTTGTAGAGCCAGAGTAGTTAAAAATATAGTTTAGGGCTGAAGAGATGATTCAGCCATTAAAGGCTAGGCTCACAACCAAAAATATAAAAATGTAGTTGATATTTTATTGTGCCTTGAATTTTTCTGTCTACTCCATTGATACTGATTTAGTGTTTATTTTTTTCATGTAGTTTCTAAGCTGACATATGTGGTCCCTTATGTTCTGCAAGACATCTGCCCAGAGCCTTCTGTCTTTTACATTTCATTTGAGAATTCTCATGGAGTCATGAAAAGTTTGTCCTATGTAACTTGTTTTCCTCTTGCAACATTTAGTATTTTTTTGTCCTGTACATGTAGTGTTTTGGATATTATATGGCAGGAGGCTTCTTTTTCCTGTCCAATCTATTTAGTGCTATATGAGTTTCTTGCATGCTTAAAGCTATATCTTTCGATATTTTCTTCTATGATTTTGTTGAAGATATTTCCTGGGCCACTGAACTGGGAATTCTCTACTTTTTCTTTTCCATTTTTATTTTTTTTGTTTGTTTTTAAGTTTTTATATTTAGGTTTATTCTTTTCATAGTGTCCCAATTTCCTGCAGGTCTTATGTTGCAAATATTTTAGACTTGGTATTTTCTTTAATCAATATGTCCATTTCTTCTATCTTCTCAGCCTGAGATGTTCTCTTCCATCTCTTATATTTTGTTGATTATGCTTATGTTTAGAATCCCTGATCACTTTTCTAGCATTTCTGTCTCCAAGATTTCCTCAGCTTGTGTTTTTGTCATTGGTTCTATTTCCCTTTTTAAATTGTAACATTTATATTTATTTCCTTCATGTGTTTAATTGTACTGTCCTGTACTTATTCAAATTAATTTTGTTTCCCTTTATGTGCCTCTACTTGCTTATTTGTATTTTCTGTTATTTCTTCAAGTGAATATCTTTTAAATGAAGTTTAGTTATTTCTGTTTAAAAGGCCTTATTCATCATCATAAGGTTAGACTTAAGGTCATTTTCTTGAAATCCTGGATTACTAGGACCAACAGGTCTTAGAGTTGTAGTATGTTGTAGTAGTGCCATATTGCCCTCAATTTTGTTGATTATATTCTTTCCTAGTCCTAGGCCATCTGGAGGTCTCTGGTGTTTGCAGGCATTGTAGTTCCTGACAGCTGTAGGACTCTGGGACTGCAGACTGAGCTGGAAGTCCCTGGAAACTCTAGGGCTCCTGGATTTCAGGTAGAAAAGCGTTTGCTATGGGTGGCAGCAGGCTCCTAGGTTTTCAGGCAAAGAAAGCAGTTCCAGATAGGTTCAGACTTCTCGTTGTCCAGGGTGTTAGCAGGCCCACAGGGAGGCATACAGAGTTTGTGGTTCCTGATGGCTGTGGGCATCTAGGATTGCAGGTAGTGATATAGCCTGGAAAATACTGTAGGGTGGTAGTCTGTGCAAGCAACCTGGTCCTGGTCAAGCAGGAGATCTGGAACCCCAGAGACTAGCTGTTTAGTAATTTCTGCCTGCGTGGGTCAGAAGGTGTTCGACCATGCCTTCGGGGCCCCTGGTTCCTGTTTCAGTCACAGCCCCCACAGCTCCCCACAGGAGAGGTGTGTGATATTGGTCACATTTTAGCAGCTCCAAGCCTTCCCACATAAAAGTAAAGATTCCCCAAGCTCTCAGCCCAAACCAATGAAAAGTACCTGCTGTCAAACCCTGAATCACACCAAAAGTGTATATAAACCTTATCCAGGGAATTAAAGGTGTACGAGAGATCTACTCCATCTGAGCCTTTTGTTCTAAGAGCTAAAACACTTGGGGAAGAGGTCTACTCTCCCAAATTGCAGACTGAAGCTGCATCACAATCCTCACTGGCTAGTCGGCCTCTTGTAGGCCCAGCCGGACCAAACTCAGTGCAGGGTGGTGCAGAGCAACTGAGTGACCTGGAAAGTACAGTGGAGAGGGAGGTGAAGCCCACTGTGGCAGCAGAGGTGGCAGAAGCAACTTCTCCTCCCTGCCCATGCTCACTTCTCCTTGCTGGAACTCTCGCACTGGGCTGGGCCAAAGATCTCTGTGAAAGCCTGTGGTACACAGGCCTACAAGACACAGCTCAGAGTGGATAAGACAGACCTCATGACTCCTGTGCTTTCCAGGATAACAAGGAGGGAAGGTATTGGGGATCTCACCTTGTTGTCATGGATAGATTCAGGCCTACAGACATGCAGGCAGAGCTTTGGCCCAGGTAATGGAGGGCAGATATGGGATTCTGAAATTAAAATTTAAATAATATGTATCTATTCAAATATCAGGTCATGATTTTCATATTTAATTTTAAATAAAGTTTTATATAGTAATATTGTTGGAAAATTGATTGTATTAACATCAACACATTTACTATGTTGAAGAATTATCAAATTTCTTCAGAATTTATGTCTCTGTGAATATTACTTAGTGTACGACAAAACTTTGAAATCCTCTTCTCATATGCTTTTTTACCCAATACACTTAATATTTTATCACATATTTTCCTTGTTTTCTTTTTAAAATTTTTATCTTATTCTATTTTTAATTTAATTAATTAATTTATTTATTTTTGCTTATTCATTTCATATATCACTCATTGCCTCCGTCTCAGTCATCTCCTCCCAGAAACTCTTCCACTTGGAGTAAATAGGAGTCCCTGGATTATTCCCCAAAGCTGGTGCTCCAATTCTCTGGAAGGCTAGGTGCTTCCTCTTTCACTGAGGCCAGACAAGGCAGCCCACCTACTTAAATATATACCATGTATGGGCAACAGCTTTTGGGATAGCCCCCCATTCCATTTGTTCAGGAACCACATGAAGATCAAGCTATGCTTTTGCTACATATACGACTATATCCAGTCCCTGTATATTCTTCTTTTGGTGATTCAGATACTCAAAGTCCCATGGGTCTAGGTAAGTTGACTATATTGGTCTTCCTGTGGAGTTCCTATCCCACTCAGGACTGCAATCCTATCTCCTATTCTTCCTTAAGAGTCTTCCAACTGCATCCACTGTTGGGCTGTGGGTGTCTGAATCTGTCTGAGTCAGCTGTCTGAACCTCTCAGAGAACAACATGCTCCTGTCTGCAAGCACAGAGCATCATTAATAGTGTCATGGAATGGTGCTTGAACATGGGATGGGTCTCAATTTCATCCAGTTATTGGGTGGATATTCTCTTTGTCTCTGCTCCATCCCCAGTAACTGTATTTCTTGTAAACAGGATAAATTTTAAGTTGATATTTTCTTGGAGGGTTTGGTGCTCTCTGTTTACTCTACAGGGGTTCCTGCTTGGCTACAGAAGATGACCTCTTAAAGTTACATATCTGTAATATAGTGAGTCACAGATAAGGTCACCCCTATTGATTATTTAGTTCCTGCTTTATCCATGTTATCTATCTCATTCTGGAGATTTCCAATACCTCCTACCACCATGAGTTGCAGATTTCCATTTATTTTCATTAGCATCTAGTCATCTCTCCTAACCTTCTCCACACCTGATCCTGATCACCACATCCCCTCCCCAACTCACTCCCTCTCTCAATTCCCTCCCTCCATCTGACTTTTTGATTATTATTCCTCCTTCTAAGTGAAACTTAAGCTTCCTTGGTTGGGCATTCCTTCTCGTGTAGATTTTTTGTGTCTGTGTAGTGTAATGTGGTACATATATTTTATGGCTAATATCTACTTGTGAGTACATACCATGCAGGTCTTTTGTGGACTGGTTTACCTCAAACAGGGTGACATTCTCAATTTCTATCCATTTGCTTGCAAAAATCATGAGGTCTTTGTTTTTTGTTTTTGTTTTTGTTTATTTTTTTGTAGCTAAATATTATTCCATTGTGTAGATGTACCACATTTCTTTGTCCATTTTTAAATGAGGTTTCCATCTAGGTTTTTACTGCTTTTTTGACTTATACAAATAAAGCTGCTATGAACATAGTTGAGCAAATGTCTTTATGAGATATTGGAGAAGTTAAGATTCTATCATATATCTTTCTTTTCTTATAAATATTCTCTCTGATTTTATTTAATTTTTCCTTTTTTAAGATTTTTTTATTGAATTAATTTAGTTTTAACACTCCATATTCCATTCCCCATCCCCCATCCACACTCCAACTGCTCCATATCCCACACATCCTCCCCACCCCCTAGGTCTCCATGTGGATGTCCCCACAACCTACCCTACCTGACCTCTAAACTCCATGGGGCCTCCAATCTCTTGCGGGTTAGGTGCATCATCTCTGAATGAACAGACATACCCGAAAGTCCTTTACTGTACATGTGTTGGAGGCTTCATATCAGCTGGTGTATGCTGTCTGTTTGGTGGTCCAGTGTTTGAGAGATCTTGGGGGACCAGATTAATTGAGACTGCTGGTCCTCCTACAGGATCTCAATTCCTCTCAGCTTCTTTCAGCCTTCTCTAATTCAACAACAGGGGTCAGCTGCTTCTGTCCATTGGTTGGATGCAACTATCTGCCTCTGACTCTTTCAGCTACTTGTTGGGTGTTGCAGAGTGCAGTCATGATAGGTCCCTTTTTGTGAGTACTCCATAACCTCAGTGATAGTGTCAGGCCTTGGGACCTTCCCTTGAACTGAAATCCCCCTTGGGCCTGTCACTGGACCTTCTTTTCCTCAGGCTCCTTTCCATTTCCATCCCTGTAATTCTTTCAAACAGGAACAATTATTGGTCAGAGATGTGACTTTGCAACCCTATCCCTCACTTGATGCCCTGTCTTCCTGCTGGAGGTGGGCTTTATAAGTTCCCTCTCCCTACTCTCAGGCATTTCATCTAAGGTTTCTCCCACTGAGTCCTGAAAGTCTCTTATCTCCCAGGTCTTTGGTGCATTCTGGAGGGTTCCCCAAACTTCCTATTTCCTGAAGTTGCCTGTTTCCATTCTTTCTGCTTTCCCTCAGTCTTCAGCCCTTTTCCCTCAGGTACTACCATACCAGGTTCCTCTCTCCCTCCCACTACCCCACAACCCTGTCCACTTTCCCTCCCAGATTCCTCCCTCCCTCCCCAATTATGATTGCTTTCTTCTCTCTCACAAGTGGGACTGAGGCATCCTCACTTGGGCACTTCAGATTGCTGACCTTTTTGTGTTCTATGGACTGTATCTTGGGTATTATGGCTTCTTTTGTAGCTAAAATCCACTTACTAGTGAGTACATACCATGCATGTCCTATTGGGTCTGATTTACCTTACTCAAAATGATATTTTCTGGTTTAATCCATTTGCCTGCAAAACTCAGGATGTCCTAACTCTTAATAGCTGAGTAGTAGTATTATATTGTGTAAATGAAAAAGTTTCTGTATCCATTCTGCAGTCATGAGATATCTAGGTGTTTTACAGCTTCTTGTTATCACAAGTAAGGCCACTATGAAGATAGTGGAATATGACACCCTGCGGCATGGTGAGGCATATTTTGGATATATTCCCAAGATTGGTATAGATGCGACTTCATGTAAATATATTTACAATTTTGTGAGGAAGCTCCAAATTGATTTTTAGAGTGGTTTTCACTCCCACCAACAATGAGGGAGTGTTCCTCTTTCTCCACATCCTCTCAAAGATGTTTTGTCACCTGAGGTTTTGATATTAGCCATTCTGATTGGAGTAAGGTGGAATCTCAGGGTCATTTTTGATTTGCATTTCTCTGATCACTAAGGACATTGAAAATTTCTTTAGGGGCTTCTCAGCTATTCAAGATTATTCAGTTGTGAATTCTCAGTTTAGTTTTATATCCCATTTTTTCATTGGGTTGTTTGGTTTTTGTGATGATTAAATTCTTGAGTTCTTTATATATTTTATATATTAGCGCTCTAACCTAGCAGATGTGGGGTTAGTGAAGGCTTTTTTCCCAATCTCTAGGTTGAATATGTCCTTTGCCTTACAGAAGATTTCCAGTTTCACGAGGTCCCATTTATCAATTCTTGATCTTAGAGCATGAGCTATTGGAGTATTGTTTATGAAATTTCCCACTGTGCCAATTAGTTCAGTGCTCTTTCCTACTTTCTTCTATTAGATTCAGTGTCTCTGGTTTTATGTTGAGGTTCTTGATCACTTGGACTTGAGTTTTGTACAAGGTTACAAATATAGGTCTATATTCATTCTTCTGCATAAAAACAGCCAGTTAGACTACCACCATTTATTGAAGATGCTTTCTTTTTTCCATTGTATGTTTTTGTCGTCTTATTCAAAGATCAAGTGAACTTAAGGGTGTGGTTTTATTTCTGTGTCTTCAATTCTATTCCATTGATCAACATGTCTCTCTCTGTACCAATACCATGCAGTTTTTATCACTATTGCTATGTAGTAAAGCTTGAAGTCAGGGATGGTAATTTCTCCAGATGTTCTTTTATTGTTAAGAATTGTTTTTGCTATTCTAATTTTTTTTTTGCCTTTCCAGATGAATATGCGAATTACTCTTTCCATGTCTTTGAAGAATTGTGTTGCAATTTTGATGGGGATTACATTGAATCTATAGATTTCCTTTGGTTGGATGGCCATCTTTACTATTTTATTTCTGCCAATCCATGGGCATGGGAGATCTCTCCATTTTCTGTTGGTTTAGAGTAAATCATTTTTATTAAATTTAGGTATGGGCTTTGAATTCCTAATCTCTCCAATACTTTTAACATAAAGGGATATTATATTTTGGCAAATGCTTTTTCTTCATCTAAGGAGATGATCATGTGATTTTTTTCTTTGAGTTTGTCTATATATAGTGGATTATGTTAATAGATTTTCATATATTAAACCAAACTTGCATCCCTGAGATTAAGCCTACTTGATCATGATGAATGATGGTTTCAATATGTTCTTGGATCTGGCTTGCAAGAACTTTATTGAGTATTTTTGCAACAATATTCATAAGCAAGATTGTTCTGAAGTTCTCTCTTTTCCTTGGGTCCTTGTGTGGTTTAGTTATCAGAGTAACTATGGTTTAATAGAACAATTACGTAGTCTTCATTATCTTTCTATTTTATGGAATAGTTTGAGGAAAATTGGTATCAGGTCTTCTTTGAAGGTCTGTTAGAATTCTGCTGGCCCAGTCTGCTAAATCCATCTGGCCCTGGGTTTCTTTTGGTTGGGAGGTTTTTAATGACTTCTTCTACTTCCTTGTGTGATATGGGCCTATTTAAATAATTTATCTGCTCTTGATTTAACTCTGGTATGTAGCATCTGTCTAGAAAACCATCCATTTCACCTAGATTTTGATATTTTGTTGAGTATAGACTTTTATAACAGGATCTGATTTTTTTGAATTTCCTCTTTTTCTCTCCTTGTGTCCCTTTTCATTTCTTTTATTTTTTATTGGATATTTTCTTTATTTACATTTTGAATGTTATCCCCTTTCCCAGTTTCCCTCCCTCTTAGAAACACCCTATCACATCCTCCCTTGCCCTGCTTCTATAAGGGTATTTCCCTACCCACCAACCCACTCCCTCCTCCCTGCCCTCAATTTCCCTATACTGGGGCATCTATCCAGCCTTCATAGGACTAAGGACCTCTCATCCCTTTGATGCATGACAAAGCCATCTTCTGCTACAAGTGCAGCTGGAGCGATGTGTATTCCTTTGTTGATGGCTTAGTCCCTGGGAGTTCTGGTGGGGTGTCTGGTTGTTTAATAATGTTGTTCTTCCTGTGGTGTTGCAAACCCCTTCAAGTCCTTCAGTCCTTTCTGTAACTTTTCTACTGGGGACCCCACCCTCAGTCCAAGGGTTACAGCCATATCAAGAGTCAGCCACATCAGGTTCCTTTCAGCATGCACTTCTTGACATCCACAATAGTGTTTGGGTTTTGTAACTGTATATGGGATGAATCCTCAGGTGGAAAAGTCTCTGGGTAGTGTTTCCTTCAGTCTCTGCTCAACACTTTATTTCCATATTTGCTCATCTGAGTATTTTGTTCTCCTTCTAAGAATGACCAAAGCACCCACACTTTGGTCTTCCTTCTTATTGAGTTTCATGTGGTCTGTGAATAGTATCCTGGTTATCTGGATCTTGGGGCAAATATCCACTTATCAGCGAGTGCATGTAATATGTGTTCTTTGGTGATTAAGCTAGCTTACTCAGGATGATGCTTTTTAATCCTATCCATTTGCCTAAGAGTTTCATGAATTTATCATTTTTAATAACTGAGTAGTACTCTGTTGTATAGATGTACCACATTTTCTGCATCCATTCCTCTGTTGAAGGACATCTGGGTTCTTTCGAGCTCCTGGATATTATAAATAGGCTGCTATGGACCTAGTGGAGCATGTGTCCCATTACATGTTGGAATATCTTTTGGGTATATGCATAGGAGTGGTATAGTTGGGTCCTCAAGTAGTAGTATGTCCAATTTTTTGAGGAACCACTAAACTGATTTCCAGAGTGCTTCTACCAGCTTTCAATCCCACCAGTAATGAAGGAGTGTTACTTTTTCTCTACATCCATGTCAGCATCTGCTGTCACCTGAGGTTTTGATTTTAGTCATTCTGACTGGTGTGAGGTGGAATCTCAGGGTTGTTTTGATTTGCATTTCCCTGATGACTAAAGATGTTGAACATTTCTTTAGTTTTATTCCAGACCATTCAATATTCCTCAGTTGAAAATTCTTTGCTTAGCTCTGGACCTCTGTTTTAATAGGGTTACTTGGTTCTCCAGAGTCTAACTTCTTGAATTCTTTTTATGTATTGCTCTCTATCAGGTGTAGGATATGGAAAGATCTTTTCACAATCTATTGGTTGTCTTTTTGTCTTATTGAGAGTGTCCTTTGGCTTACAGAAGTTTTTTTCTTAAACCATTTATATTCTGTTCAGGAATTTTTCCCTTGTGCCCATGTGTTCGAGGCTCTTTCCCAGTTTTCCCTCTATAAGTTTCAGTATATCTGGTTTTATGTGGAGGTCCTTGATCCACTTGGACTTGAGCTTTGTACAAGAAGATAAGAATGAGGCTCTGTCAGTGTCTGGCAAATACAGAAGTAGATACAGCTATCCATTGGACCAGCACAGGGTTCCCAATAAAGGAGCTAGGGAAAGGACCCAAGGAAAATATCTAATAAAAAATGGGCCATTTTGCATTTTGCTATATGCTGACCACCAGTTGAACCAGCACCATTTGTTTAAAAAGCTCTTTTTTTCCACTAGATGGTTTTAGCTTCTTTGTCAAAGATCAAGTGACCATATGTATGTGGGTTCATTTTGGGGCCTTCAATTATATTCCATTGATCTTCCTGCTGTGTCTGTACCAATAGCATGCAGTTTTTATCACTGTAGTTCTTTAATATAGCTTGAGGTCAGGGATGGTGATTCCCCAGAAGTACTTTTATTGTTGAGAATAGTTTTTGCTATCCTGGGTTTTTTGTTATTCCAAAGGAATTTGCAAATTGCTTTTTCTAATCCTTTGAAGAATATTGTTGGAATTTTGATGTGGATTGCATTCAATCTGTAGATTGCTTTCTGCAAGATGGCTAGTTTTATTATATTAATTCTGGCAATCCATGAGCATGGGTGATCTTTTCATCTTCTGAGATCTTCTTTGATTTCTTCCTTCAGAGTCTTGAAGTTCTTGTCATATAGATCTTTCACTTGCTTGGTTATAGTCACACGGAGGTATGTGATATTATTTATGACTATTGTGAAGGTTGTCTTTTCCATAATTTTTTTCATCCTGTTTACCCTTTGAGTAGAGGAAGAACACTGATTTGCTTACCTTAATTTTATATCCAACCACTTTGCTGAAGTTGCTTTGCAGCTTTCTGTGCTCTCTAGTGGAATATTTGGGGTCAGTTAAGTATACAATCATATCATCTGCAAATAGTGATTTTTGACTTATAACTTTCCAATTTGTGTCCATTTGACCTCCTTTTGTTCTCTAATTGTTCTAGCTAGAACTTCAAGTACTATATTGAATATATAGGAAGAGAGTAGGCAGCCTTGCCTAGCCCCTGATTTTGGTTGGATTGCTTCAAGTTTCTCTTGATTATGTTGATGTTCGCTACTGGGTTGCTATATATTGCTTTTACTTTGTTTAGGTATAGGCCTTGATTTCCCGATCTTTCCAAGACTTCTAACATGAAAGGAATGCTGAATTTTGTCAAATACTTTTTCAGCATCTAATGAAATGATCATGTGGTTTTTTATTAGATATTTTCTTTATTTACATGTAAATTTCTCCTTTCCCAGTTTCTTCTCCAAACAAACAAACAAACAAACAAAAACAACAAGAACAAACCCCTGTTGCCCCACCTCCCCATGCCCGCCACCCCACCCTCTCCCACTTATTGGCCCTGGCATTCCCCTACACTGGGGCACAGAACCTTCCCAGGGCAGAGGTCCTCTCCTCCTATTGATGATCCAATTTGCAATCCTCTACTATACACGTGTTGCGAGAACAATCAGACCCACCATGTGCAGTCCTTGTTTGGTGGTTGAGTGTAGCCCATGCAGTCGTCTCGCCAGCAAGAAGACACGCGGAAACTAGATCCTTCTGCAGCAAGCATTTATTGCATCATGAAGAGGAAAAGGGGCCGAGCCTTAATTGGCACTGCTTATATACACCACAGCGCGGCATGTCCGCCCATGATTACCTGTTTGCTCATCACCCCATGTGACACCCCGGGATGGGCCGTGACTTGGCGTCTTTTCACTCTACGCACATGTGCAAACAGTTGTTTACCAGGAGTTAAAGCAGAAGTGGGCGCCATCTTGTCATGGTGAATGCCTCTCCAGCTCTACCGCTCTCCACATCTCCCCCTTTTGTCTTAGTTAAAAGGGAAGGCCAAATATAGCAAGTCAGAGAGTGCTTTTGCTCTGCCAGGGCCTCTGTCTTAGGTCATTCGGCATCAAACCTGCAGCCTTACCCGTCATAGGATTACCCCACCCCCCACCCCACCCCTGCCTGAGGGCTTTGTGTCTTAGGTTGGTCTGCATTTGGGGAAGGTTGCCCGTCTCTGGGTACCCTGGAGCTGGTGTAGCTCATCTACTCTGACCCTGCTGGACGGTAGCTAGCAAGGGCGCTATTGGCCAGGGGAGGAACGAGATGGCAGGAGGTTTTATGATTTGTGTAGCATGGACAACCAC
>NW_022196891.1:13109872-13124021 GCF_008632895.1 Mastomys coucha
AGGGCTGGCCTCATATCCCAATCCCTGCAAAGAGTGGGAAGATTGGGTTACAGGCCATGCCTTAGGCCTCCAGTATTTGGAAGAAATAATGCTTTTCTCAGCTCCTGTGTCCAGTATACCGGTAAAATTCTTTCCCTCTATAGACAACTGTAACGTAGGCCTGGTCTTAAGGCCAACCACCAGATGAGCAAAGTCTGTCCCATATGAGCCAAGCCCGTAGGTGCCCCGTGGCAGTCCCATAGAGGGGAAACAATCATGTAAGCTGGGGAGGACTATTAACTGAGCAATCCTATCCCCTGGGGAGATGGAGAAGACTCCCTGCAGGCGAGAACAGAGAACCTGTAGTTCCCCAGTGTAATCTTAGTCAAGCACGCCAGGGTGCACCACAAGGCCTTTCAAGGTGAGGGATGAGCATCCCAGCACAAGGCCAACGCTTCCTTCTGGCAGAGGACCCTGAAAGGTGACTGGCACAGGCTGTACGCCCATGTGCGACATCAGTAAAAATTGGGAGGTGGAGCAGAGGTCCACTCCTGCGGAGCCTCTTGTTGCTCGGCAGGGGCTCTCTGAATGTAAAAAGGAATCTGAACAGTGTCTATCAGTGTATAGCGGGGGTGCACTTGGAAGAGCAGGCAGGACAGCATAAAGCATTCTGAGGCTCTGATCTCTCGCTCCCTTTCGCTTTCGATTCTGGAGAGGCGGCAAATGCTCATCAGGATGATACCTCTCTTCCTCATAGAGAGCCACTTCTCCCTCCAAGTCCTCCTCCTCGGAGGGGCTCAATTCCTCAGAGCTATCAAGCTCGAGGGCCTCCAATTTCTTAACTGGGTAGAGGGTCTTCCGTCTCGATGCTCTGTCCCTTTCCCTACTTTTCTCTCCCAGTGCATTCTTTCCCTTATCTCTCACTTCCGCAGGTCGAGCGGAAGGGTCTGTGTCCTTGGGTATACCCTTTTTTCTCTCCCTTTTCTCCTGGCTAGCCCCCACTCTCTCGTTATGCTCCGTTTCTGACATGCTATCTTGTAACTCTTCAAGTGCCCCCTGTCCTGACGCTACAGAGGCGTGGGATTTCTCATCCTCCAGAGGCAAGAATGTATCAAATGCCAAATGGACATCACTGCGGCTTCGGCCTCGCTCTCTAACCTTGAGGAAGGGTCGGAGGAATTCAAATCAAGCAGCATGCCTCTCAGAGCTTACCTTGTCCTGCAGTTCTGAATCCTCTCCGTGAGCATCCCGGGTTTTCGGTACCAGTTATAACCTGCGCAGTCATCATGCCAGCAAGAAGACACGCGGACACTAGGATCCTTCTGCAGCAAGCATTTATTGCATCATGAAGAGGAAGACCCTGAGCCATTAATTGGCACTGCTTATATACACTACAGCATGGTGTGTCTGACCATGATTGGCTGTTTGCTCATCACCCCATGTGACGCCCCGGGATGGGCCATGACTTGGCGTCTTTTCACTCTATGCACATGCACAAACAGTTGTTTACCAGGAGTTACAGCGGATGTGGGCGCCATCTTGTCATGGCGAATGCCTCTCCAGCTCTATCGCTCTCCACAGTTGAGACCCTAGGAGCTCTGAGGGTGCTAGTTAGTTCATATTGTTGTTTGTCCTAAGGGGCCGCAAACCCCTCAGCTCCATTGGTCCTTTCTCTAACTCCTTCATTGGGGACCTTGTACTCAGTTCAATGGATGTCTGTGAGCCTCTACATATGTATTAGTCAGGTACTGTCAGAGCCTCTCAGGAAATAGCTATATTTAGGCTGCTTTGTCCTTCCTTCAGTCTCTGCTCTATAGTTAATCTCTGCAACTCCTTCCATGGGTATTTGGTTCCCCCTTTTAAGAAGGAATGAAATGTTCACCTCTTGGTTTTTCTTCTTCTCGAGTTTCTTGTGGTTTGTGGGTTGTTCTTCCTGTATTCCAAACTTCTGGGCTAATAACCACTTATCAGAGAGTGCATACCATGTGTGTTCTTTTGTGATTGGGTTACCTCACCCAGGATGATATTCTCCAGATCCATCCATTTCCCTAAGATTTCATAAATTTATTGTTTTTAATAGCTTAGTAGTACTCCATTGTGTAGATGTGCCACAATTTCTGTATCTACTCCTCTGTTGAGGGACATCTGGGTTGTTTCCAGGTTCTGGCTATTATAAATAAGGCTGCTATGAACATGGGGGAGCATGTGTCCTTATTACATGTTGCACTATCTTTTAGGTATATGCCCAGGAGTGGTATAGCTGGGTCCTCCAGTAGAACTATGTCCAATTTCTGGAGGAACTGCCAAACTGATTTCCAGAATGGTTGTACCAGTTTGTAATCCCACCAGCAATGAAGTAATGTTCCTCTTTCCCCACAACCTCTCCAGCATCTGCTATCACCTGAGTTTTTATCCTAAACATTCTGACAGGTGTGAGGTGGAATCTCAGGGTTGTTTTGATTTTCATTTCCATGATGACTAAGGATGTTGAACATTTCTTTAGGTGCTTCTCAGCCATTCAGTGTTCATCAATTGAGAATTCTTTGTTTAGCTCTGTACCCCATTTTTTAATAGGGTTATTTGGTTCTCTGGAGTCTAACTTCTTGAGTTCTTTGTATACCTTGGATATTAGCTCTCTATCAGATATGGTTGGTAAAGATCTTTTCCCTATTTGTTGGTTGCTGTTTTGTCCTATTGACAGTGTCTTTTGCCTTACAGAAGCTTTGCAACTTTATGAGGTCCCATTTGTCAATTCTTGATCTTAGAGCAGAAGTTATTGGCGTTCTCTTCAGGAAATTTTCCCCTGTGCCTATTTGCTCGAGGTTCTTCCACACTTTCTCTTCTATTAGTTTTAATGTATCTGCTTTGATGTGGAGGTTCCTGATCCACTTGGACTTGAGCTTTGTACAAGGAGAAAGGAATGGATCAATTTGCATTTTTCTACATATTAACCTCCAGTTGAGCCAGCACCATCTGTTGAAAATGCTGTCTTTTTTCCACTGGATGGTTTTAGCTCCTTTGTCAAAGATTAAGTGACCATAGGTACGTGGGTTTATTTCTGGGTCTTCAGTCTTAAAAGAAGTATTGTAGGTCCTCAATTTTGTTATTCTGTCATTGGAAAGATCAGATAAGATTGATAATTCAGTTTCAAAGAGAGAGGAAGTTTTTAATTAATGTGGTTGTTGTCACATTTTGTTTCAAATTATAATGTTACAATTAATAATTAATGATGGTGTTCATAATAGTATAAAATATTTGCCATACTTCATGTAATATATTCTAATATCCATTATATTTATGAAATTGTTTGTTTGTAAGAAAATTGCTGCAGTTCTTTACTATTTTTCTATAATCCTCACATTGGTGCTATTTCATGCATTATGCATGTACATTGTTTTCACCTAACTCCAAAATGTCGTATGATTTGCTTTCATTACTTTCAGCTCTGTCTTATGACAATACCAAAAAGCTATTCCCCAAACCATATACACAGGATTACTTCCAGGAAAAAAATATCACATATATCACATAGATTTGGATGTAGTGGCCTTTCATATCTACATTGAAACAAGTCCTGGAGATATAGAGGTGACATTACAGAGTATGAAATATGTGATTACAGAAATGATCTGTGTGCAAAGGCATCTGTCATTTCTAAAAATTATCAAGAAGCCCAAGTTTCCCCTGAAAGAACTCAGTCTGAGTCAGTATGATTTTCACAATTTGAGGATTCTCTAGAAAAGTTTCACAAGTTTTGAAGCACAACTCTATTCTACACAGAAGTATAAAAAATATTAAAAGGTGCTATTTGTGTGAATAAATTGGTTTTCCTGATATATTTATCACATAATACAAGTTTAAACAATACTTCAATGTTTTATGACAAAGGAGATTTTGGAGTAGAGAATAAGGTACTGAATGTCATCAATATGAAGGATATTACACTTATAATTTATGACAGCTGCCTCAACAATTAAATCTACCCACAGACAAGTTGCATCATTTGGATTAACGTAAGTATGCTTCTATGGATGCAGCGAAATATGGAAGACATCATATGGGATATACATGTAAAAAGTACAACATATTAAATGATATTAATATAGGCTATATTAGGAATTCTTACTAAAATATTACAAAAGCTATCAACATTGAGAGATTCTTTACAGAGGTAAGGTCTTAGTACATGATTCTATTCCTGAAATAATTCCAAATGAAAATCAGTTAAATAACTATAGTCCTGAAAATCATTACAGAAATGATAGAAAAATGGCTATCTCTAATCACTGCTCCCAGTCTCCTTTGCAACAGCTCACCATAGATAAACTTTATACATATGAAAAGAAGAATGACATTTTAAATGAATCTTTAATTCATAGCTGGTATAATGGGAGGTAAACTAAAGGAGAATTCAACAGATACATGTGTGATTCATACAAGAATGCCTCAATTGAATCATTAAACACAGTGGGAACAGAAACCATATAAATGTAATAAATATGGAAATCATTTACCCAGTCTTCAAGTCTTCAAGCTCACTACAGAATTATTACTAAAGAGAAACCTTATGAAAATATTGAATGTGTGCAATCCTTTATGCAATCTTCAAGTCTTAAAGTTTGCTATGAAATCTATACTAGAGACAGATATCATAAATCTAATAAGTGTGGAAAAATCATTTACACAGTCCTCAAAAGTCATCATGGAATTCATATAGGAGAAAAACCTTACAAATATAATGAATGTGGAAAATTCTTTACCAGTTCTTTATTTACTTTTATAATTATTTTAAGTTTTATTGCATTATGATGAGAAAAGATACAGAATTTCAGTTTTATCTGAATTTGTTAAACTTTAAAACATATTTTAAGTAAATAGAATTACATCACATTCTTCTTTCTGTTTTGTACCCGAACTCCTGCCAGAGACCCCCTTTCAATACCTGCAATACCTTTTTTTTATTTTGTCACATTCTTTAAAATTTATAAAATATTATAACAATAAAAATGAGTAGTATAAAAGTCATGTGATATAAAACAATCAATTAAACAGTCTTATTATATGCTTAACTGCAGCAATACTGAAAATACATACATTTTTCTCAATATAAATACTAAATAACTCCAAACATATTAGCTATATATTTTAAAATAATACATCACTACTAGTTTTTTTTAATGAATATACATATAGATAAAGTCTTTTTGTTTGTTTGTTTGTTTTGTTTTGTTTTTAGTAGAGTTTAAAAACTTGGCTCTTACGGTGGTACAAGCCCAAAATACAATTTTTAGATATTGGAGTTCATTATAATAAGGCTGTACTTCAATGCCCCTCACATCACCAAAGGATTTTACCTCCGTAGTAGCTAAGCTAAGAGTTGACAGTTCTGATGTACCTTCCTGCTACAGTCAAAGCTATTTGACTAGAGTGATTGTCTTCATTCTCAGCCTACAAAGACAAGGCTACATTCATTTAAGAAATGGTGTATCAAGATGGTCTATCCAAAATGGTGGTGTGTGTATTAAGATGGTCTATCCATGGAGTCATTTACCAACTGTTTTAATGTACAATGGCTCTGCTTGGAGGGTGGCACAGACATTAGGTGCAGGTAAGAATCTGGTTCATTGGCTGTAATGATTTTGAAAAGCATTCATCTCAGAGAAAGAATAACTTATAAAGTTCTCTTCAAAATTGATAAAATACTAAAAACATCAAGCAAAGCATTCAGTCTCACCCTTTGTTGTTCTTTTACAAGCCACCTCTCACGTTAATTTTTTTGTTTCTTTTGGCTGTATAAATAATTTTGAAATATGTAAGCTGTTCTTTAAACCATAATATAGTGTAAAAACATCAAATAAACAATCCTACTAATAGTGAGGCTGAGATAGGAGAAGCATGGTTTCAAGACTGTTATGTGGTATCTGGCAAGACACTGTCAAGTGCAAACAAGCAGAAAGTGTATATGGATTGTACAATATTGGTCCTATTTCTCCAATTACCAAATTAGAAAGACCATCAGATGATAACAAACAAATTTTCTATTCCTCATACCTTTGAATTTGAATCAATTAGGAGAAGTTGGTAATATTAATTTTCATATTGAGATATTAAGAAAAAGTAATTGTTACTTCCTGTTATTTTTATTGTTAGAGGTGAAATTATGTTTGCGTGGGTCTGTTGAAAGGTTCCTTTCTTGCTACTTCTAGGGTGTAGTTTTCCTCCTTATGTTGGTGTTTTCCCTCTATTATCCTTTGTAGGGCTGGATTTGTGGAAAGATATTGTATAAATTTGGTTTTGTCCTGGAATATCTTGGTTTCTCTTTCTAGGGTAATTGAGAGTTTTGCTGGGTATAGTAGCCTGGGATGGCATTTGTGTTGTCTTAGGGTCTGTATGACATCTGCCCAGGATCTTCGGGCTTTCATAGTCTCTGGTGAGAAATCTGCCATAATTCTGAAAGGCCTAACTTTATAGGTTACTTGACATTTTTCCCTTACTGTTTTTAAAATTCTTTATTTAATGCATTCAGTGTTTTTATTATTATGTGACAGGAAGAATTTCTTTTCTGGTCCAGTCTATTTGGAGTTCTGTAGGCTTCTTTTATGTTCATGGGTATCACTTTCTTTCTTTTTTTTTATTAGATATTTTATTTACATGTCATACGATATCTCCTTTCCCAGTTTCCCCTCCAAAGAAACAAAACAAAAAAATACCAAAAAAACAGGAACAAGAACAAGAACAAACCCCTGTTCCCTCCCCCCTTCCCCTGCTCACCACCCTAACCTCTCCCGCTTACTGGCACTGGCATTCCCCCACACTGGGGCATAAAACCTTCACAGGGCCAAGGGCTTCTCCTCCCATTGATGACTGACTTGGCAATCCTCTACTATACATATGCTGCTGGAGCAATTAGAGCTACCATGTGTACTTTTTGGTTGGTGGTTGAGTCCCTGGGAGCTCTGAGGGTACTAGTTAGGACAATGTGGACACTTCATTCCTTCTTAAAAGGAGGAACAAAATACTCATAGAAAGGGTTGCAGAGACTAACTACGGAGCAGAGACTGAAGGAAGGACAATCTAGCCTGATACAACTGTTTCCTGAGAGGCTCAGACATTACCCAACTAATATAGAAGTAGAGACTCACAACCATCCATTGAACTGAGTACAAGGTCAGCAATGAAGGAGCTAGAGAAAGGACCCAAGGAGCTGAAGGGTATGCAGCCCCTTAGGGCAAACAACAATATGAATTAATTAGTACCCTCTAAAATGTATCATGACATGTACTATATGTCAAAAGTCACTTAGGATATTTGAATCCCTTAAGCGTCACAAAACAAGTCAGGCAAAGACACATGACCCTGGCTTGTTAAAGTAAAGTATTGTACCAGGATAAAATATAAATAAGGGGAAATGTTGTAATAGAAAATACAAGCAAAGTGATTTTACCTGTCAAGTGCACTGGAGCTAAAACAAACTGAATAATTAACTAGATGAAATGTCCAGCATTACAGCTGGAGAAGTAACTCAGCCCTATCTGAATTGTGTGTCCAGGACTTGCTATGGTGGGAGAATTGGGTTCTGATGATGCCACGTAACCTTGGTTTCTGTTGCTTATGTCCTTACACTCACCTCCTGCCATCTGGTTATCACTCAGAAATCCTCCTGCCTCTGCCTCCCAAGTGCTGGGATTAAAGGTGTGCACCACCATGCCCGGCTATGTCCTTCTTAATGTCCTCGATCATCATCATGAGAAATGATTTTGGATCTGAATCTTGCTTTTCCAGTGTAATTGTGTGTCCAGGACTTGCTATGGTGGGAGAATTGGGTTCTGATGATGCCAAGTAACCTTGGTTTCTGTTGCTTATGTTCTTATACTTGCCTCCTGCCCTAGTTGTCACTAGTGCTACCTGCCCTTGCTAATCAGACTGGGTCCTGTCCTTCCTGTGATCCTGATTATGTCAGAACTCCTCAGAGTCAAGCTCTCTCTGTGATTCTGTGATCCTATGATCTTGTGATCCTGGGCTAATTAAAGCACCTGGGAGTATAGCTTCTTCTGGGAAATATGGGACTAGGTTCAGAGTTTGCACCCTATGTCTAATCAGGGCACCAGCCTAGACAGACTGGAAGGAACCAGTGCCACTGAGCTGGTGGAGTACCTGCATGCCTGAGTCCCACTCGTCACACTTACTCCAGGTGTTGGGACAGATGTTGTGTTCTCCAGTTAGATCACCACTGATCCTTAGGATTCTGGTTATGTCAGAGCGCCTGTGAGTGGAGCTTCATCTGGGTGTTGTGGGACTGGCTGCATAATTTGCATCCAAGGTCTGCTTAGAGCACTGGTCCAAACAGACTGGAAGCAACCTGTGCCACTGGGCTGCCCGAGTTCCTGAGTGCCTGGGTCCCACTGGTCCCAGTTACTTCCTGGTTCTTTAATTCTTAAAATTCCCCATAGAATCCATACTGGAGTGAGACTTTGCAAATGTAATGAATGTGCCACATTCCTCACAACTTTAAGTTCACTACAGAATTCATACAGAAGAGAAATTTTACAAATAGAATGAATGTGGAGAGCCCTTTTGGGGTGCTGACATTGGCCTAGGACAAGCAAATGGTCTTCTGGCAGGAATCTGGCATTGGCCATGACAAGAAAGTAAAGTTGAACAGAAATCTGACATTAGGGCACAATAACAAATAATTTTTGGTAAGGAATCTAACTTTAGGCTATGATAGGGAAGTATGTTAAGGCTGGAATTTTAATCTTAGGGAGGTACAAAAGAAATAGGCTTCAGGTAAGATTTTGGGCTTGGATGAGGAAGTGGGCTCAAGTATTTTGGCCATTATGACAAGCCCTTTTAAACAACTGTAACAAGAGTGATCACTGCTTACTCTACTTACCACCTTGCTAGTTCCTTATTGTCTTGTTCATCTTTAATAGCTGAATGTAATTAAAATGGTTTAAAAATGTGTTGGAAAAATAAAATTGGACTTCAGTCTCAGAATTGACTGGGGTCATGCTGCAGCATTGTCTAATTGTTGCTTTCTTTTCAATCCTTGCTCCTGAGCTGGAGAACTCATTGACTGACTAAATGGGTTTGGTCAGGTGGGGCCCAGTTTCAAAGATCCAGTAAGCAGGATACAGTGTAGGATACTGTGGGAAGAGGAAGCTTACACAGAGGAAAATTTGGGCCAGCTGTGAGTAAACCCCATAAAAATGGGGCAAGGGAATGGTAGAATGCCTTTTGTATATCAGCTTAAAAATATGCTAAAGGCCAGCGGAGCAAAAATAAGTCAGAAGCAGATCACCCAGTTTCTGATTCTTATAGAAGTCTGTCCTTGGTTCCCCAAGGAGGATACAATAAGTCTACAGAGATGGGAGAAAGTGGGAGAAGGGATAAAAGTTTACTATATAAAACATGGTCCTGAAAAACTTCCCATGATGCCTTTAGCCTTTGGACCCTACTTAGATATACTTTAGATCCTAGACATGAAAGAATCAAATTAGTCAAGAATTTGGAAGATACAAGTAGTGAAATCAAGAAAAAAAGATGAAATTGTTCCATCCACACCTCTACTTCTGAGGTTTTTGGATAAGGCAGGAAAGGGTGGTGAGCCTCTTGATCCAGAAAACAAAATTGAATTGGAGAAAAAGGCTGCTAAATACCGTAATGAGGATTGGCCTCTTTCTCTTTCTTTTCTCTCTTTTTTTTTAAGGTATTTTTTTGGGGGGTGTGGGGAAGGGGCAGGAAAAGTTAGCCCACAGACAGGAAAAGATGAAACAAAAGGAACTAGCTTAGCTTATTGAAAGACTTGAGCAAGTTTTTGAAGAATCGAAGAGTATCGAAAGTTCAGACTCTGAAGAGGAGACACTAACGATAGTGCCAAAAACAAAGATTTTTGCCTTCTCCAGTGACTTTAAAAGGTAACAGGAATAAAGGGAGACCTCTTACTTTAAATCCAAATATTACTCTTTTGTCACCCCTTCAGGCAGGTCTGAAATAGGCTGTTGAAGGAGGGGAAGATATACAAGGATATCGTTTGCAATGCCCTGTGCTTGAAGCACAGGATCAAGAAGGGAATGCAGTCAGATACCACATTCCCATTCCTTTTAAGCAACTAAAGTAATTAAAAACTGCTTGTGCTCAGCATGGACCTACTGCTCCGTTCATCATGACTATGTTAGATGACCTGTCCACTGAGGCTCTTCCACCTGCGGATTGGAAACAGTTAGCTCATGCTTGCTTAGGGGGAGGAGATTGTTGTTTTTGGAAAATGGAATTCTTTGAAAGATGTTAGCAAGCTCCAGAGTTAAATGCTAGAAATAACAATCCAGTTACTCATGAGATGTTGCCAATATTGGGATGTACAGAATCAGTTACAATTTAATCCTGGTACTTACACTCAAATTGGTGCTGCTGCTCGTAGGGCCTTGAATACCTTGCCTAATAAAGGGGATCTGTCTCAGGATATTTCACAGATAAGGCAGAGACCTGATGAGCCTTGTAAAGAGTTTGCCCATAGATTAAAGCAGCTAGAAGAGTGTTTGGAGATGCTAATGCTAGAATGCATCTAGTAAAGCAATTGGCTTATGAAAATACAAACACAGCCTGCTGGGCTGCCATAAGACCTTACGAAAGGACTGGTACAATTACTGACAATATTAGATTATGTTCTGACATCGATCCTTCTTATGCGTAAGGTGTGGCCATAGCTGCCACACTACAAGGAAAGTTCATGCACTAGATTTTTTTCTCAACAGACTAGAAAAGGAAAGAGGAGGGTTAACGGGCCTCCTGGGAGCTGTTTTGGGTGTGGACAGACAAGGCACCAAGTAAGAAATTTCTGGAATAACACTAAGGAAAATAGTGAGAAAAAGAAAAAAACAGGAATCTGTCCTAGATGCAACAGAGGGACACATTAGGCTAATGAATGCAGGTCTAAGAGAGATTCTCAGGGAAACAGGAGGGGGGACAGCTCCAGGCCCAGAATCAATGTTATGGGGCCACACAGTTCATTCCTCCCCAAAACAATCCTTTTAGAACCTCTTCCAAGCCACCCCAGGTAGCACAGACATGGACCTCAGTTCCTCCGCCTACATAGTATTAACTCCCAAAATGGGGATACAGGCTCTTCCTACTGAAATATATGGTCTGCTATTGCCAGGAACTGTAGGATTGTTACTGGGTAGAAGCAGTGTCACTATGGCAGGATTGATGATTGCCCCAGGAGTTATAGTTCAGATTATACTGGGGAAATTAAAATTATGACTTCTTCACCTACCCATATCTCTGTCATGCAACCTAGACAGAGAATTGCTCAATTACTCCTTATATCATTGGTTATGACAGGAAATCAGGTTAAAACTAATCTTCAAGGATCAAAAAGATTTGGTTCTTCGGGTGCTTATTGGGTCCAAGTGATAAAAGCTGAAAGACCCAAACTAGTCTTAAGAATAAATGGAAAAAAATTTAGAGGACTGCTACATACAGGAGCAGATATATCTGCAATAACTTCTGTTCATTGGTCTGAATCTTGGCCTAAGACAATGACCATTACTCAGCTGCATGGAATAGCGCAAAGTCAGAGTTCTGAGCAAAGCAGTGATCTCCTACATTGGGAGGATAAAGAAGGTCACCAAGGATATTTTCAACCTTAAATTGTTTTACATTTGCCTGTTAATCTATGGGGGAGAGATATAATGAAGGACATGGGAATTCTTTTATATAGTCCAAATAGTAAAGTTACATAACAAATGTTTGATTGTGACTATTTGCCTAACCAAGGGTTAGGGAAACAAAATCAGGGAGAATTGGAGCCCATTATAGTCAGCCCTAGAAAAGGAAAAACAGGCCTAGGGTATTTTTAATGGAGACCATTGACAAGCCTGCACTCTATGCGGATAAAATCACTTGGAATAGTGATGTTTCTGTATGGGTTGATCAGTTGTCTATTACTTCTGAAAAAAGTCCTGGCTGCTGAACAGCTAGTGCAGGAGCCATTACAAGCTGGCCACAATAAACCTTCCAGTTCCCCATGGAACTCACTTATATTTGTAATTAAGAAAAAATCAGGCAAGTGGAGATTATTGCATGATTTATGAAAGGTTAATGAAACAATGGAAATTATGGGGACATTGCAACCAGCTCTACCTACCCTGGCTGCCACTGTAAAAAAATACACATAAAGTTATTATAGATTTAAAAGATTGTTTTTATACTGTTCCTTTGCATCCTGATGAATGTAAAAGGTTTGCA
This sequence comes from Mastomys coucha, assembly GCF_008632895.1. Taxonomy (NCBI): domain Eukaryota; kingdom Metazoa; phylum Chordata; class Mammalia; order Rodentia; family Muridae; genus Mastomys; species Mastomys coucha. Next base: position 13,122,101 of record NW_022196891.1, read on the forward strand.
TTTAGTTATGGTCCTGTGTCTCTCTGTTGAGGCCTGGGGTTCTCTGCTGCTGATGCCTGGAGCTACACAGTGCATTAGTTAGTTAAAGGGAGGCAATGTATAAGTGAGATATTTTATTATAGGAAAGAGAAAATTGGCTGGTGATATAGAGAGAAAGAAAGGAGAGGAAGGAAAGAAGAGGAGAGAGAGAGAGAGAGAGAGAGAGAGAGAGAGAGAGAGAGAGAGAGAGGAAAGAAAGGAAGCAAGAGAACAAGAAGGCAAGAGAGAGGAAGAAGGAAAGTGATAGGGGAGGGGGGTGAATTGCCCCTGATATTGTGTAAAGCGTGGCTATCTGTCTGTTGCATGAGCAATGCCTGGCTGTGGTCAGATGACTGGGGGTAGGGTCTACCTAGAATCCTGAGAGGTTGGGATATTGTCTACCTGACAGAGCACACATCTCTTGCAGGAGCAGCTGTGAGAGGTTGTGACTGAAATAGGACCCAAGGACTCAGGAGTTATGGTAGAATACTTTTTTGTCACTTGCAGGCAGAGATATTGCCAACTGGGTCATGGGGGTTCAGACTTATTACTCAATTGGGCCTAGGTTGCCTGAACAGACCACTGCCCTACAACTCCCCCTTTTTCTTTTTATAGGGAGAGGTGTCATCAGAATAACTGTCTACTATGTTGGGAAAAGTATAGGGGCCCTGGAATGATTATGTCATTTGTGGTGAAAATTTTGTGTGGGAAGTTAGTATTAGAAGAAATCATACAGGACAGGGGAGTAACACAATTAAGCCAGACGGTGAGGAAAGTAGGCAATGCAAGAGATTAGAGAATCAATTGTTCCAAAGATATTACAGTTTGAGGGTAATAACATCAGTTTTGAACAGCAATTAAGTAATCTAGATAGACATTATGTTTTCCTTACTATCACATAACTTCCCCTAAGTTCAGCAGCCATTTGGCCTTGGCAAGAGAGTTCATCTGTAGCTGGAAGGTCCCAACTCTGCTGTCTGTCCTCTGTGGGGTTCAGCGCGTGTCTAGGGAGTCTTCAGTCAGATGAGGTGTCTAGAGGAAGGCTGCTTTGTTGTTATCAGCTCTCAGGAGATTGTGTTGTCTCTGGTGGACCTGTAGCTGCAGGCATTGTCTTCTTCTGTGGGGGTAAAACTGTAGGATAATTATGACAAAGGAGCAGGACCCTAGCAGAAAGATGTCTGCAATGGTTTGTTTGGGAACACAGCATGGATCATTGTTAGGATCTTAGAAAGCAAAGATTTGTGAGGGATTTAGTCCTGGAAGGAATCTTTAAAGTCTGCTTCAGGTGGCTGAGAAGAAAATCATGTCTCTGAGATAGACAGTAAGAGTTTGTCTGTGAAAGGAAACCAGTTGTTAATTAAGGATTGAGTGATGGTAGTCAGCATAGTTGATTTGACCTTTGGAAATAGATTAGGTGACTTAAGAAACCTTAAGCAAGTTGAAAACTTTTTGAACATACATTGCTGATGTTCGGGAGAAAAATAAGCATTTAAATGGAGAAGGAAGAAAATTCTGAGTTGAAGAGCCATCCTATAGAGGGAGCAAGTGAGCAAAACCTCTGGTGCAGCAGTTTTGGCGGGCTTAGATTGGGGGAGGGGAGCTTGCCCCTCCATGAGGTGTTTTCCCATCTGCTTTTTTTTTTTTCTTGAAAAGCAGGAGTTGAAGTTTAACCTTGAAGAAAAGTTTACAGCATAGAGGGTTGAGTGAAGGCATTTTGGCCAAAGCAGCCATAGCTCGCTGGGCAGTTTGAATGTTCAGATGGCGACTGTGAGTTAGGTGTCAATTAGGAGCAGCTGAGAGCTCAGAGGCAGTGCTGAGGGCAGGAGGAGAAGCAGAGAACAGAGCTTTGCACCATTTTGGACAGACACAAAGCCAAGGAGTCTGTGCAGTGGGAACCTGCGTT
>NW_022196891.1:13124045-13131474 GCF_008632895.1 Mastomys coucha
GAGAGAGACAGAGAGAGAAAGAGAGAGAGAGAGTCTGCCTGCCCACGTTGTCACATGGGGGGGGGCCCGGCTGGTTCTTGTCATGCTTGTTGGGTGCAGAGTGTTCTCTCTGTCTGTACAGCACTCATTGGGAAGGCGGGGCCAGTGTCTGTCAGTGGCAGAGTGCCTACTCTCCAGCTTGGTTGAGGGCCACCCCACCTTCCTGGGAGCAGATGTGCTCTCTCTGCTGTGCTTCATGGCTATGGGACCATACTGCAGGCTGGCCAATCTGGGCCTCCCTCAACCTATGGGAGAAACAGGGTCCTAGTCAGGTCAACAAGGCATAGATGAAGAAATGATGGCAGAGGCGACACGTGGAAGTGCAGGATCTGAGTGGATTCTCAAAAATGACATCAGACTTTTACAGTCATTGCAAAAGATAAATGAGAAATCTGGCAGCTCAGCAGTTGAGGTACATCTGAAGCCACCTGAAACACACTGGGTTTAAAGCATCAGCCATCTCCTCTGGACTGGTGTAGCACCCCCAGGCTCCGAGCACACTTGGGCCCACATGGAGTCCTGGGGGGGGGGGTGCAGGTGCACCAGCCAGGAGGGTAGAGGCTCAAATCTCGAATCTAGAATGCCGACTGCTGCATACTGTCTCTCTCACACACACTCTGCTCAAGGTCCCACCCATCCTTAGTAAAATGCCCACTATGCTAATCTTCTTGGCTAGTAGAGACAAGCCTCTTTCTTGCTAATTCCTAGGAGTGGTTCAGCTGCAATACGCAACTGAGAATGAGGGATTCTATTTGACCTTGCCCTGGGATAAGTCTCCCATTCTGTAAGCTTCAATGCCCTACCCACAATGCTGAAGGCAATTGTTCTGGATGGGAAACATTCTTTACGAAATTCCAAGCCAGGGTTTGGCTAAGATGTTGGAACCTTGGTAAAAGTCAGAGAGCAATGTCCAATTTTGTCTAGCTATTAATAAATCATTTCTTTGTGGGCACCTAGCATGTGAGTTTGGAAGGACATATCTGGGCTACCCCTGAGATAGGGGATGCCACGAATGGCTGAATACCTAGGAGGCACAAACTCCCTTTGAAGTCATAACGCCTCTTGTCCACGATCAGGTTTTTAACTCTGATATTGCAGGCTTTACTGGAGTAGATGAGTGGCCATGGCAGGACCAGAGCCCTTCCTTGGCACTACACACTGGTGCTGGGAACCTAGGTAGCCAGGGAACAAAAGATGAGAATAGGATGACCTTACACCTGGGCAAGGGTTCCTGTGCCGTAGGTAGCACAGGTATAAGGTTTCTGCCTGCATACTCTTCCTCACTGGGTGGTGGTGGGGGGGCATCTGAGTCCCAGTTTGTGGAAGACAGAGATTACAAGACAGCTTCAGGGGGTCTCTTGGACTACAGGGAAGCCAGGGACATAGGCTTCAGGCCTGTGGACACTGCAGGCACTGCTAGATGTCACCAAGGGGCTGGAAATGAGGGGAAAGGGGCCTGGGAAAGAGGTGGAAGTGCAGTTGTTCTGTATTAGCACGGGGCAGGAGACTCACTGGTCCTGGGTGCTACCTCTCACAGTATTTGCCCCACATGATCACCAGCTGTGAGGCCTGGGATCCTGATGCTTCTGATGGCTGAGGTTCTCTGCTATTGGGGCCTGGAGCTGCAAGGCACATTAGTTAAAAGGAGGCAATGCATAAGTGAGATATTTTATTATAGGAAAGAGAAAATAGGCCGGTCATGTAAAGAGAAAGAAAGGAGAGGAAGGAGAGTAGAAGAGAAGGAGAGAGAGAAAGAGAGAGAGACAGAGAGAGAGAGAGAGTGAGAGAGAGAGAGAGCGAGAGAGAGAGAGAGAGAGAGAGGAAAGAAAGCAAGAGAGCAAGAAGGCAAGAGAGAGAACAAAGAAGGCAAGAAAAGAAGAACAAAGAGCAAGAGAGAGAGGAAGAAGGCAAGAGAGGGGAGAAGGATGAACTGCCCTTTATATTGTGTGAGGCATAGCTTTCTGTCTGTGGGGCGGGTCAGACCTGGCTGTGGTTAGATGACTGGGGGTAGGGTCCAAATACAATGCTGGGAGCTTGGAGCATTGTCTATCTGACAGAGCACACATCTCCTGCAGGACAGCTGTGAGAGGTTGTGACTGAAACAGGAGCCAAGGACTCAGGAGTTATGGTCGAATACCTTCCATCCCTTGAAGGCAGAGATATTGCCAAGGCAGAGATATTGCCAACTGGGTCATTGGGATTCAAACCTATTACTCAACTGGGCCTAGGTTGCCTGAACAGACTACTGTCCTACATTTAGTGTCCCTGTTTGTAATTTTAAGGAAACCATGAAGCGATATCATTGGAAAATTTTGCTTCAATGAATGGCTAATAGCCCTACTTTATGTCAAAAATTGATTGCTGCTTCAATACAAGATGTAAGGACCTTGTATCCCTATGTGTATATTGTCTATTATATGGATGATATTTTATTAGCTGATACCTCTGTGTAGGTTTTACTGCAAGCCTTTAAAATCTTGGGGATTAGTTGTTGCTCTAGAAAAAATTCAGAGACAATATCCTTTTCAATATTTGGTATATCATTTATATCCCAAACAAATTGTAGCAGAGAAAATTCAAATAAGAAAAGATAATTTACTTACTCTAAATGATTTTCAAAAGTTACAAGGAGATATTAATTGGCTGAGACTTGATCTCAAGCTTACTCCAGGAGAAATTAAACTTCTGTTTGATACCCTCAAGGGCCATGCAAATCCTAATTCCCCTTGACAATTAACAGATGAGGGAAGAATAGCTTTGCAGAAAGTAGAGGAAGCTATTAGCCAGCAGCAGATGCATTATATAGACTTTGATCAGGTGTTGACTGCTTGCATTATTGCTAAAACTCACGCACCCACAGAAGTCCTTTGGCAAAAGGAACCATTAATGTGGCTTCATCTTTCTTCGTCTCCAGAGAAAGTTTTAACACCTTATTATGAAGCTGTCACTGTGTTAATACAGAATTGTAGGATAGAATCATGGGAATATTTTGAGAATAAACCTGATGAAATATATATCCCTTATTCCAAACAGCAATTAAATTGGTTATTGCAAAATACTGATATTCGGCCTATTGCATGGGCAAATTTTTTTAGGCAAAATTAGTAACCATTATCCAAAAGACAAGTTATTGAAATTTGCCTCTATGCATGCTTTTGTATTCCTTATAAATTTATGCATGCAGCCCATAGAAAATGTGCATACTGTATTTACAGATGGCTCATCTAATGGGAAGGCAGCATATGTGATTGGATCACATGTTCATCCTCTTGAGTTTCCCCCTGCTTCAGCACAAATAATTGAACTACATGCTATAGCCGCTGTTTTTTAAATGCAGAAAAAAAAATCAAGCTTTCAATTTGTATACTGATAGCCAATATGGTTTACAATTACTTGAAACTGTTCCTTCTTTAGATACTGCTAATTCTCAAATTTTGCAATTGTTTATACAAATACAACTCAATTTAAGAGAATATATCGTTCCTTATTTTGTAGGACATTTAAGAGCTCATACTTGATTGCCAGGACCCCTTAGTAAGGGCAATGCCAGAGCACACTTGTATACCAGGAAGTTTATAGACCTTACACAGGAACAATTAGCCAAACAATCTCATTCTTTATATCATCAAAATAGAAATAGCTTGAGACAACAATTTGGTATTTCTAGAGAATGTGCACATCAAATTGTAAAGACTTGTCCTGAATGTCCTCAATTTCTACCTGTACCACATAATGGTGTTAATCCTTGAGGACTTATACCTATTCAACTATAGCAAACAAATGTTACTCATATTTCTGATTTTGGAAAATTAAAGTATATACATGTGACTATTGACACCTTTTGAGGCTTTCTAGTTGCAACTGCTTTAACAGGAAAAGCAACTAAAAAATGTAATTAGTCATTGCCTGCATTGTTTTTCTATAATGGGTGTTCCCAATCAGATTAAAATGGATAATGGAACTGGCTATTACAGTCGAGCATTTGAGGCTTTCTGTCAACAATTTAATATTACTGAGATTCCTTATAATCCGCAAGTACAAGGTATTGTGTAATGGGCCCATGGAACTTTAAAACAATACATTCATAAAATCAAAAAGGGGAATTTATACCCCCGTGTACCACAAAACTATTTAAATCATGCTCTTTTTATTTTAATTTTTTAAAATTTGGATGTGCATGGACATTTAGCAGCTGAGCGTTTTTTGGCATCTTCATACTTCCACTATATATGCCGCAGTGAAGTGGAAGGATCCTATGACAGGTCAATGACATGGACCCAACCCTGTACTCATATGAGGATGAGGTCACATTTGTGTTTTTTCACAGAAAGAAGATGGGACTTGGATGCCTCCAGAAAGGCTGGTGTGACAAATGGAACAATCCCACACCCCTGCGGAACAACCTCACCTTCCTACTGATTTCCTTACTGATGATGATGATCCCTGCACTAGGTGAAGTCCACTGGGCCTATGTTCCTGGCCTGCCACTGATACTTCTAGCAGTGTGGGCCAGGCCAGAGATTCTCATGACCAGTAATAACACTCAACTTCTTGGACTACCCTGGACAGGGGAGCCAATTTAAAATAAGACTGTGACTTTCAATACATTGGATGATGGGATCCCTGTCTGCTTTGTGAAGAATAGCATAAATGATGGGTGTATTTCAGTGATTCTTCAAATTAGAAGAAAAAGATTTCACAAACTGTAACTCAAATTGTAGAAATAGACATGCGTACACATTATAAGAGATTTGCCCCTGATCCTCATGAGCTACAACCTTGTGGATCTGTATCCACAGAGAATGTGGAACAGACATTCAACAAAGTTATTAGTTAGAAAGAATGTTTTAATCAACCCCCAATGTGATTTAATGTTTCCAAAAATGCAAATTATTGATTGGGCAAGGAATCAGTCAGACATTGGCCAAAAGGAGATGTCCATATGCCTTTGACAATCAGAAACAGGCCTTTTCCAATGTCAATTATGGAAGTTAGCTGTAGTCCTCTATAAAGTTAGTTTGGTTACAGATAAAAGCAGGACAGAATCCAAATTTTGAACAAGTGTTATTGCATGTGCTAAAGCTCCCAATATTTTTTATTAATAGGTCATGTCAAAATTACTTTTGTTTCTTCTACAGTATTTAATGTAAGTTGTATTGATTGTACACTTTCTAATTGTGAAAGTATGTTGAAACCTGGCATGTCTGTTATGTGGTCTATCAACCAGCTCTTGTTTTATTGCCTGTGAATTTTACAGGACCTTGGTATTCTGAAAAAAACTTGCAGGTACTGGAAGAAGTAAGTCAGGCTTTAAGTAGAAGTCAGATAGTAATGGGCTTGATTATTGCTGGTATAGCACCTTTAATTACATTGATAGCTAGCACCACTGCCTCTACAATTGCTTTGACACATGAAGTTAAGACAGCAACTTTTGTTAACCATTAAGCAAAAAATGTTACTAATGTTCTGATCATTCAAGAGGATTTAGATAGGCGTTTGGGACAACAGATTGATGCTCTTTATAATACTATTCAAATTATTGGAGAGCAGGTTCAGAGTCTAAAAGTAAGGAGCCATCTTGAGTGCCATGCTAAATACCAATGGATTTATCTTACTTCTAAGATTTACAATGATAGTCATTATAATTGGGAAAGGGTTCAAATACACTTGCAGGCTACTTGGCATAATTCCAACACCTCTCTAGATGTTTTAGCTTTGCACACTGAGATTATGACTTGGAAGAATGCTGCTCCATTAGCTTTGATACTGTTGATATTGCTGGTAAAATTATTTGTGACTTGAAGTCAGTTATTTCCATCTTGGTCAAGCCTCAAAAATGGTATATATGGCTTGATCATGCTAGCCCTTCTTGTCCTGGGAATACTTTTATTCCTGCCCATCATGTTAAAGCTTGCCAGTAACATCAAGATGTTAGCAGCCCAAGTACATGGCTTGAAACTAAGGATGAACCCCCAAACATAGATATTAATTTAACAAGCCGGCAAGCCAGGGACGAGTAAGATTCTGCACAGAGCCTTAACAACCTAAGACAGAAGTATGCTCTAAAAGGCCATGTTTGTTTATAACAAATACCAAAAGGCTGTGTTTGTTCATATAACAGAAACAAGTTAAGTGTATCTTGAAGATGGGTAAGGAAAGCATTCTTGTCAGAAGAACCTAAGACAGGCACAGCCTTGTTTATGAACTAAAAAGGGGGGATATGTGGAGAGCCTTTAGGGGTGCTGACATTGGCCTAGCACTAGGACAAGAAAATGGTCTTCTGGCAGAAATCTGACATTGGCCATGACAAGGAAGTAAGCTCAGGCAGAAATCTGGCATTAGGGCATAATAACGAAGTAAGTTTTGGGAAGAATTTCACCCTAGGCTATGATAGGAAAGGAGGTTAATACAGGAATTTTAATCTTAGGGTGGCACAAAAGAAGTAGGCTTCAGGCAAGATTTTGGGCTTGGATGAAAAAGTGGGTTCAAGTATTTTGGTCATTATGACAAGCCCTTTTAAACAACTGTCACAAGAGTGATCACTACTTACTCTGCTTACTGTCTTGCTAGTTCCTTATTGTCCTGTTGACCTTTAATAGCTGAATGTAATTAAAATCATTTAAAAATGGATTGGAAAAATAAAATTGGACTTCAGTCTCAGAATTGACTGGGGTCACGCTGCAGCATTGTCTAACTGTCTCTTTCTTTTCAATCCTTGCTCCTGTGTTGTAGAACCCATTGACTGACTGAGCAGGCGTGGTCAATACAGATGAAAAGAAGAATGACATTTTAAGTGAATCTTTAATTCGTAGCTGCTATAATGGAAGGCAGACTAAAGGAGAATCTGACAGATATGTGTGTGCTTCACACAAGAATGCCTCAATTGAATCATTAAACTTCCAGTGGGGACAGAAACCATGTAAATGTAATAAATATGGGAAATCATTTACCCAGTCTTCAAGCCTTCAAGCTCACTACAGAATTACTACTAAAGAGAAACCTTATGAAAATAATGAATTGTGAAATCCTTTATGCAATCCTCAAGTCTTAAAGTTTGTCATGAATTCTATGCTGGAGACAAATATCACAAATCTAATAAGTGTGGAAAAATCATTTACACAGTCCTCAAAATTTCAAATTCATCATGGAATCCAAACAAGAGAGAAACCTTACAAATATAATAAATGTGGAAAATTCTTTACCAGTTCTTTAATGAAGGAAACCGGCCTGCAGCTTCACTTCGTTCCGTGGGTGATTTACGAACGGGAACTTGAGGTCCTGCAAATAAGCGGGTGGTAGGGGAGACAAAGAGACATGGCACTAGGAAAGGATTCTTATCGAGGTGTAATCTTTACTTAGTGAAACGGAATATTTATACTTAGAGGCAACA
>NW_022196891.1:13161373-13161676 GCF_008632895.1 Mastomys coucha
ACATCTTTTATCCAGAATTCAGAGCTCAAAAGTTCACCAAAGAATCCATACAGGGGACAAACCTTATAAATATAATGAATGTGGCACATCATTTACTAACTCCCAAGTCTTCATGTTCACTACAGTATCCACACAAGAGATAAACCTTACACCACAGTATCCACACAAGAGATAGACCTTACACTACAGTATCCACACAAGAGGTAAACCTTACACATGCGAAATGTGCAGCAAGTCTTTTGCCTTGTCCTCCACTTCCCAAGTTCATCAAAGAGGCCATACTGGAAAACAACCTTGTAAGTA
>NW_022196891.1:13162294-13164235 GCF_008632895.1 Mastomys coucha
TCTCTGTGAAGATTATTGTGTTTTTAGTCTTTGAGCCTTTTATAAAGCAATTTCTAATCTCTAATCCCACCTTTGTCACAATTCTCAATAAATACATTATAACTGTCTATTACTATTGCCTTGGTGTAATTAGTATCCATTTTATGCTAGGCTGATGTCATTCATATCTTTCAGTTCCTGATTGATAATGCCAACAGAAACATGTTACAAAAAATAAATTGGATTGCTTTAGACAAATTTCAAGACAATAAAGTGGAAGATTATGTGTTGAGTAGAGGAAACTCAGATTTCCTGAGTACGTGTGTGTGTGTGTGTGTGTGTGTGTGTGTGTGTGTGTGTGTGTATTTTATGTATAAAATCACTAGTTTTACAAGGAAAATAGCTTTTGGTACAGGGCAAAATTCAAAATGGGCCCAATGTGTGGGGAAGAGGTTGAAGCTTTAAGATTATAAATCCTCCTCTGGTCAAAATGTTGACTTTCATAGTGCATTCATATTGTCCACCATAGAATGCTCACTCCTTTTTTCAAATCCCAGGAGGTCACAAATGTATGATGAAAAGGGAAAGGCCCTCTCTTACTTATTGCCAATGGCAATGTCTTTAGTACTCGAGTCTCTGTTAGCAACTTTGGATTTCAAGCAAGCAGTACAAGGATAGTTAGGGCATTTGTGTTACATATTTTTGGGGATAGAGCAGTGATTAGCAGGGCTGATCAAGTCTCTATGGAGTAGGATACTGAGTTCTTTATCCATATGCCAAGGCGAGGTACACATCTGGGTCATGTCTTACTTTTTTGAGAATTCTCCACATTGACTTCCATAGTTGCTGTGCTAGTTTTCAATCTTGCAAACCTGAAGGTAGTTTCCCATTTCCCTGCAGCATTTTCAATCAATTGTTTTGGTTATAATTGCTTTTATGACTGAAGCAGTATGACTTCTCAAAGACACTGGAGATTTTAGGGCTATTTTTGAAACGGTAATTTTTTTCATTTTATTAATGATTTTATTATATATTCTAGACATTTAATCATCTTTCAAACACAGAGCTGACAAAGATCCTCTCCTATGCTATAGAATTTCCTCTTCATGGGCTGGAGAGATGGCTCAGTGGTTAAGAGCACTGATGCTCTTTTGAAGGTCCCGAGTTCAAATCCTAGCAACCCCATGGTGGCTCACAATCACCCATAATGAGATCTGACGCCTTCTTCTGGTGCATCTGAAGTCAGCTACAGCGTACTTATGTATAATAATAAATAAACCTTTAAAAAAATTTTCCTCTTCACTCAGTTTTTGTTTAGCTATGCTGAAGACATTTAGTTTTATAAATCCTAACTTGTGAATTGTTGAACTTAATTCTTGTGAAAAAGGGAGTTCTATTCAGAGGGTAATTTAAGTAGATAGATAATACATTACAGAAAGATAGATTATATATAAATATATAACCAATAAATTTGTATATAGAGCTTCTTTGATAGGAAAGTGTATATATACATATATACACATTATATATACCTAAATATGTACTTACATATATACATATATAATATGTGAATATATTTAATGGATACTTTTTACAAGAATTAAGGTCAACAAATGACACTGTGAATTTAACAATGCATATAAACATATACAGTCAATCTACTGTATCTATGTTTGTATATGTATAAATATCTATATAGCATATAGATAAATTTCTTTTTTATTAGATATTTTCTTTATTTACATATTATATGATTTCTCCTTTCCCAGTTTCCCCTCCAAAAAACAAACAAACAAACAAACAAACAAGAACAACAAGAACAAACGCCTGTTGATTCCTCCCTCAACATGCTTGCCACCAAATCCTATCCCACCTATTGGCCCTGGCATTCCCTTACACTGGGGCACAGAACCTTCACAGGGCAAAGGGCCTCTCCTCCCATTGATGATCAACTTTGCAATC
>NW_022196891.1:13165333-13166951 GCF_008632895.1 Mastomys coucha
TTAAACATTTCTTTAGGTGCTTCTCAGCCATTTGGTATTCATCAGTTGAGAATTCTTTGTTTAGCTCTATAACCCATTTTTAATAGGGTTATTTGGTTCACTGGGGTCTAACTTCTTGAGTTCTTTGTATACTTTGGATATTAGCCCTCTATCAGATATAGGGTTGGTAAAGATCTTTTCCCAATTTGGTGGTTGCCGTTTTGTTCTATTGACAGTGTCTTTTGCCTTACAGAAGCTTTGTAATTTTATGAGGTCCCATTTGTCAATTCTTGATCTTAGAGCATAAGGTATTAGCATTCTGTTCAGGACATTTCCCCTGTGACTATGTGCTCGAGGTTCTTCTACACTTTCTTTTCTATTAGTTTCTGTGTATCTGGTTTGATATGGAGGTCCCTTATCCACTTGAACTTGAGCTTTGTACAAGGATATAGAAATGGATTGATTTGCATTTTTCTACATGCTAACCACCAGTTGAGCCAGCACCATCTGCTGAAAATGTTGTCTTTTTTCCACTGGATGTTTTAGCTCCTTTGTCAAGGATCAATTGACCATAGGTATGTGGGTTCATTTCTGGGTCCTCAATTCTGTTCCATTGATCTACCAGCCTGTCACTGTACCAATATACTATGCACTTTTTTTTCACAATTGCTTGTAGTACAGCTTAAGGTCCAGTATTGGGGTTCCACCAGAGGTTCCTTTACTGTTAAAAATAGTTTTGGCTCTCCTGAGTTTTTTGTTATTCCAGATGAATTTGCAAATTATTCTTACTCAGTCTGTGAAGAATTGAGTTGGAATTTTGATGGGAAATGCATTGAATTTGTCGACTGCCTTCGGTAAGATAGCCATTTTTACTATATTAATCCTGCCAATCCACGAGCATGGGAGAGCTTGATTGTGGTGGATAATCTTTTGATATGTTCTTGGATTCGGCTTTCGAGAATTTTATTGAGTATGTTTGCATCAATATTCATAAGAGGAATTGGTCTGAAGGTTTCTTTCTTCATTAGGACTTTGTGTGGTTTAGGTATAAGAGTAATTGTGGCTTCATAGAATGAATTGGGTGGAGTGCCTTCAGTTTCTATTTTGTGGAATAGTTTGAGGAGTATTGGTATTACATCTTCTTTGAAGGTTTGATAAAACTCTGCACTAAACCCATTAAGTCCTGGGCTTTTTTTGGTTGGGAAAATATGAATGACTGTTTATATTTCATTAGCAGATATGGAGCTGTATATATCGTTGATCTTATCCATTTGCATTGAGTATCCTGAGTATTGAAATAGTGGTATATCTCATCTTCTTTGGTTTTATAAGGTCTGGGACTGAACTAGAACTTTGCACACACCAGCCAAACTTCCTGTCATCTGAAATATTCTTGGTCCTTGAAGAATTAATTTTCCTCTTCCTGTTTCTCCTCTGCTCTTGAGTGTGTGTGTGTGTGTTTGTGTGTGTCTTTGTGTATGCTTGTGTGATACTTGTCTGTGTTTAGTTGTACTTGCCTGGAAAAGTATTGCTAAAGGCCTGAAGTTAATGTTGGAGTGTCTTTCTCCATTGTTTTTACCTTCTTGATTTTTTAAAACACATTGATCTATTAGTGTATATGTGTGGACATGATTGTGAC
>NW_022196891.1:13170354-13176485 GCF_008632895.1 Mastomys coucha
ATACTGGTCTTGTGAATGCTGTCAGATTCTCATTGAGTTTACATGGACATTACTCTTGTTGTGTCTAAAAACATGCATTTTTTTATTCATCATCATTCACCATATCTGGCCTTTAAAATCCTTCTGTCTCATCTTTTGCTTAGGTGTCTGATCATTGATAGTATGGTGTGATAAAGAAAAGTAGTATAAGACAAAGAACTCCAAAGTCTTTCAGTCTCTGTACATTGTTGATATACATATTAAGCTTATCCATTGAAGTCTAAGTGGTGCACAGATCTAGTGGAAAGGAAGAATAACTTTAGCAGTCATATTATTGCCATTTTTATTTGTAGTATTAAAAATAGAGTTTGATAAATTTGCAAATTGCTCTATCGCTGTGAAGTATTGAGTTGGAATTTTGATGGAGATTGCATTGAATCTATAGATTACTTTTGGTAAGATGGACATTGTTACTAAGTTAATCCTGCTAATAAATGAGCATGGGAGATCTGTCCATCTTCTGAGGTTATCTTAGATTTCTTTCTTCAGACACTTCACCTTCTTGTCATACAGATATTTTACTTGCTGGGTTTGGGTCAATCAAGATATTTTATATTATTTGTGATTATTTTGAAGAATGTTGTTTCCTAATTTCTTTCTCAGCCCATTTATCCTTTAATTAGAAGGCTAGTGATTTGTTTGAGTTAATTTTATATCCAGCCACTTTGCGGAAGTTTGCTCAGATGTAGGAGTATTCTGGTGGAATTTTGAGGGTCAATTATATATACTTTCAAAAACTCAGGGTAGCAAAACCCACTCTTAAATGGTTTAAGATATCAATAAAATATCCTCTGAGGGAATCACCTTCCCTGACCCCAAGCTGTAGTTCAGAGCAATAGTGATAAAACCTGCATGGAGTTGGTACAGTAGATCAATGGAATAGGACTGAAGACCTGGAAATGAACCCCCCCCACACACACACACCTATGTTCATTTCATCTTTGACACAGAATTTATTTGATCTTTGATAGAGAAGACAAAAGCATTCAGTGGAAAAAAGACAGCATTTTTCAGCAAATGGTGCTCTTTCCACTTGCAGTCGGCATATATAATACACATTGATCCATTCTTATCACCTTGTGGAAAGCTTAAGTCCAAGTGGATCAAGGACCTCCACATAAAATCAGATTGGATGAATCTAATAGAAGAGAAAGTGAGAAAGAACATCGAACACATGGGCACAGGGGAAAATTTCCTGAACAGAACACCAATGGGTCATGAACTAATGCCAGCAATTGACAGGTAGGACTTCAAAAAATTGAAAAACTTCTGTAAGGCAAAAGACATTGTCAGTAGGATAAAACAGCAACTCACTGATTGAGAAAAGATCTTTACCAACCCTATATCTCATAGAAGGCTAATATCCAAAATTTTAAAATAACTCAAGAAGGTAGACTCTAGAGGACCAAATAATCCTTTTAAAAATGGGATACAGAGCCAGGCAATGGTGGTGCACACCATTAATCCCAGCACTTAGCAGATTGGTCTACAGAGTGAGTTTCAGGACAGCAAGGGCTACAATAGAGGAACCCTGTCTCAAAAAACAAAAAAAAGAAGGAAAGTGAAAAGAAAAAGAAAAAGAAAATACAAAGCTAAATAAGAATTATCAAATGAGGAATCTCAAATGGCTGAGAAGAACTTTAAGAAATGTTCAACATTCATTGTCATCAAGGAAATGCAAACTGACATTAGATTTCACCTCAGACTAATCAGAATGGCTAAGATCCAAAATTCAGGCAGTAGTAAATGCTGGCAAGGATGTGGAGAAAGCAGAACAGTTTTCCATTACTGGTAAGACTGAAAGCTGGGAAAACCACTTTGGAAATCAATTTGATAGTTCCTCAGAGAAATGGAAATAGTTCTACTTGAAGACCCAGCTATTCCCCTACTATACATATACCCAAAAGGTGCTCCAACACATAACAAGGACATATGTTCCACTATATTTATAGCAGCCTTATTTGTAATAACTAGAATATGGAAACTACCCAGATATCCCTCAACAGAAAAATGGATACAGAAAAGGTAGTACATTTAAATAACAAAGTACTACACCACTAATAAATGCAAGGACTTCATGAAATTCACAGGTAAATGGATAGAATGAGAAAGTATCATCCTGACTGGTGTAACTCAGAAACAAAAGAACACTCATGGTATATACTCAAGGTTAAGTGGCTATTAGCCCAAAACTCGCAATGCCCTCAATACAACCCACAAACTATATGAAGCTTTACTAGAAGTGAGACCATAGTGTAGATGCTTCAATCCTAAATAGAACATGCGACAAAGTAATCACAGTAGGTGAAGGAAAGGAGGAACCTGGGAGTGGATGAAGGGGCAAGATCAGGTATTGAAAGTAAGAGGAGAGAAGTTCAGAGGGTCAGGATATTGAATAGAAATATGTAGCCATGGTTAATAGGGAACTAGTGGTAGCCACTAGCAAGTCCCAGACTCCAGGCAAGGGAGAGGCTCCCAGGACACAAAGGTAATGAATTTAGACAAAATACCCAAGACAGTGAACATATAACCAGCAGAGACTACCTTCAGTAGATAGGCACAGCCCCAAACTGAGGGATGGGACTACAAAGACATATCAAAATTTTAATTCAGAAAGGTTCCTGTCCAAAGGAAAGACCGGGATTAAAAATAGGAACAGAGACCGAAGGAATGGCCATCTAAAGACTGGCCTACACATTGATCCATCCAGTCTTCATACATCAAACCCCAACACTATTGATGATGCCAAGTAGTGCTTGCTGACAGGAGCCTGATATGTTCCCTGAGAGTTTCTACCAGCACTTGACCAATATAGATGCACATACACACACACTGACTCTGGGGACCCCAATGGATGAGCTAGGGGAAGGATTGAAGGAGCTGAAAGGGATTGCAACCACATATGCAGAGCAACATCCACTAACTGGCTCTCCCAGAGCTCCTAGGGAGTCAATCACCCACCAAAGAGTATAAGTATAAAGAGCCGTGGCTCCAGTACATATGTAGCAGAGGATCACCTTATCAGACATCAGTGAGTGGGAAGCCCCTTGGTCCTATGGAAGCTTGATGCCCCAACATAGGATGATGGTAGAGTAGTAAGGTTGGAGTTGATGAGTGAGTAGAGGAGCACACTCATGGAGTTAAAGTGTAGGGGGAAGGTTAAAGATGGAATAAGGTTTGTGGAGGAATACCTTGGAAGGAGCATATCATTTGAAATGTAAACAAATAAAATGATTAAGAAAAAAGAATAGTAGATTTTAATGTAGGGTCCAGGTCCCTTTTAGTCTCATATTCTTGACCTCATAAGCAGTAGCACATGTGTGTTTTATCTCATAAAGACATAATGCTGCCAATTATAAAGTGGTAGCTAACTCCAAACCATAGGGAGAATTATATAAACCAGTGAACATATCTTCCAGGAAGGTCAGCATTGGACATCAAAATTTCTTTAGCTCGGTGAGAACAATAATTTATTTTGTCCTCCTATAACATTGCAGTACCTGACAATACTATGAATATAATTCAGTAACGATGAACAATTCTGTTAAACAAACAATACAATATCTCTTTGTTGCTTTATAGTTTTTTTTCTCTCAGCAGTAGGCATATATATGCAGTTTTTGAAGGAGAATAAATAGGTTTGGAATTACCTGAGGTATGACTGGACTATAGGTTCCCTTTGGACAATAACTTAAAATGTTATAACCTGTTTTTTGTACTAGGTTCTATATGTAGTAGCATTTGGCATGTAGTTATTGCATAATCCGTTTTAATTTGTGGCAATGTCACTTCAACTGCTTTACATATCACATGTCTTAGGAAGAACCTTTAATAGAAGTTTTCTATATGGTATTTCTAACCCTGTTTTATGTAAACAAAGAAATGACACAGAAGTTAAAGCTACTTGTATTTTAGATTTGTTTTAAATGTTCAATCTCCAGAGGGCACAAGGTGGAAAAAGGATTTTACAGAGTATACCCTCATCACATCTATGCCCTACATATAAGACAATACATAAATATAACTTTAAAAATTGGACTATATAGTAAGTTATTGTTCCCAATAATGGTTCACCTCCCATATTCTATGCCCCATATAATGATCTAATCTTGATCTTCTTTCTCCTTTATTAAACTGTCTTTTTTTTCAATCTATGAAAATTAAAGATATGTATTCTGGTCTGTACCTAGCTACCTAATAAGCTTAGATATTCTAAATGCACCACACATATACAAATCTTAAAAGCTAATGAAACACATCCAAGAAAACTTGCATTGTTAGTTTTCTCATTCATGTTCATTGTTCTCAGCTCCTTCCGTTTTTCTGAAATTTTCATTAAAAATAAGAGAATGTTGTGTGTACAGTTTGAAAATATTAAATAGAAATGAAATAGATGGTTTTAAGTAACAAAAATCCTCTGATATGAGAAATTTTGTACTCAGAGACTCAAAGTAAAGAAGAAGGCTCATGCCTTTCTCAGATGGACTCAGGGCATAGTTTTCTATACCCTCAATTTAGAACTAATGAGAAGTTCCTTCACATTTTCCTTCATTGTAGAAACTCAGGATGTAAAATGTACAATTTTGTTTTAAAAACCCACCATGAGTTTGGTCTAAAATACTTTAACAAA
The DNA here is from genome assembly GCF_008632895.1 of Mastomys coucha. Lineage (NCBI taxonomy): Eukaryota > Metazoa > Chordata > Mammalia > Rodentia > Muridae > Mastomys > Mastomys coucha. The sequence continues at coordinate 13,175,024 of NW_022196891.1, forward strand.
GATGTGTGTATCCCATATTAAAGTAGATGCAAACATTTACATCCCTTTCCAAAAATTATTTCCACATATTCAAAAGTATTTCAAAAAAAGAAATCAAAATCAATTGCAAAACGTGATGTAGTGAGAGATGAGGAGGGCATAACATCTGTCCCAACACCGGGAGTAAGTGGGAGGAATGGGACCAGGCACACAGGAACTCCAGCAGCCTAGTGGCTCAGGTTCCTTCAGGTCCCACAAAACCCACAGGAAGCTCCACTCCCAGTGCTCTAACTAGCCTAGGGTCACAGGATCCCAGAATCACAGTATCACAGAGACAGCTTGACTCTGAGGAATTCTGAACATAACCAAAATCACAGGAAGGACAGGCTTCAGTCAGATTTAGCAAGAGCAGGTGCACTAGAGATAACCAGATGATAAGAGGCAAGCATAAGAATATAAGCAACACAAACCAAGGTTGCTTGGCATCATCAGAACCCAATACTCCCACCATAGCAAGTCCTGAACACACCATCACACCAGAAAAGCAAGATTGAGATATAAAATCACTTCTCATGATGATGATACAGTCTGCTTCTCTTTATGTTCTGCTTTCCCTCTGAAGATCTCTCTGTCTATATTCTGCTTGCTTGCCATTCAAGAGATCTATCTGTCCATGTTCTGTTGCTTATATGATTTCACGTATATGATCTCCAAGAAGCACTCTCTTTATGTCCTAAAAAAAAAAAATCTCAGGTAGCTCATCTCCTGAAAAACACAGATTCAGTCTTCTACTTTATATATGAATCCAGTTATTTACTCCAGGTTTTCCTTTCATCTTATATGTCAGCATCCAATGTCCCAGCCCTTTGACTCTTAGAAGACAGCAAGCATATATATTTTTCTTAACATTATAAATGCATTCATAAAATAGTGCCTTTGTTAAGCTCCAAAGAAAAAATAATTGGGTAGGACCCTACCCTGAAATTACCATTTCCACCATGCCCAATCCTAGTCTTGCTCTGACAATCCTGAACTCAAGGATCTAGAATCTATCTGCCTAAACAAACAAAAAAAAAAAACTTATTTGTGTGGGATCTACTGTGACCAACACTCTATAAAGCTTTTTATCTCTTTCTTCAGAAATTTTGGAACAAGTTGGCTCACAAGATACCAAATTTTTTTTCCATTTAGGATCATGAAGCCCCTCATACAATTGATAATGAAGCTGTACTTTTTGCATAGTTAAGAAAGTATATATTTTCCAACTCACATATTTAAAGCTCTTTTCCCTAGCTTTAAGGGCTGTCCTGAAGGTTTCAGTGTTTACCATTTTGATATGACATTACCTGTACCTGCAACTTCAGAACTTGAGCTGTTTTTAGTTATCGTTGAGTCATTAACTTTAAAAGGAAAGACATTCCTTTTAAATAATCCTCCACTGCTAGTGGGTTAAGAAAATATGTATATTATTACACAAACAAGC
>NW_022196891.1:13250060-13279539 GCF_008632895.1 Mastomys coucha
AGCTCAAAAGTTCACCAAAGAATCCATACAGGGGACAAACCTTATACATATAATGAATGTGGCACATCCTCTACACAGCACTCAGATCATAAAGTTCACCACAGAATCTGTACTGGGGAGAAACCTTGCAAAAAAGTAATGAATGTGGCACATCATTTACTAACTCCCAAGTCTTCATGTTCACTACAGTATCCACACAAGAGATAAACCTTACACCACAGTATCCACACAAGAGATAGACCTTACACTACAGTATCCACACAAGAGGAAAACCTTACACATGCGAAATGTGCAGCAAATCTTTTGCCTTGTTCTCCACTTCCCAAGTTCATCAAAGAGGCCATACTAGAAAACAACCTTGTAAGTATACTCAACGTAGGAAATACTTTTCCCTGTCCTTAAATCTTCAGTGTCACCTCAGAACTCATCCTAGAGACAAACATCACTAATAAATCACTAGTAAAGAATGTGGAAAATCCTTGACATGGAAATTGTGCCTTCAACCACAACACAGCATGCTACTGAGAGAAACATTACATATATAAAAGACATGGCAAATATTTTAGCACAACCTCAAAGCTTGGAGCACATAAATCCATGCATGAAGATAACTTGATAACAAATTACTGTCCCAGCATTCATAAGGAAATGTTATTTAAAATGAGAAAATAATTGTCAAAATGTAAACAATGTTGAAACCTTATTATGAGAGAATTGCCACAAAGAAACCCTATATTTGATAGTATTTGGAAACATTTAACCCCAAAATTCAACTTATATTCATATTAACTATTTATTTCAATAATAACATATGAAAATTTTTTATCCAGCATTAATCTGACATTGATTAATTGTATATAATTCATTTTTAAACTCATTAAAGAGTATTCTAAAGTGTAAGGATTTAAACCAGAATAATATTAATAACTATCCTAATACAAATATATTGCATAATGTTTATAATTTAGTATGGGAGATTATTGGTATTTGTGAGATATATTCTCTGTGAAGATTATTGTGTTTTTAGTCTTTGAGCCTTTTATAAAGCAATTTCTAATCTCTAATCCCTCCTTTGTCACAATTATCAATAAATACATTACAACTGTCTATTACTATTGCCTTGGTGTAATTAGTATCCATTTTATGCTGGGCTGATGTCATTCGTATCTTTCAGTTCCTGATTGATAATGCCAACAGAAACATGTTACAAAAACTAAAATGGATTGCTTTAGACAAATTCCAAGACAACAAAGTGGAAGATTATGTGTTGAGTAGAGGAAACTGAGATTTCCTGAGTACATGTGTGTGTGTGTGTGTGTGTGTGTGTGTGTGTGTGTATTTTATGTATAAAATCACTTGTATTGCAAGGAAAATAGCTTTTGGTACAGGGCAAAATTCAAAATGGACCCAATGTGTGGGGAAGAGGTTGAAGCTTTAAGATTATAAATTCTCCTCTGGTCACAATGTTCATGTGGCTATCTTCTTTTAGTTTTATTGGAAGATTACATTTTTACTTTTTCAGAGATGTAGTTCCCCTTCTTGTGTTGGACTTTTCCATTTATTACTCGTTGAAGGGCTGGATTTTTAAAATATTAAATTTTTAAATTTAATATTTTAATATTAATATCTTTCTTCTGTTTGTATTTTGTGGAAGAGTTCGAGGGGAATCTGTTTTATTTCTGTGAAAGTCTGGTAGAATTCTGTGCTAAATTGCCCTGGTCTTGGGCTTTTTTGGTTGGTTGATTTTAATGACTGCTTCTACTCTTTAGGAGTTTTAGGACAGTGAAATAGTTTACCTGATGTTGACTTAATTTTGGTAAGTGTTCCCTATCTAGAAAATTATGCATTTTGTTTAGATTTTTCAATTTTATGGAGTTTAGGCTTTTGAAGTAAGACCAAATGGTTTCTTTTGAATTTCCTCCTTGTCTGTTGTTATTTCTCCCTTTACATTTCTGATTTTGTGAATTTTGATGTCTCTCTTCTTTTTACTTAGTTTGGCTAAGTGTTTGATTACTTATTGATTTTCCTTCTTTTTTTAATAGATATTTTCTTTATTTACATTTCAAGTGATATCTTCTTTCCCTCTGTGGGGAAAAAAAAAGAAAAAAAACCTGTTTCTTTCCCTCTCCCCCTGCTCACCAACCTACTCTCTCTCACTTCCTGGCCCTGGCATTCCCCTACACAGGGGCATAGAACCTTTATAGGACTAAGGGCCTCTCCTTCCATTGATGACTTTCTAGTCCATCCTCTGTCATACATATGTAGCTGGAGCCATGAGTCCTACCATGTGTACTCATGATTGGTGGTTTATTCCCTGGGAGCTTTGAGTATACTAGTTAGTCCATATTGTTGTTCATCCTAAGGGGCTGCAGACCCTTCAGCTCCATGGATCCTTTCTCTAGCTCCTTCACTGGGGACCCTGTGCTCACTCCAATAGATGGCTATGATCCTCTACTTCTGTATTAGTCAGGCACTGGCAGGGCCTCTCAGGAGACAGCCATATCAGGCTCTTCTCAGTCAGTACTTGCTGGCATCCACAATAATGTCTGGGATTGATGACTGAATATGGGAAGGATTCCCAGAGGAATCAGTCTCTGACTTGTCCTTTCTTCAGTCTCTGCTCCACAGTTTGACTCTACAACTCCTTCCATGGGTATTTTGTTCCCCCTTCTAAGGAGGAACAAAGCATCCACATTTTGGTCTTCCTTCTTCTTGAGTTTCTTGTGGTTTGTGGATTGTATTTTGAGTTTTCTGAGCTTCTGGGCTAATATCCACTTATCAGAGAATGCATACCATGTGTGTTCTTTTGTGATTAGATTATCTCACTCAGGATGATATTCTCCAGATTCAACCATTTCCCTAAGAATTTCATAAATTCACTGTTTTTAATAGCTGAGTAGTACTCCATTGCTTAAATGTTCCACATTTTCTGTAGCTTCTGTTGAGGGACATCACCAGAACATTGTTTTGTTGCTTATTTGTATCATTTTCATTGATTCTAATTTCTTTATTTCATCCTTGAGTTTGATTTTTTCCATCTACTTCTCACGGGAGGTTTATTTCTTCTTTCTAGAGCTTCCAGGTGTACTTTCAAATTTCTACTATGAGAATTCTTTTGTTTCTTATGAATGCATTTAGTATTATTAACTTTCCTCTTAGCACTGGTTACATTGTGACTCATGAGTTTGAATATGCTGTGTTTTCATTTTCTTTGAATTCTAGAAAGTCTTTAATCTCTTTCTTTCTTTTTTTTCTGAAGCAGTTATCATTAAATAGAGTTGTTCAGTTTCCATGAGTTTGTAGGCTTTCTGTTGTTTTTGAAGTCCAGCTTTAATCCATGGTGGTCTGATAAGATTCAAGGAGTAATTTCAATTTTTCTTTTATATTTTAAAATCTGCTTTGTGAGAAAGTGAATTTTTACTGATCTTTTACATCTTCAGTGAGAAATAAACTGCTAATCTTTATAAACCTTGCACTCAGTGGTAATTTCATATATAACATTGTGTCAGACTGAGACATTTCTTCATAAAGGCTGCTTAGGATTGCTTAATATGATCACACTTTTTCTGTTTTCACAGACTTTTCTCCATACATACCACCTCTTTCTGATGACGTTTTGATCATTACAGCAGAGACTCACATTCTCTAAATGTTTTTCTCTTTAATTTTTATCTAGCTAGATCCTGGTTGCTGCAAATTTTCTATGGCTTATTCAGCAAGCTTTGTATCATTATTGTCAGTGACACACTATGGGATATTTATCTGAACATGGGCCTGCAAAGACAATGCTGGTTCTACCTTTTTTCCTGGGAGTAGATATTGGGGTCAAGTTTCTGGTTTGTAAATACGACAGATTTCCCAGTGCCTAGAAGGGAGTAGCATGAAATATTAAAAAGAGAGAGAGAGAGAGAGAGAGAGAACTGAGCAGAATCTACTTAATAAAACATTGGCAGGACTCACATAAAGATGTATAAAAATGGGCACTAAGAGGGTTATATCAAAGAGAAATAAAAATGGCTTATTCTGTTATCATAATTTCAAGAAACATGGTGGCAAGCATGGAAGACACAGTGCTGCAGAAATAGTTGAGGACTACAACGTGATCTACAGACAGCAAAAGAGGAGCAGAGTGGCCTGGCATAGACTTTTGAACCCACAAAGTGCACCTCAAGGAACATTCTTCCTCAAGTAAGGCTTTATCTTCTAATCTTTTGAATCCTATCAAATAATTTCACTACCTGAAAACTAAGCATCCAAATATATGAGTCTATAGGAAGAATCCTATTCATTTCACCACAGCTATGAAACTAGAAAAGGATAAAATGCCACTAGAATCTCTAGGAGACCCTTTGGGAGAACCCTAAGGAGAACAGCTATGATTGAACTTCCAGGCCTAAGTCATTTTCCCATGAATTGCTACTTCCATATAATTTCTTTTATGATTTCTCTACTCTCCAGGTAAGTAGTTGGCATATATAGATTTCATAACAGGCAGGATTCCTTTGGTCTTATGATCTATGGAATATGAGTCTTGTTGACAGTAAAAGTCCCAGAAATGGACATGTAGACAGCTTCTCTTCTCAGGGAAGTTAGTAAATCAGAAGTAATGATACACCATGTAAACATTAGGGAGATTACTCTGCTGTTGAAGAATTAATGCATTGGAGGATAAAGCAATGCTTATTGCCCATTATTCACACATTCAGCTAGCTTCTATCTTCTTCCAGAAAAGATCAGCTTTTGGAAAATGATAGTTGACTATTGTAAACATAGCACATGATGGTTATAATTGTAGCTACATTCTTGCTGTAGTTGATTTCTCCTGAAACATGAATATAGACTGTGACCCTGCTATGGCACTTTATTCAATAAATGCATGCTTCTAAAATTGTACCAGTAAATTATAACAGAAGAAGTTATAATTTGTTCAGGAGAATATATTAACAATCTCTGCATATTGTTAATTTGTTCTTTTTCTGTCTTTGTAAGATCCAAGGAAACGTCATCATTACTGGGCACTGTATTTGTGCATTGAACCCTCAAGTTCATATTTTAGAACTTAATTGGCAGGATGAAGGCTTAAGAAGTGTGTCTTTGACTCTTCTCTCATAAAATAAATCAGTATCCATTTAAGAGTGATGCTATATGGAGCAATAACTGCTTACTATATGAAGACACAAGCTCTACAGATGGTACGCAGATGATATTGCTATGTCCTCATCTAATACACTGATGGGAAGATGACTTAGGCCTAGAAGTGTCTTCCAACACCTTAGACTTGGTTGTTCCATCCTCAAAAATTAACAGTAATAAATCTTTGTTCTTTTTTTGGTTTGTTTGGTTAGTTGGTTGGTTGGTTGATTGGTTGTTTTTTTTTTCTTTTTTGTTTTTCAAGACAGGGTTTCTCTGTGTAGTCCTGACTGTCCTCACTCTGTAGACCAGGCTGGCCTTGAAATCAGAAATCCACATGTCTCTGCCTCCCAAGTGCTGGGATTAAAGGTGTGTGCCACCACTGCCTGGTTAAATCTTTATTCTTTGTAGATCACTTAGCCTATCAGAGTTTTGATATAGCACCTGGAAACATGAAAACAGTCATCAGAGAGCTTCTAAGGCACTAGACTGTCCTGAAAACCAACTGTAGTGATAGCATAGAATTAATGTGCTCTAATGAGTAGGATAACATAATAAAAGCAAAAACCCCACAGGCATTTTAGAGTCTGCACACAATTTATTTTAAGTGATGGATGGTGACATGTTAAAACAGGAGTTCACAGTGAAAGATTATTTGTGCTAATATCTTCCACTTTCAAGAAACAACCCTAGTGTTTGATAAGTCATAGGTAAGACATTTTGTACTTGGCAATACTATTCTGTCTGATAAAGTTATAGGCTTAAAGACTGGATTCTATTAGTGACACTGAGATATGGTTTTAACAGTTTTAGATAGTAATAAATTTACACATCTATTCAATATTCTACATGATGCACATGCCCAAAGAATATGCAATTAATAAGGATACCATGTCAAGCAGATGAAGTCTGACATAATAATTTTTTGAACATGCCAATTTTCCAAAACAAAAGCCATGTATATGGCGATAAAGGACAACTCAATATCCCAAATGGAACAAATTTCATACTATACTTCATATTAAATTATCCTTATATAATCAATATCTATGCAATAAGAGACACTGTAGTCTCAGATATGGTGTGGTGGTTTGAATAGAAATGTCCTTCAAAGTCATCTTTGAATACTTCATTTATTAGGAGAAGCATTATTAGGAGATATAGCCATGTTGTAGTAGATGAGAACTTATTGCAGAGTGTGTGTCATTGTGTGTATGGGCCTTGAGGTCTCCTGTGCTCAAGTTATGGCTAATGCGTCATATAGTCTACTTCTGGTGTCTGTGTGTAAGCAAGATATAAAACTTTCAGCTTCTTCTCCAACACTGTCTGACTACATACTGCCATGAAAATAATGTACCAAACCTCTGAAACTATAAGGGACCTCCAATTGCATCTTTTCCTTTACAAGAGCTGCTGTCTCCACAGTGTCTATTTACATCAATAAACACCACAATTGAAGCAAAAGTTACTACCTGGAGAGGGAAACCTATGAAGGAGAGCTGCTAACAAAGAGTGAAATAAGTCCAAGTAAAGGAAATGTGGTGCAGCTAACAAAGATGAAAAGACTTGGTGATCTGAAGAATACTTTGACATCAGATATAGAGATGCATAGTTTGATCTTGGAAGCTATGGCCATGTGGCTCTGGCTTTGGAATCAAGAACAGTAGAAAGGTATTATGAAATCTCTTCTATAACTAAGAAAGTTGTCCAGGCCAGGCATGTCTCAGGGGTGTCTTTGCATGGTATGAAGACCTAGACTTCATTGTGTGAATCTGTGAAGACGGAGCCTGGACTGCTTTAAAGACCCCAAGATATTGGAGATTCCTGAGTTGTAGGGTACCTGATGAAGACAGATGCAAACAGGTCATGGGAAAAAAAGCCCAAGGGAAAAAGTGTTAACAAAGATAAAAGGAGTTAGAGATTGGAAGAAAGCTGTGACTTCAGAGATGGAGATGTACAAGTTGGAGTTTGCACAGCTGGCTTTCAGTCTTGCAGTAGTTCAGTGTTTTCTTACTATGCTCTTTTGTCCCTATGTAGGAATAGTAATGGATATACTGTGCCATTATATATTGGAAGCAAGTGATCTGCACTGAAACATACTGAAAACAGCAGAGAATGACAAACAGCATAGTGTCTTGGAGTCGGTCAGTTCCTTTAAAGCAAGAGCAGTATACTTTGAACTCCATAGAATCTCTTCCGTCTGAGGCTTTGCTCTCGCTCCATCTACAGAATGGCAAAATTCTTGACCCCTAAACTCCTTTAGACATGTTCTTGTTTCCTAACTCTTCAAAGAGTCTTGATCATGTACCAGACCATTGGTATCCTAATTCCAGCTGCTGCTCACACAGAAAATACATATACTGTTGCAGTAAGTATAGAAGAGATCTGGGAAGGTCAGTTTTAAAATTGCTTATTGGATTTCTGTGAGGACCTGAATTTGATCCAAAGAATCTATGTAAAAAAAGAAAAAACAAACAAACACACTAGATTTTGAAGCCTCAATGCTGCAGGATAGAGAGAAGTTGAGATGGTGCAGGCTTGGAGTCTTAAACCCTACATTATAGTTTCTTTGGCTGGAGTAGGAACTCTGCAGGCTATGGAAATAGAAACCTGGATTCCAACTAAGCAACAAAACCCTACACCTGCCCTGCCTGCAAGGTGTGCTAGGTTAATGATGGTGAAGAGTTTTAGTGGCCAAGAAATGTTTGATTTAACTTAAGGCTCATGCCACAAGATGAAGCTCATGCAATCACTGCTGGAGGTCCAGAAACCAGGGAACTAGGGTACATCAAAACATGACTGACAAAACATATTTCCTAATGATATTCTTCTGTACTCGTATAGAAAGAAGTGCCTAGTCCAGTCACCATCAGAAATGCTTCCTACAATAGCAGAAAGAAACAGTTAGAGACCCACAGCCAGATATTATGCAGAGAGAAAGTCTACATTCGATGTATCCTTCAGCTTCCTCCCCTCCATGATAGGGGGTTCCAGAGGAAGAAGGAAGGAAAGACTGTAAGATTCAGAGGGGATGGAGAACACCAGGAGAACATCACCCACTAAATCAGCTCAGCAGGGCTCTCCCATGGGCTCACAGAGACTGATATGGCAAGCAGAGGGCCTTCAAGGATACGGACCAGGTTTTCTGCATGTATGTTATGGTTGCTCCCTTGGTGTTTTTGTGAGAGTTTTCACAGGGTGAGCTGATGTATCTCTAATGCTTTTACCTGCTCTTGAGATTCACTTCCTTTTGGGTAGCCTTGTCTAGCCTCAATAAGATGGTCTTTACCTTGTCTTATTGTATCTTGTCTGATCCTGTTTGGCTATCATCTCTTAGAAGCCTGTATTTTTCTGAAGAGAAAATGGAAGGTAGCGAATCTGGAGAAGAGGGGAAGTGGTGAGAGGAAACTGAAGGTGGTATGTATTGTAGGAGAGATGACTCCACAAAAAATAAGCAAAATACAAAGCAAAACAAAATAAAAACAAAACAAAAAAACAATCAAACCTAAGCATGCAAACAAAACAGCATGTAGAAAGTCTGAACTATATATAACATGATCAGCACAGAAATCTATGTGAACACTCACTACCAAATGTAGGAGCACCAGTCACCTGGAGGCTAGCACCATGCTGTCTGCCACTTCAGTGGAAAGTCTAGCTTTGCCTCAGGATGGGTCCATCTCACATACCCCACATTGACAAATGAGCAAGAAGAAAGCATCAACACCCAGCATTGCCGTTGTGAGGTCTCACTTGAGAGCAGCTGTGTGAGCCCACATCACCATCCTGTTTCTCCCTCCATGATGAAGAACTCGGAATACCGCATGTCCAAGTGTGCCAATGCCTGCCCAGTTGATGTATAATGGGGCAGGGAATAGCTGATTCTATGTTAACTGTGTCACACTTAGCTAGGACAGTTTTGACTATTCAATATTATTGTCTCTGTTTCACTTCATATTATCTAATAGTGGATAAACTCATGTCACTGATAAACATTGATGAGATATTAATTCTAACTGTTCATTCTATTGTTCTAATGCTTTGATTTAATCTGGAATTTTTGTGTCCAGTTGCTGAAAGTCCTTGTCCTCAGTTGGGTTTCAGTTGATTATTAAAGATGCCAGCAGACAATGGTTGGGCAAAGGAATGGGGGTGAGACATTTAGGTAGGCTAGGAACTGAAAGATGGAAATAGAGATTCTCCATGACCCAGGGGAGAAGGATAAGACATGGAAGATTCAAGAGAGAAAGCCAACTAGCAATGTGAAATTTTGTGAGGGTGGCCACTGGCTACTTCCCCAGTTGGGCATCAGGTAGCAGGGTAAGGTTTAGCAATGCCCAGCCTTTAATGTAGCCATGGCATTTTAAAATTAACTTGTGTGTGTGTGTGTGTGAGAGTTTGATTTTGTTAATATGATTAGTGATACCTGTGTTTTCATTTGCATAGTTATTCTCCTTGGTTTGGAATTTTTTCTTCTATCTTCTGTAAGATTAGATATATAGATAGATATTGTTAAAAATGACATTATTATGGAGCATTTTATTTTCTCCATCTATGTGATTTAAATTTTGCTGGGTATAGTAGTTAGTATGGGCTAACATCTCTGTTCTCTTAGAGTCTGTATTGCATTCTATATGGCTAAGATCCACTTTTTAGTGAGTACATACCATGCATGTCTTTTTGGGTCTGGGCTGCCTCATTCAGGATGATATTTTTTAGTTCCATCCATCTGACTGCAAAATTCATGATGTCCTTATTTTCAATAGCTGAATAGTATTCTATTGTGTAAATGAACCACCTTATCTGTATCCATTTTCTCAGTTGAGGGACATCTGGGTTGCTTCCAAATTATTACAAATAAGGCTGCTATGAACATAATGGAACACATATCCTTGTGTATGGTGGAGCATCTTTTGGCTATATGCCCTAGAGTAGTATAGCTGGTTCTTTAGGTAGACTATTTCCAATTTTCTGAAGAACTGCCAGGTTAATTTCCAGAGTCATTGGACCAGTTTGTAATACACCAGCAATGAAGAAATGTTCCTTTTTCTCCACATCATCTATAGCATGTGCTATGACTTGAGTTCTTAATCTTAGCCATTCTGATTGGTTTATAGTATAATCTCAGGATCACTTGGATTTGCATTTCTCTGATGAATAAGAACACTGAACATTTCTTTACATGCTTCCCAGCCATTAAAAACTCCCCTGTTGGGAATTCACTCTTTAGCTTTGTGTCCCTTTTTATAATTGGGATAATTGCATTGCTGGTGTTTTACTTTTTGAGTTCCTTATGCAATTTGGATATTAGCCCTCTTTCAGATGTTGGGTTAGTGAAGGTCTTTCCCAATCTTCAGGATGCCACTTTGTCCTATTGATAGTATTTGCTTCCTTTTCCTTACAGGAGCTTTTCAGTTGCCTCAAGGCCCATTTGTCAATTGTTGATCAATTGTCAATTGTTGAGCCTGAGCTACAGAATGTGTCTACATCCCTGTTTTCCCTTCTGGTACCACACTGGTAATCCATTGAACACCGTGTCTTATTCATGATAATTTACCAATTCCTATAAATTGTGAATAAATCTTCTAAAGTGGCCAATCTGGATTCTAAGACTTCTGCTAAAGTGCACTGGCATCAGTTCTTGGATCGGCCAAACCTTCTGTGTCAACATCATTCATTTGTTCCTTTAATTTGGGTCTCTGATCATTTACCATTGTTTCCCAGCTCAAGTGTTTTCCAGTGCTACTGAAAGTCCCTGTCCTTTCTACTGGAGCAGCCTTGCCCTTGATTTAAGCAAACAATAGTGAAATAGCTCTATCCCCTGCATCAATTTGCATCTCTTTTTTCAATTAATTTTCTTCCCTCTTTGATATCCCCGTCTACCATACCTGGATTGTGATACGTTCTGAGAAGTTAATCGACTTCTTTACAAGATTATTCTCACTGTCCCTGAGCATAAAAGACTAAAACACTAGTGGTTAACTAGTAACATTCAACGTTTGGGAATAATATAAGAAAGTTATATCTGGCCATCTCCAAAGCTTCTGTAACATGTATAAGACACTTCTTTAACATGTATAAGATGTGATCTTAACATGTAACATGTATAAGATCAGAAATACTCAGTTTTAATTTTCTTGCATGCTTTGCACTGCCTGGCTGACCAGGGGAAGATGCCTGGTATTGCGTTTATTGTGGGGCCTCAAGCAGGCAGGCCGTGTGGTTCATTTCCAGATGCCAAAAGGCTACCTCATATGTCTCTCTTTGACCAATAATCACTAGACCGATGTTTGCCCTTTCCACACCAGCTTGGAAGTCTATGTGGTTCATAGCAACCAGAACTTTCTTGTTCTCCTCTATGAATAACATATTCTCTAGAGTCAATGTAACTTCTACTTTGAGCTCTGAATTTTCTAGCCTTACAATTTCCTCAGAAATGACCAAATTCACCACACTTAAAGCATCAGGAATTTTGATTTCTTAAATTTCTAGCTATGATTTGCCTTATAATATTGGCATTATGCTCCCAGGAACCAATAAGAGTTTCTCCCTTATCCATTCATCTACTGGGACTCCTAGCATTTTCAATGGTCTGATAGCTCTCATATATTCAGTATTTGCATTTTCAAATGCCAATATTTCTATCGATGACTCTGTTTTTAGAGTCCAGTATGGCTCTATTTACAGTTGAATCCAACTCCTATAAGAATTCTATAAAGGATTCTCTACAACCCTGTATTATCTTATTAAATGTAGTGAATTTATATTTTCCCCAGTGTCCTCAATCATATCCCAATGTCTTAAAGTAGCAACAAGACATTGTTCAATTAGCCATAATCAGATTGTATATTTTTCTTGTAAGCCAGCATAACATCGTTCACCAAATAGCTAGTCTTTAGTAACATTTATCCCCCTCATTAATTTTGTTTTTCTATTTTTGTGGCTTCATGCCTCTACCACAACAACCACTGTCATCAATGTCCAGCTTTTAGTACAGATAACACCAGTTCCTTCCAATCATGTGGGAGAACCCTATATTGCATAGCCCCATTATTTAACTTTTTTTAAAAACAAATGGAACAATAGAATGGCTTCTTTAAAATACTTTAGATCTAGTATTTCTATGAGGTGCCAGCTCACAGTCACAATCATTAGCTACCGTATGCTGCAAAAACTCTGGGAAAGCTGAAGGTGCCTGTGTTAACCCCAAGAAAATGCTTTGGTGATGCACTTGGCAGAACCCTTTGAGTCTGTGCCACCTTCTGGTCTTCCTGGCCCTTTGTCTCACTGAGGTGTTCTGGCTGCCTCACAGTGAAAGTGAGTGGAATAGGGCGGATTGGAAGTTTACATTCCACTCTAGTTTGCTTACTGTTTTCATTCTGTGATAAATTCCTGGTCTTAGACATCTAGCCTGAACCCTGTTTTTCAACTCCCACTGACCATTTTTGGTTTTCCAATTACTTCCATCTCTACTGGCAAACTCTCTCAGTACATAGCTAACTGTGCAAACTTCCCTAATATAAAAGAATTGTCAGCTTTCACCCTTAATTTCTTCAAAATAGTGTGCATGAAAACTATGGACCAAAACCAAAGTCAAAACCAAAACCAAAAACCCTCTGGGAGCAAGACAAGAGACCATCAAGTGGTAGCAGCTGCATTTTACCAACCTACAGAAACAACATTGCTTACCCATCAAAACCTGCTTTTTCCTCTAGTATGTTAGAAGCAAAGTTACTCATAATGCCTAAGTTAAGTTGTGTGCCACCTGTATGCTTAGATTTTTCAAAATCTTCTCTAATAAGGGTTTTTAAATCCTTTAACCACCCTTTTAACCCACCCTTTACCAGAGGTAGTGGACAGGAAAGGTTAATTGAGCAAAAGGAGTGTGGACCTGTTTAGAAATATTTCTTTGAGATGATTACAATCTTTGTGGTCAAGATATCAGCAGCTTAGTTCACACAAATCAGAAGTGATAGCTGGATTCACTTGCAAATGTCATTTCTCTCCAGAAACTCCAAGAAACTCTAAGTCTTTGCCAATCAACTCAAATCTGTGGAAGAGGCAAGAAGCTGCTGGGATACCATAGGAAGTTCTTTGGTGCATTTCTCTCTGTGAAGTCATTACAAATGATGGTCAATGAAGAAGGCAAGGTGAACCAATGCCACAGCATTGTCAGTAAGGACTAGCATCAGTGACATTCAACAAAGACCAGCAAATAGTAGTCAGGCAACCCAACATGACACAGCATCATTGATTGTCTGTTGGGTTATATTTATACACTTTCCAAACATCATGTGTTCTCTCATGCATCCACACTAGTGAAATATCACATGACCTTTTTTTCAGTCAGCTTCAAGAAAAACACTGCCTGTTTGTTCTCAGCAAAACATTCTTTCCTGTGTCTAGCTCAGCAAAATATCCTCTCATTAGACAGTTACCAGAAAAACCTCATGTAACACAACTGATTCTTCAAAGAAAGCAGAAATTTCTAATTCATTAAACTCTGAGGAATTGGTCTTTACCCATTAAGAGCAAATATTGAATTTCAAAGTTCATCTTTTCTCATCTCTTCAACTAAAATCTTTGTATAGTCATCTTTTTCATTTCATCTTTCTTTTTTCCCTTCTATCTGTCACTAGTATACACTTACAAATGGTCTATGTTTCACTTTGCTTTCTGTTGCTGTTATAAGGAGCAAAGCCATAGAAGCTTGCAGCAGAAAAGGCTTATTCAACTTATGTTTCTACTTTAGAATTCATCATGAAGGGAAGTCAGGGGAGGAACTCAAGGCTGTTCCTGGAAGAAGGAACCATGGCAGAATGCTCTTTCCTGACTTGTTTGCTGATTCATACTTGGTTATACTACAAAGACCCACATAGGGATGGTGAAACCCATTGAGGGTTGGGTCTTCCCTCACAAATTATGTGTCAAGACACTGTCACAAACAGGGACACAGGACAATCTGATCTGACCAAAAGCTTAAATAAGACTCTCTTAGATGACTCTGGCCATTTCAAGTTTTAAGTTGAAGCCAACTATGGCATTATGTAAGATGTACATTAGAAGGAAATTTCTAGCAAGCATTCTATGAGCTGTACTATGTAGTTACAAAAATGTACTTGTATGTGGTCTTATGCAACCTATCACCATGTTTACATAAACTTATATATTGGAAATTAGTAATAATAATATCAACAATAAGGCTGAGCGGTGGTGCAGCATGCGTTTAATCCCAGCACTTGGGAGGCAGAGGCAGGTAGATTTCTGAGTTTGAGGCCAGCCTGGTCTACAAAGTGAGTTCCAGGACAGCCAGGGCTATATACAGAAAACTGTCTCAAAAAAAAAATCATATCAACAATAATAATACTAATACTAATACTAATAATAATAATAATAATCTTCTTAAGAAAAGTGAGCACTTGATGAAAATATTAATGAAAAGATAAATGATTCTAGGTACAAGAATACCTTAATGCTGCCTCAGCCATGTTGTCATTAGGTTGGTCTTATGTTGAATAATACAAATACATCCTGAGAAAGGGAAAAATAAAATACAATTTCTTCCCAGAAACATCTGTACTTAACAGATGAATTATATACCATAATTTTCTTCCTCTCCTTTTATTACCTCCAAGATATACATTTGGACTCCTTTATAACTCTTTCCTGGAGGAGCTACACCTCTGTTCAAAGTCATCTATGATCCATTTAACATTCACTCTATTTGAATATTTAACAACTTTAACATGAGTAGTTGTTTTCTTTTTTATAAAGAAGTATTTTCTTGGCTTCTAAAACTTCTTATTTCATTGTCCTGATCTATAAGAACATAGTGCCTTTTTTTCCTGATATTAGTTTTTCACATGTTTATAATTTCCTTACTAGTGAAGGGAAAATTATAACTTACTACTAGTAGAGCATGCTAGCAAATGAACTAGTGGAAGGCTTTGGTCACTAACAAGACATGTGGCATTTATTACATCCCAGAAAATGTAGAAGAACATTTAGAAAGTGGTTTCCAGTCCCTCCACAATCTGCCCCTTCTCATTCAGCAACACAAGAGAAGGTACAATCACCACAGTTTCTAAAAGTAGGCAATTGATCAGAAAAGGTATGTTCCAGACAGCATAATGACACAAATCATTTTCTCTGACCAACAGAAAAAAAAATTGTTTGAAGGTACAACTTGGAATAACGTCATGTTCTCTTCTTATTTTCCCACAGTTTGCCCTTTAAAGATGAAAAGAGAGTTAGCCAGTGGCAAAATTAAAGTATGCACATTATGATTTAGCAATGTGTGACAATTAAATCATGAATAGTTAGAATATGCCAGACAGTACTCTCAAAAATCAAAATTCCTTATTAACATCTCACACTCCCTCAACCTCAATATTAAAAACACATTTCCTCAAAAATTTGAAATGTGTTCTGAATTCAATGCTCTAAGTTCAGATGCACCTCTCCTCTTTTCCCTTGCTCACTCACTACTTGTGTTCATCTCCTCACTTGACAATGCCTGTGTTTGTGTATTTACTCATAATAAGTACATGAAATAAACTTGATTGTTGGAGGTGGAAGAAATTTCTGTTCTGGTTATTTTTAATCTCTTAAACTTTTTACTTCAAAATAAATTAGAAACATTACATGATTAAAATTTTATCATATCTAATAATATTTTATTATAAAATAAAAAACAATATAATGAACTAACAGTTAAGTACTATGTGCATGTGTTAGTGTTGATCTATGCTCATTCCCAAACAGGTAGAGCACAGTCAACCCATTTTTTTATCAACTAGGAAATGGGAACTCCTTCCTGCTGCCTCCATTGTGACACTAGCAAAATTTTCTTCTTTCTGTTCTAACATCACCCACAACATTTCATTATAATTAGGAAAGTTTACAAAGAGATAGGCTGGAAGTCATTGTTTCCCTGCCAAACCAGAATTATATTCCCACAAGCCTTTTTCTGTACCTGCAAATTCTGTTTTAAAAACTAGATAGAATCATAGCTTCTCACAAGTGTTTCCTGCCTTTTAAAACATTTTACCTAGAGTATAATTTACTCACCAGAACATCCACATATTTAAAGGATCCAATTCAATGGTCCAACAAGAAAATGCAAAATCTGAAAAGTTCATGACACAAAGTGTTTGGGAAATATAGGACAGCATGAAATGATACCCCAGTCTCACTTGAGAGGGAGAAGAAGGCAATCCCAAGGTTGAGAGAGGGAGGGATCTGGGAGGGAAAGTGGACAGGGAGCGGGGGATTGGGGGGAGAGGGGGGAAAGGGGGAACTCATCTGGCATTGGGTGAGGAAAAAGGACTGCAGCCCTGTGGGCCAGCAGAAAGAATGGTAACAGGCAACCTAGGGAGGTAGGAGGTTGGGAGGACCCTCCAGAATGCCCCAGAGACCTGGGAGGTGAGAGACGCTCAGGACTCAAAGGGACGAACCTTAGATGAAATGCCTGACAGTAAGGAGAGGAAATGTATAGAGTCTACCTCCAGCAGGTAGACAGGGTATCAAATGAGGGAAAGGGGGGTTATCCCACAGTCACAACTCTGACCCAAAAATTATTCCTGTCAGAAAGAACTCCAGGTATATAAATGGAGAGGGGCCTAAGGAAAAGAAGGTCCAGCAACAGGCTCAAAGTGGGACCTAGCTCAAGGGGAGGTTCCAAGGCCTGACACTATTACTGACGCTATGGAGTGCTCACAAAAAGGGACCTATCATGACTGCCCCCTAAAAAATCCAACAAGCAGCTGAAAGAGTCAAATGCAGATATTTTCACCCAACCAATAGACAGAAGCTACTGACCCCTGTGGTTGAATTAGCAAAATTAGCTGAGAGAAGTTGAGGAGAAGGGTGATTCTGCAGGATGACCAACAGTCTCAATTAATCTGGAACCTTGAGATCTCTCAAACACTGATACCAGGCAGCATATACCAGCTGATATGAGGCCCGCAACATTTATACAGCAGAGGACTGCTGGGTCTGTGTTCATTCAGAGGTGATATACCTAATTTTCAAGAGACTGGAGGCCCCAGGGAGTTTAGAGGTCAGATGTGGTGGGTAGTGGGAGGTGAGGACATCCTCCTGGAGACAGCGGGTGAAGGAGGAAGTCTGGGATGTGGAACAGTTGTAGGGTGGATGGGGGGGGTAGGAATAAAATCTGGAGTGTAAATAAATACATAAAACAATTGAAGAAATAATAGAAAGCCTGCATGGTCATGGAAAGTGAACATCTCTCTAACAAATGATTACAGGGTAAGGAAAGAAAGAAATAAAGAAATTAAAGATTTTCTACAATCCATTGGAAGAGGGCACAACATACCCAAACTTATATATCACAATGAAAGCAGTGCTAAAAGGGAAATTCATAGCACTAAATGCCTTCATAAAGAAATTAGAGAATTCTCATACTAACAAATTAAAAATACACTTCAAAGCTCTAGGAAAAGAAAAAAACAACACTGGCCAGGAGTAGATAGCATGGATAATCAAATTCAGGGCTGTGATCAATCAATCAGAAACAAAGAGAACGACACCAAGAATCAAGGAGACTAAAAACGATTTCTTTAAGGAAATCAAGATTCTAGAGAAACCCTTACCAAAACTAGCTAAAAGGAAGAGAGACAGAACGCAAATTAACAAAATTAGATGAAAAGGGAGACATAACTAAAGGCACTGAGGAAGTTTAAAGAATCATTTGGTCTTCTTTCAAAAGCTTGTACTTCACAAAACTGGAAAATCTAACTGAAATGGAAAATTTTCTAGACAGATACCAATTACCAAAGTTAAATCAACAGCAAGTAATATAAATAGTCAAATAACCCTTAAGGAAATAAAAGCAATAATTAAAAGTCTCCCAACCAAAAAATGTCCAGAGCTACATGGCTTTAGTGCAGAATTCTGTCAGACTTTCAAAGAACAGCTAATACCAATATTCCTGAAACTACCCCATAAAAGAGACACTGAAAGAACATTGTCAAATTCATTCTATGAGGTCACAGTCACCCTGATACCTAAACCACATAAAGAATAAACAAAGAAAGAGAATTCCAAACCAATGAACATTGATGCCAAAATATATGATTAAAGACTTACAAATGGAATCCAAAAACACCTCAAAGACATTAGCCACTATGATCAAGTAGGCTTCATCCCAGGGATGCAGGGGTCCTTCAATATATGAAAACCCAGCTACATAATCCACCATATAAAGAAATTTAAATAAAAAAATCCCACAAGACCAGTTCACTATTTGCTGAGAAAGCCTTTGACAAGCATCCATCACATCTTCATGTTAAAAGTCTTAGAGAGATCAGGAATACAAGGCACATACCTAAACATAATAAAGTGAATATACAGCAAGCCAATACTAACATCAAATTAATGGAGACAAACTTAAAGCAATTCCACTAAAATCAGGGACAATACAAGGCTGCCTACTCCCTCCCAATCACTTCAGTATAGTACTTGAAGTTCTAGCACAAGCAATAAGACTACTAAGGTAAACCAAGGTGATACAAATTGGAAAGGAATAAGTCAATGTATATCTATTTGCACATGATATGATACTATACACAAGTAGTAGGAAATGTCCTACCAGAGAACTCCAACAAGCCAATAAACACACCTCCCATAAAATGGCTAGCTAGAAAATTAACTCAGAGAAATCAGTAGCCCTCCTCTACACAAATGACAAAGGGGCTGAGAAAGAATTTAAGGAAATAGTACCCTTCACAATAGCCACAAAAAAGTATAAAATATTTTGGTGTAACTCTAACCAAATTAGGCAAAGACATATAGGAGAAGTTCAAGTCTCTGAGAAAATAAACAGAGAAATATATCAGAAGATAAACAGATGGAGACAGATGTTCATGGTTCAGTAGGATTAATATACTGAAATGGCCATCTTAGCAAAACTAATCTATATATTCATGGCAATTCCCATCAAAATTCCAGCACAATTCTTTATGGATTTTGAAAGAACAATTCTGAACGTCATTTGGAAATGAAAAAAAAAATAAGATAGCTAAAACAATCAAGAACAATAAAAGAACATCTGGAGGTATCACCATCCCTGATTTCAAGCTGTACTACAGGACAATAGTAATGTAAACTGTACAATATTCATATAGGATCAGACAAGTTGAGCAATGGAATGTAATTGAAGATCCATAAATAAATCCACATACCTATGGACACTTGGTTTTTGACAAAGAAGCCAAACCATATAGGGGAAAAGGAACTGGGAAAACTTCAACAGGCGGTGATGTTCTAATAGGATGTCAGCATATAGAACAATACAAATAGATCCACATTTATCACTCTGCACAAAACTCAAGTCCAAACAGATCAATGACCTCAACATAAAATCATGTACACTAAATCTACTAGAATAGAAAGTGAGCAATAGCCTTGACCTTGTAGGTACTTCCTGAACAGAACACCAATGCCTCATGCCCTAAGATCAACCATTAATAAATGAGACCTCATGAAATTGTATATGTTCTCTAAATGTGTATGTGTCTCTAATAGGACACCATCAATTGGACAAACCAACTACAGACTGAGAAAAGATCTTCAACAACTCTACATCTTACAGAGGGTTAATATCAAAAATATATAAAAGCTCAAGAAGTTCCACACCAACTAACCAAATAAAACCAATTAAAAATGGGGTACGGAGCTAAACTGATAATTCTCTTCAGATGAATCTCAAATGGTTGAGAAGCACTTAACTAAGTGTTCAACATCCTTGGTCATCAGGGAAATGCAAATTGAAACAACATTGACATTCCACCTTACACACATCAGAATGGTTAAGATCAAAAACTCAAGGGATGGCTCCTGTTGGTAAAGATGTGCAACAAGGAAAACACTCCTCTATTGCTAATGGGAGTACAAACTTGTTCAGCTCATGCTTGGAGAAGTTACTCTGGAAATCAATTTGGTGGTTTCTCAGAAAATTGGCAATAGTTCTATATGAAGACCTAGTTATACAACTACTGGGCATATATCTAAAAGATACTCTACCATACTACAAGGACACTTCTTCAACACTTTTCATAGGAGCTTCATTTTTTACATCCAGATAGTGGAAACAACCTAGATGTCTAACTGAAGAATGGATTTAAAAGGTGGTTCATTTAAACAATGGACTTCTACTGAGCTATTAAAAACAAAGTTATAGGGCTAGAAAGATGGCTCAGATGTTAAGAGCACTGAATGCTCTTCCAGAGGTCCTGAGTTAAAATTCCAGCAACCGCATGGTGGCTCACCACCATTTATAATGATATCTGATGCCTTCTTTTGGTATGTCTGAGGAGAGCTACAGTGTACTTACATATAATAAATACATAAATCATTCAGCTGGAGCGAGTGAGGCCAGAGCAAGAAGAAAAAAAAATCTAAGATAATGAAATTTGCAACAAATAGATGGAACTAGAAAATATCATCCTGACTGAGATAATCCAGACCCAAAAGGACATGCATGTAATGTACTCACTTCTAAGTGGATATTAGTCATAAAGTACAGGTTAACCAGTCTATAATCAACAGACCTAAAGAAGCCAAATAAAAAAGGAGGTCCCAAAAAAGAATGTTTTGAGTCTTTCTCAGAAGGAGAAACAAAATGGTTATCAGAGGAGGATGGAGGGATGGAACTGGGTGGGGGTAGAGATGTGGACGGGAAAGGGACTCAAGGGCGGGGATCAGATGTAATGAGAGCAGAGGAGAGAAAATGAAAATCCAAGGTGAGTGTGGGGCAATTGCTAGGATGTGCAAGTGACCTGGGATGGAGAGAGGCCCCGGGACATGTGCAAGTAACGCTAGCTGTGACTTGTAGATATGGAACCTGAAGTGGCCAGTTCCCGTATCCAGGAATGACTCCTGGTGGAGGGGTAAGAACAGCAACCCCCACACAAAACCTCGACCCAAAATGTGTCCTGCCTACAAGATGTTCAGCGGCAAAGATATAACAGGGATGAAGGAAGTGGCCAACTAACGACTGCCCCAAATTGATACCCATCCCATGGGCAAGAACTAATCCCTGACTCTGTTAATGATACTCTGTTTTGCTTGCAGACAGGAGCCTAACATAACTGTCCTCTTGAGAGGCTCTACTCAGAAGCCAATGTAAAGAGATGCAGGGAACAATAGATGAAGCTCTGGAGTCTTAAGGAAGAGTTGAGGGAAGGATTGAGGAAACTGAAGAAGACAGGGCCTCCACAAGAAGACCAACAAAGTCAACTAACCTGGATCACTGGGGGCCCCCAGACACTTTATGGCCAACCAAAGAGTGAGCACAGGTTGGACCTAGGCGCCTTGCACATATGTAACAGACAAGCAGCTTGATCTTTATGTTTATCCTCCAACATCTGGAGCAGATGCTGTCCTTGAACTTGTTGCCTGCCTTCAGAACTCATTTCCTTAACTGGGCCACCTTGTCTGACTTCAGTGGGAGAGGTTGCCCCTATTACTGCAGTAACTTGATGTTCTGGGATGGTGGGGGAGATGATCAGTGTGTGAGAAGATGAGAAAAGAATGGGAGAGGACCTGTGTGTAGGGGGTATTGGGAGGAGAGGTAGATTACTATTGGGAAGCAAAAAGAAATAAAGAAATAAAGAATGAATGAATGAATGAATGAATGAATGAATGAATAAAAGACATTTTTTTGGAACTTTTGGTATTTGTATATCTAACATACCTGAGTCTTCCATTGCAACATAGATTTCACCTGCCTAGTTCATGCAATAGCATCCTATGGTTTTCTTATAGGACATCTGGGTTTTTTTACCATACACTCCTTGGCCACAGTAACTTTTTAGAACTTTGGTGGAGGATCTATGACCTCCTTACTTTTATATTTTTCATGATAACAAAATTAGTACATCTATAGTAGTGCAACATCCTACAGCAAGCTGGAAATGTAGCTTAACTTTCCTCAGGTAAATGACATAGTACCTCCTAGATTCTGTCTATACTGACAGAAGAAGAACATTTTCCTGAACAGCCAGTTTTTGACAGGGAATTTCTTCAAAATAATTTTCAGTTTGGGGTCTCTCTTTCCACAATTGTTTGTCTTGCTAAAGATGGTACCTTCAGTTCTTCCATATGCAGAAAGATGTCCATATAGGATACTTGTTAGACTCTACCTATGCATGGCATGAAGTTTCTCCTTCTTGGTATCAATCACTCTAGCAATTACAGATGCTTTCTCTGAAACAATCTTATCCATACTTGCATGATCCATTCCTCACACAATAGCAATTTCCTTATCTTAATTCTTGACTGGTGCTTTTTCAGTATTGACCTACTCAAGAACAATGAGCAGTTACCATGACCCTGTTTGAATATTATTTATTTTATAGTTTTCTCTAAAAAAATAAAATTGTCCATTACTTTTGAATACAGACTCACTCAAAATTTCAGGAATAAGCAAATGGAATGGCATTCTCTATAGGGGTATAACAGCCTAGTTCCTCATAGATTTCTTGTTGTCCTCTAAAACCTCATGAGACAAGTGTCTACTATCTGCATTTCTCTTAGCATGTTGCATTTTCAGATTCTAGCCAGAATGGTTCAAGAGCTCACCTACAGCATTGTAGAGGTTTTCCATCACAAAGCTCCAAAATGTTCATTATTCCTCTTACAAATTAGTTCAAAAATGTTAAAAACTGAGATGATAGATTTGTCACAACAATGTTGGTATTAATTTTCTGCTTCAGTTCCTTTTTATTGATGTGATAAAATACATGGTAAAATCATCGTAAGGAAAGATTGGCTTATGTTGGCTCACAGTTTGAATATAAAATCTGTTGTGTTAGAGAAGGCATGGCACAGGTCTAGCTATAGTGGAAAAAAATTGAGTCACGTAGAAACATTGAATCTGTAGTCATGGAGCAAACAGATATAGGTCCTGATGCTCAGGTTGCTTTCTTACCACTCAATAAGAGACCTAGGCTCAAGAAACATATTTCCCTTCAGTTAAATTGTGTTCAGAAACATCACACAAACAGGTATGTTCTCATGGTGATTCTCAATATCATCATCGACTAAAAATCATTTCTCTTCCTTTTCTTTGAATTTATATTACAGCTTCAACAATTATAAACTTGCAGTACAAAGATAAAGGCAAATACATAATATATACTTCAATTAAAAGTAAGATATGCAGGTGACATAACAACAGACACTGAGGAAATCCAAAAAAATCATGAGATCCTACTACAAAAGCCTATACTCAATAAACCTGGAAAACCTGGATTAAATAGATAATTTTCTAGACAGATACCAGGTACCAAAGTTAAATCAAGATCAGATCAATGATCTAAACAGTCCCATATCTGCTAATGAAATAGAAACAGTCAAAATAGCCTCCCAACCAAAAATAAGCCCAGAACATTTGGGTTTAGTGCAAAGTTTTATCAACCTTCAAAAAAGACCTAATACCAATATTCCTCAAACTATTCTACAAAATAGAAAAAGAAGGTTTCATTACCCAATTCATTCTATGAAGCCACAATTACTCTTATACCTAAACCACACAAAGGCCTAACAAAGAAAGAAAACATCAGACCAATTTGCCTTATGAATATTGATGCAAAAATAATCAATAAAATTTTTGCAAACCAAATCCAAGAACACATAAAACCGATCATCCATCATGATCAAGTAAGCTTCATCCCAGGGATGCAGGGATGATTCAATATATGGAAACCCATCAACGTAATTCACTATATAAACAAACTCAAAGAAAAAAATCATATGATCATCTCATTAGATGCTGAGAAAGCATTTGACAAAATCCAACATCCCTTCATGCTAAAAGTCTTGGAAAGATCAGGAATTCAAGGCCTATACATAAATGTAGCTGCCTGCAGCCATATACAAATGAGTTTTCTGGAAGAGAAGTAGGAGCCTAAAAAAAAATTAAGGGAACTGGGTGGCGAGAGGGAATAAAAAATGGGGCCAAGGCATGGTGTGCTTTCAGTCAGCCATGTATATTCAACTGCCTAACAAGCAGGCAGGCAGAAGCCCCTAACCCACTCTGTCAGCATTTTGCGACGCAATCAGTATCTTCATCTGGAGGTGGGACTTCTGGCATAACAGGAACTTGGAGAGAGGTGTGGCTATTTGTGGCAAGGCAAGGTCTGAGAGAACCAGGTCCTGGCTGGAGGAGAGTCAGACTTAAACACAGTAAAAGCAATACACAGCAAACCAGTAGCCAACATCAAACTAAATGGAAAGAAACTTGAAGCAATCCCACTAAAATCAGGGACTAGACAAGGCTGCCCACTCTCTCCCTACCTATTCAATATTGTACTTGAAGTCCTAGCCATAGCAATTAGGCAACAAAAGGAGATCAAAGGGATACGAATTGGAAAGGAAGAAGTCAAATTATCACTATTGCTGATGATATAATAGTATACTTAAGTGACCCCAAAAATTCCACCAGAGAGCTCCTAAACCTGATAAACAACTTCAGCAAAGTAGCTGGATATAAAATTAATTAAAGCAAATCAGTGGTCTTCCTCTACACAAAGGATAAACAGGCTGAGAAAGAAATTAGGGAAACAACACCCTTCACAATAGTCACAAATAATATAATATACCTTGGTGTGAATCTAAGAAATTAGAAGATCACTTTGACAAGAACTTCAAGTCTCTGAAGAAGGAAATTGAAGATCTCAGAAGATGGAAAGATCTCCCATGCTTGTGGATTGGAAAGATTAATATAGTAAATATGGCCATTTTGCCAAACGCAATCTACAGATACAATGCAATCTCCATCAAAATTTCAACTCAATTCTTCACAGATTTAGAAAGAGCAATTGGCAAATTCATCTGGAATAACAAAAACCCCAGGACAGCCACAGCTATTCTCAAAAATAAAGGAACCTCTGGTGGAATCACCATCCCAGGACTTAAGCTGTAACTACAGAGCAATTGTGATAAAAACTGCATGATATTGGTAAGTGACAGGCAGGTAGATCAATGAAACAGAATGGAAGACCCAGAAATGAACCCACAAACCTATGGCCACTTGATCTTTGACAAAGGAGCTAAGCCATCCAGTGGAAAGAAAGACATTTTCAACAAATGGTGCTGGCTCAACTGGATGTTAGCATGTAGAAGAATGCAAATCGATCCATTCCTATCTCCTCTTACAAAGCTCAAGTCCAAGTGGATCAGGGACTTCCACATCAAACCAGATACACTGAACCTAACAGAAAAGAAAGTGGGGAAGAGCCTCAAACACATAGGCACAGGGGAAACTTTCCTGAACAGAACACCAATAGCTTATGCTCTAAGATCAAGAATTGACAAATGGGACCTCATAAAGTTGCAAAGCTCCTGTAAGGCAAAATATACTGTCTATAGGACGAAACAGCAACTAACAGATTGGGAAAAGATCTTTACCAACCCTATATCTGATAGATTGCTAATATCTAATATATACAAAGAGCTCAAGAAGTTAGACCCTAGAGAACCCAATAACCCTGTTAAAAATGGGGAACAGAGCTAAATAAAGAATTCTCAACTGATGAGTACTGAATGGCTAAGAAGCACCTAAAGAAATGTTCAACATCCTTAGTCATCAGGGAAAAGCAAATCAAAACAACCCTGAGATTCTACCTCACACCAGTCAGAATGGCTAGGATAAAAACTCAGGTGACAGCAGATGCTGGAGAGGTTGTGGAGAAAGAGGAACATTACTTCATTGATGGTGGGATTGCAAACTGGTAAAACCACTCTGGAAATCAGTTTGATGGTTACTCTGGAAATTGGACATAATACTACCAGAGGACCCAGCTATACCACTTCTGGGTATATACCTAGAAGATGCTCCAACATATAATAAGGACACATGCTCCACTATGTTCATAGCAGCCTTATTTATAATAGCCAGAAACTGGAAACAACCCAGATGTCCCTCAACAGAGGAATGGATACAGAAATTGTGGTACATCTACACAATGGAGTACTATTCAGCTATTAAAAACAATGAATTTATGAAATTCTTAGGAAAATGGATGGATCTGGAGAATATTATCCTGAATGAGTTAACCCAATCACAAAAGAACACACATGGTGTGCACTCTCTGATAAATGGATATTAGCCCAGAAGATTGGGATACACAAAGTACAATCCACAAACCACAAGAAATTCAAGAAGGAGGAAGACCAAAATGTGCATACTTCATTCCTTCTTAAAAGGAGAAACAAAATACCAATGGAAGGAGTTGCAGAGACTAACTATGGAGGAGAGACTATAGGAAGGACAATCCAGAGACAGTTACACCTGGGAATCCTTCCCATATTCAATCACCAAACCCAGACACTATTGTGGATGTCAGCAAGTACTGGCTGACTGGAGCCTGATATAGCTGTCTCCCGAGAGCCTCTGACAGTGACCAACTAATACAGAAGTAGAGGCTCACAGCCATTCATTGGACTGAATACTGGGTCCAATGAAGGAGCTAGAGAAAGGCCCCAAGGAACTAAAGGGTTTGCAGCTCCTTAGGACAAACAATAGTATGAACTAACTAGTACCCTCAGAGCTCCCAGGGACTAAACCACCAACCAAAGAGTACAGATGGTGGGACTAATGGCTCCAGAAGCATATATATAGTAGAGGATGGCCAAGTCGGTCATCAATGGGAGGAGAGGCCCTTGGCCCTGTGAAGGTTCTATGCCCCAGTGTATGTGAATACCAGGGCCAGTAAGCAGGAGAGGGTTGTATGGCGAGCAGGGGGAGGGAGAAGGGGACAGTGTTTTTTGTTTTGTTTTGTTTTGTTATTTTTTTTATTTTTTTCTGAGGCAAAACTAGAAAAGGAGATATTGTATGATATGTAAATAAAGAAAATATCTAATAAAAAAAGTAAGATATGCATCAAAATAGTCCAGTTGTTTTAATCAAGGCCACCAAATCAATTAAGGGGACAAGCAAAAACCTTCCAAAAAATAAGGTTCTTCCTCTTCACATACATAATAATGAAGCTGACTATAGCCTCCTACTGCACACAGAGATCAATATAAACTTGAACATAGGAATAATTCTGATTGTCTTTTCTTCAAATAATACTGTGGAAAAAGAAATTAGACCATAAACTGAGGAACACATTTGAAAAGTATGTGTCTGACATGGGACTGGGAACTACAACAGGAAAGAAGTGTTCAATTAAATGATAAAGATAAATAACTAAATGTAAAATGTGAAAATGACTTTGCTATCACCTCAGTGACAAAGAAACAGATATAGTAAATACATACGTGAAAAGATGGGCCACACCACAGCCACTTTTTGGACCTTTTGTAGCCACAAAGTCAGGTGAAAATGTTCAACAGGGTGTGCAGAAGTTGATAGTCCAGACTAGAACAGAATAGTCAGTCCTGGCTATTTTAGGAAAGAATCCTCAAAAGTCTTGTTTCCAAACCAATAGACCTGGAATCAGAGAAAATAAAGTGGAAATATTAAGTAGAATGTGTTAATAAAACTAAACACACTCAAGTAAGGGTATTTCGCATTTTGAACCTAAATTTCTTCTTACTTATCAATGTCCAAGGTGATTTGATATAAATTGAATCAGAATTTGGGATACTGTTTAACAGATAGACCAGAAAGAGGAGCCTGTGCTTCTACACTAGGAAGTCTGAAGCAATCATGATGCATTTTTACAGGGTTAGCATATACCCATATATGTTTTGTTTTCTACTATTGTCCATATTATTCATTGTCAATCAGTATTAAAGTTGTCCTGGAAACTTCACTTTCATTTGGAAATTTTTTGGTCTAATACTTCTGTATTCTCCCTTCGTACCATTCTCTCTTATTTTGAACCAAATCTGTATCTAGAGCACCTTTTGATCACTTGTATAAAGTACCTTTGATTCATTAGCTTATTCCCTTAGGGCTTCAGTTCTCCAGTTTCTTGCTAAACTAATGGTAGAAACCCAGCAAAGAGATGAAAAACTACCGATAGCAGAGGTTCTCAACCTCTGGTTCATGACCCTTTCATGGGTCAAATGACCCTATCAAAGAGGTCTCATGAGACCATTGGAAAATACATATATTTACATTATCATTCACTAAAGCAGCAAAATTAAAGTTGTAAAGCAGCAACAAAACTAATTTTATGGCTTGGGTCACCACAACATGAGGGACTGTGTTAAAGTGCCGCAGCATCGTGAACATTGCGTACCACTTATCAAGAAGTTTTATCCATCCAAAAACCAACGGAAGGATCAGGGGCTTTTCTACCCAGCCATAAAGACAGCTTTGCTCTCCTTGCGATCTGAGGCTAGAGCCTTCAGGCAGTAGCTGCATTGGAGACCTCCCTACAAAGAACTGAAAAGAATAACGTTATCAAAAACACCCCCAAGATAAACACTGATTTCTACTATTTACGTGTCCTTATGCTTGATTTCCTCCAGGCTCACAACTTAAACATGTCTAAATCGATGGTACAGGAAATTCAGTGTTCTTAAGCTTGTGTCAAGTACACTTTGAAGATCTCTATTTGCTTTTCTATTTGCGGTTTCTATGTGTGTTTTAAGAGTGACTAGAGGCTTATCTGTGGATTCTAACTTATAAAGTCCGTCTGTCTTTATATAAGTTGGGGTAAATTCCAAGACTGTAGGCTCTGAAATTAGAAAAGAGTATACAAGGACGGAAAGGAAGCGTTGCACAAGTAGAGAGAGAGCACAGGGGAGATGAATGTGGAAACGGAGGGTATGTGTGAGGTACAGTGTGGGGTGACGGTATGCGTGAGGTACAGTGTGGGGTGACGGTGTGTGTGAGGTACAGTGTGGGGTGACAGTATGTGTAAGGTGCAGTGTGAGGTGAGGGTATGGGGGGGTGAGAGAGGTAAGGTGATTCAACAGGGGTGAGAGAGGTAAGGTGATTCAACAAAGTAAATTTTGTCTGAAACTGACACAATAAAACCTGATTCTGTGTTAACTATTAATTTAAAATAAACTAAAAAAATAAAGCTATGAAAATTGAGAAGTATATACAAAAAGAAAAAGAAAAAAAAGAATGACTGAAACTGTCCGGCAGTTTCACGAACTTGAGTTCTCTCTGGCGAAGGATTAAAGGACCTGAAATATAGGGTTTGAGAGCAAGAGAAAGGACAAAGCCAAGTTGCGCCCCAATCAAGGCTTCATGCTTTACTTCAGGTGTTCAGCATTTTTATAGGTACACTAGAAAAAAAGTGAATCTCTAGGTTACATGATATTTGCATAACAATAACACTGCGGAAAGAGTCAGAAGCTAAGGTCCCCAGCAGCTCTGGGTGTCTGAAGGCAGTGGGCGTGGTGTCTCAGCGTGAACTCC
>NW_022196891.1:13279549-13284022 GCF_008632895.1 Mastomys coucha
ACCCTCCCACCCCCCGCAGCTTTCTTCAGAAGAGCTGACAGACTGCAGAGCACTTTGTCTTGGCTCTGTAGGTGGCAGTCTCAAGCAGAAACCTCCAGAGTCCGAAGGCTGAGCTGAAGGGGGGAGGTAACAAATGACTAGTGGGCAAATTTGTTTAACTTCAGAATTTCAATTCATTTCTAAACTAGGAACCAACATTGACCAATTCCAAAGCCTAACAGAAAAGCAATCAATTCACAGCATTTTCAGCTATTTGCTTCATTTAAGCACTACTTTAAACTGTTCTCAAACCTTGATCCTGTAGGCTGGCTCAGGGAGAATTATGTCCTTCAATGGCAAGGGGAGTGGCCCTAATTCTTGAAAATGGAGAGAGAACAAATCCCTTAACAGTAATATCTGTTTCCCATTCACCTCTACAATCTGTTCTTGTACAAAGTTCTCTGAATATTGTTAGATCTGAGTAACATCCAGAAGACACCATAATGAATAGGTTTTGCTCAGGCAAAAAGCAGCATGCCCCACAAGCATTCAATCCATCCATATTGATTAACACAGGCATCTTTTTCCTCTTGCTTGGCTCGTCCTTTTGTGTAGAGTCCACTTGCTTGTTTAGATAAGTCCATTATAAATAAGGTCTAAATATTCTAGAAGAAATAAAACAAAACAAAATGCCAGATCTATTGACAATGAAGGCCGACCTCATAACTGGATGCTAATCAACTTAAGTACACACATAGAGTATTGATTGAGCATTCATTGAAGCAACAGTTATTGAATGTGGTGATGGTTATAGAGAACATAATAATGTCTAACATCATTATGCAACTACTTAGTTCTTAAGTGGAAGATGCATTGTACACGAACATTCAATATTGTAACCACTATTTATCAAAGGCTTCCTGTGCATATAATCCTGACCTGGATGAAGGTCATCTACTCTGTGTGAGAATTCAGCATGTAACTGATAAAACAGTGTGTAGTGATTATCTTTTCGCATCCACTCTCTTGAATGCTTTCTCATGACTGTGATCAAATACCCTGAAAAATAATTATGGAAGAAAGAGTTTATTTTGGCTTTTAACTCTATGGAGGTACAGTCTATCCTGGTCAGAAGACATGGCCACAGCCAGGGAAGGCATAGTGGTCCTAGGCAATATCTAGCTGGTCATTGAATTAACACTCAGAAAGCAAGGAGTGAAAAGAAAATGAGGTCAAAATATAAAGCCACTTGAACAGACCCTATCTCACAATGATACTGTGCCTCATGAAGGTTCCAAAGCCTTTCCAAGAAAAGAGCCACCATGGGAACCATGTATTCAAACATGTGAAACTATGGAAACATTTCACATTCAAACCACAGAGATAACTTTCTATACAATGATATTTCCTACACTTCATTTAACGATAAATTTGTAGTCACTACATTAGCCACTATTTTAAAAAGTATCAATGGATGTCGTGCTATGTACACAATTATGTGTATGGCAATAGTATCTATCTTTGTTTGCCTCATGCTGTCTATTTCATTTAAACTGTTACAATAAGCAAGTGGACAATTTAGAGTACAGGGAACTGAAGTACAGAGACGTGAAGTGCTTTTGTCCAAGGTCACACAGGTAGGAAGTTTCAGCCCATTGAATTCCAGATTGGTCAGTCTAAAACAGCAACCGAATAGATCATTTCAAGAGGGTTTTGCGCTTATCTGTGTATGTGAATGCGGCTATGAGCACAGGAACACAGAGAAGATCCTCTTTGTAACTTGCTTTGCAGATCTGAAATAGAGGCTCTTGCAAAAGCCTCATAAACTCACGGCTGACCTTTTAAGAATGAGATGAAATGGCACATAATTGAGAATCTAAGAGTGCATTTTAAAAATGGAATCTCATTTATTCAAACTATAATTAAGGTGATAGATTTAATTTGAACTTTAAAAAGAATATTTTGTAAACCCTCCTTATTGAAGACAAAGGATATCTTTCTTAACTACTTCAATTATGAGAAATGTGGAGCAGAGTTCAGCAGCCAAGAACAAACAAATTGAAATGGAATAGAAAGGAAAGTAGAAATTTTTGCAAAGTGTTTCAAGGAAACAAGATTAATCATTAGACCTCTAAACTATACAAAGCGAAAAGTCCACACATAGCATACCCCGTCTGGTGCAGTAATTACTACCCTTCTGCTTTGGTCACCTACACTGAGCATGCCTTGATAATTGTCCCACTGTCATTTAGTACATTCATGCATATTTTAATAATGAAATTTTGTTGAGTATGAAGTGTTATACTCTAAGGTTGGAAGATGTCCAATTACCATATAGCTTTTGTCATGTTCAACATCAATATAGTTTCTCTGTGGATACAAATATACATTTATTTTATAGTATGTATTAATTATACAGATAAGATTTGTATTATGACACTTCTGTACGTGTGACCAGTATAATAGAATAATGGCAACAAACAGAAAACAGGGTTTGTTCTTTGATGTTTACATGTGTTATATATTAATATGTGTCTATGATATTTCATCCATGTGCGGTTGTTTGAGGTATTCTGCTATTGCTTCCCATCCTTTTTTTCTTTTTTTTTTTTAGAAGCTTTCACCCTGAACCTGGATATCACAAAATATCTAGACTAGCTATTAAGACAGCCCCAAGGATCTATCTGTCTCTTCCACCTGCTCAACACTGAGTGCTTATACAAATCTTCATACCAGGCTTTTAATGTAGGTTTTGGGGATATAAATGTGAGTCTTCTGGCTTGCATGGTAAACTCTTTATGATCCAAGTGCACTGCATAGCACAAGTGCTGGTTCTTTGAAATAATAATATAAGTTTGACAACTTGTAACTAAACTAACCAAAAGAAAAAAAAAGAGTGAAATAAATAAAAATAAAGATAAAGGGGACTACTCCAGCAGATATCCCTGGGATCTAAAGGATCGTTTGGGAATACTTTCAAAAGACATATTTCCATACTTTGGAGATTGGATAAGAAATTGGTACATTTCTAAATGCATATAAAAATTGAACAGAGCTGTATCTGAACACTCTAACCAGATTTATAATGAACAGTGATATTGATAGAGCAATAAATGGTCTCTAGGAAAGAGAAGCTCAAAGATAAAAGTTCTGCTGGATATTAGTCAAGTTCTTTAGAGCAACAGAACTGACAGGTTGTATGTGTATATTTTACACATGCACACACACACACACACACACACACATATTGTTGAAAGTACTTTGGTACTGTTTTATTGGATTGCCTCATATCAAGTGATTGATAGTTTAGCAATGTCTCTTTGCCAGAAAGGCTGGAAACCAGCTTTTTGGAATAGGACATGGGATGCCTGGCAGATAATGTGCAGCTTTAGAAGCTGGAAGTTTCCTTGGGGAGTTCCTGGTTAAAAGTCTGAAGCCAGTCGACAACACTAGCATCTGACCTAGTTAGCCCAAACAGATGGAAACCTGACTTGATTTATGTAATCTTTCTTCATCTTGCCAATGTGTTTAAGTGAGAACCCACCATTCTGATCATTGTCGCATGTATTGATTCTCCATGGAATACCCCTATAGACGCAAAGGTTCTGTTAGCATTCCTAACTATGTCTTAATTCAGACATCTTAACAATTAAGACTTACCATAACGCTAGAATGTTATTTTAAAGCATTTATGTTTTCTTCCTTTGGAATGATCACCACCATTAACAGGACCACTTCACACACAATAGTAGTACTATAATTCTTGCTTCTTTTTCTGTTCATTCAAAATCTTTAGTCTCATGTTTAACTTCCACTGCTTATCTTAGAACTATCTCCCCAGAGCTGTTGACTGGTGGTCTTACTCTGTGTCTTATATGAGT
Source organism: Mastomys coucha (assembly GCF_008632895.1). Taxonomy (NCBI): domain Eukaryota; kingdom Metazoa; phylum Chordata; class Mammalia; order Rodentia; family Muridae; genus Mastomys; species Mastomys coucha. Next base: position 13,283,410 of record NW_022196891.1, read on the forward strand.
CTTATACCATGACTTTTATCATTCATCTTTTGGAATATATTTTCAATGTTTTGCAGAAATGACACTTTCCTGTCCTTTGGATCAATCTACTTCCATCCATTTTTAAAAACCTTCCCTCCCCTCATGTAGGATCAAGTCCATGGTACACACTAATAGATAAGCAGTTGAAATTCATGGGAGACTTTTCAGATATTTTTTCCCATCAGTCTTACTCTGAAGCTCACCTATTTTCCGGACATACAGAAACATCTTTCATAAGCTAAAATTTTCTCAAAAAACATTGGCTGAGATTCAGGAGCTCGTCAGTCCAGCCATCCTAATTTCTTTCCTTGATACTTATGTTCTTCTAAGATTTCATTTATAAAAGAGGATAATTAGTCAGAAAGGATATTGATAGAGTGGTGTGTTATACATCCATCTCACAAATGTTATTGTGTTTGTGGTATTGCTTGTGGTGATTTGAATTTGTATTTTAATATTTGTTCCACATTTGGTGGAAATGTTTGACAAAGAATAGCAGGAGTAGCCTTGTTGGGGGTATGTATCACATTGGGTGTTGACTTTGAGACTTCAAAAGCCTACAATATTCCCAGTCTCTCTCTCTCTCTCTCTC
>NW_022196891.1:13284221-13303715 GCF_008632895.1 Mastomys coucha
TCCCTCCCTCCCTCCCTCCCTCCCTCCTTCTCCCTCCCTCATCTATTTCTGCTTCATGACTCCTTATGTCATGTGACTAGTCCTTTTTGATTCTGCTACCATCCCCTCCCTGATGAAATATACTATACCTTTGAACTGTAAATTAAATAAAGTCTATCTTATGTCACCACAGTTATCTGTTCAAAACCTCTCAAGTCACAATTCACAATTCACAGTTATTTAACTGAGGTTGTTACTAAGAATAATTACTTCCATGTAGACATAAATAATTATCATTAGCCATATTACTAGTTAGGCAGAGGAAGTGACTACATAAATAATATACATCAGTCTTAGACACTTTCTTATTGCTGTTATAATATATCCTGGAAAAAGTAAGTTATGAAAAAATGTTTACATTTATTTATAGTTCTGGAAGAGCATGTTTGTCCTGACAGTAAAATATAGTAAAGACAAGAAGGACACAGTGGCAAGAGCAGTGAACCCCTGTCCAGGTTCAGCAACAGAGCTTGAACAGGAAGTAGGACCAGGCTATGAAGCATCAAGGCTAAACCCCAGTGTTATTGTTGGGGTCCCTCAGCTGCAAGACATCGGAGCTTGCCACTGCAGACTCAACTCATGCCTTCTGTGCCTGAAGCAAAGACTCACTACTATGAGTTCCACCTTCGAGGATTCCAGAGGAAGCTATGCCTGCTGTCTGGCATGTATACAGCCTGAGGACATCTGTTGTTGACCTTTGTGAGTTCCACATCACTTACCCTAATCTCAATCTTTATCCCAACCCCTTCATTCCCACCCATTAGCTTTGCAAACTCCCGCCCTTCAACATAAATCATACACACACAATCAATAACAACAAGAAAACAAAACAGAGAACATTTCGTTGTGGAAATGTAGTGTGTCCCAGGATGTCCCACAGTATCCCTCTCTCCACATATTTTCACGTGTAAATTTTCATGCAATGAGTGAGTCGTTGGTCTGTTTCAAGATCTTTGGTTTCTGTGACACCATAAATATTGAATCCTCATAGGAACTCCTCCCAGTTATCCTGTTGTTTCCATGTGTCATAGAGATCCTGTAGGATTGGAACAGGACTGGCCCTTTCATGCTTCCTAACCATTCACACATAATTTTTGTGGCGGGCCAATTTAGAGTCCTAGATCTGAGCCTGAGTGGTAGCTCAGCTTGTAAAATTGCCAGCTCTCCCTGACCTTCACCACCAGGGCAAGCTCTTGAGCACTGCTCCAGTTAGGCCACCCAATGCCACTGTTGGCAGGAGGCAGGGTCAGCTCTTCTGCTCTCGTGCCTTCAGGGTCACCTCACCAGCACCATGCCTCCAAAGCCAGCTTCACTGTGCTGCCCAGTCAATGTGCTGGTCCACTCTGTCTGGTGCTGCAGCACATAAAGGACTGGGCCAACTCTTCCGCTGCCACACCCTTGGGGTTGGCTCGCCCATGCCTTCGACATCAGGGCTAGCTTCACTGTGTTGTCCAAGAAAGACATGTGGCAATCTCAACCAAACACCACAGCCAGGGAGGGTGGAAGGCTAGCTTTCCTGCTCTCATTATCCCAGGGCGAGATCTTCTGGCTCACGCAGGTGTGGAGGTGGAGGAGGGAGGGCACTACCTCCACACCCATGCCACTCATGCCAGATGAGTGGTGGGGCCAGATTTCTCACATTTTATTCTCAGTGCTGGCTCACCATTGCCCTCCACCAAGGTCGGCCCTACTGTCCTCCCTAGGTGAGGTACAGGGCCAATACTTCTGAATGTTGCAGCCTATCAGAGGTTTGGCCAGCATACCCAGTTTCATGACTGCACGGTCAGCTTTCCTGACTGTCTCAGGTGTCAAGGGGCAAGGGAATGAAGGACATCTCCATGGTGACCCGGTCACCTCATTGCAGAGTGTTCTTGGGGTCAGATCACCCTTGCCTACCCTCCACCTGACCTACTACCAGGGTCAGCTCTACTGTGTTGTTCAGAAGAGGGGCAGGGCCTGGTCTCCTGAGTGCTGCAGCTGGTATGGAGCAGGGACCACTCTCCTAATCCTATGACCAATCTCTCCCAACTTCCACAGGTAATGAGGGACAAGGTAGGAAAGGCATCACCAACACAGCCATGCCACCACATGGAAGACAAGTGTGGGATCACCTATCCCATTCTAGTGGTGGTTCAACTTCACCCCACCATCAAAGTTAGCTCTGCTGTGCTATCCAAGTGATGTACCTGGCCTGTTTTTGCACTTACTGCAATTGGTAAGCTCATGACCCTGTGAACAGCTTTGCTGACTGTCCATGTGGTAGGTAGTAGGGGAATCATCTCTGTGCCCATGCTACTCCATGAAAGAAGACTGGTGGGCTCAGCTCTATCCTATTCATGCCCTTGAGGCTGGCCTACCCATATCTCTGCCATCAGAACAGCTCCACGGCGTGACCTGAGAGAGGTGCAGGACCTATTCTCCAGAGTGCTACTGCTGGTGAGAAATGTGACTAACTCCCCAGAATGCCTTATCCAGTGAGGGTAGGGACTGGTTATGCCCATCCCTGACATGGGACTGGTTATGTGCAGGGTGGCCCTGCACATCTACGTGGTGCCCAATGGCTGTCCCTAACGGCAACATCTCCATGTTCTATAGTGGTAATATGAGCCATGGACACCAACACTAAACCCTGTAGCTACATAGCCATGGACTCAAGCATAATCCTTAGGGGCAGGTTTGGGCTGGCTTATCACCATGGTCCCAGGTGGTCAGCCTGGCCACTCGTAACAGGTAGTACTCTCTATCCTCATGTCTCCAGTTCCATCTCTCTTCATAATGTTTAAGCAGCTCCAGTACTCTTTCTCTCTTATATGGCCACCATATACTGAAACTCCACCTACAGGCTGGACTCATGGCTGGTGGGACCCTGGGTAAAGCTCAGTCTATGCTGTGTGGTGTGATAGCAAAAAGGTATCCATGGCTAACCTAGGCTCTTCACTAGGGGGCATGGCATTGGGTCTGCAGGTCTTTGTATTTCTCCTCCCAATACTGTGCTGCCTGGATTTGATCTGATTTATGTTTTAGAATCCTAGGCCTGAGACAGCTTTGGCCACCATATGGACAAAAGTCGGCCATTTGCTCTGCCTCTGATTAATATAAGAAGAATACCATCAGCAAGGGGTCCTTTGCCCATTGTCCAGGGGAAGGAGAGGAGTGGGAATCATTGATATGTTAAATATGATGAAACTCGAAGAAAGAAAAGTGGAATTAGAAGAGATTACTGTTCCTTGACATATTAAACTCTCACATAACACATGCAATAGAGCCACTGAAGTTTAAATTTAACCTGATGGTTTTTATGACTTTCAAATTATACCAATTTTGTGTGTGTTATTTGTTGTTTGCTGGTTTAAATTGTGCTCTTGGTTACATTATTTACTCTCAGCTTTCTGGTTCCCATATTTGCATTGCCTTGGTGTAAAATGCCTTTTGATCTTCCACGATCCAAGCAATTTTTCAATCTGTATTTGTTCTCTCTTCCATACTACTAATTATGGTGAAAACGAAAACAAAACTCAACTCTCCTTTTTCTGGCTGAGTGTACATTTACCTCTCTGCCTCTGCCCATGGCTAGTCTTTAAGTCAGTCATGTTTTCTACCTATCTAAATGAACTTTAGCGGGTTGAGTCTTTCAGTTGTTGCTGATGCTGAGCATAAGGAGATAAGGGAAAGTCCAGGGGTTACTCAGTAGTAAAATGCACAGCATGCAGAAGTTAGCACACGCTGCCGAGGTCAAGTTCTAGCTTCAAAAATAGAAAATAGAGCTAGCATAGAGTTTTCAATGATTTCCATTTATATATGGATGCTTGTGTTCTTGTGTGTGTGCCCATTTGTGTGAGGGTATGTGTGAGTCTAGAGGCCAGAGTTCTCCAGTATCTTCCTTTGTAATAGGTTTGAATGCATTAATAATAAATTCAGAGTTACCAATAACATGTCAGTGTCACATTAAGGAAAGAAAGCAAAGAATTTCCCTTGGTCTTATTTAGCAACCAGTTGGAATTCTTTACTTCATGCTCTCTGTACCTTTATTTTATTTTTTTAATTTTTATTAGATATTTTCTTTATTTACATTTCAAATGATATCTCCTCTCCTGGTTACCCCTCCGAAAAAAATTATCAAAAACAAAAACAAAAAACAAACCCTGTTTCCTCCCTACCCCTGCTCACCAACCCACCCTCTCCCACTTCCTAGCCCTGGCATTCCCCTACACTGGGACATAAACTTCACAGGACGAAGGGCCTCTCCTCCCATTGATTACCAACTAGGCCATCCTCTGCTATACATTTGCTGTTGGAGCCATGATTCCCACCATGTGTGCTCTTTGGTTGGTGATTTAGTCTCTGGGAGCTATGAGGGTACTAGTTAGTTCATATTGGGAACCCTATGCTCAGTCCAATGAGTGGTTGTGAGTCTCTACTTCTATATTAGTCAGGCACTGTCAGAGCCTCTTAGGAGGCATCTATATCAGGCTCCTGTCAATCAGGACTTGCTGAAATCCACAATAGTGTCTGGGTTTGATGATTGAATATGGAAAGGATTCCCAGGTGTAACAGCCTCTAGATTGTCCTTCTTTCAGTATCTGTTCCATAATTTGTCTCTGAAACTCCATCCATGGGTATTTTGTTCCCACTTCTAAAAAGGAATGAAGCATCCACACTTTGGTCTTCCTTCTTCTTGAGTTTCTTGTGGTCTGTGGATTGTATCTTGGGTATTCTGAGCTTCTGGGCTAATATCCACTTATCAGAGAGTGTATACCATGTGTGTTCTTTTGTGATTGGGTTACCACATTCAGGATGATATTCTCCAGATCCATCCATTTCTCTAAGAATTTCATAAATTCATTGTTTTTAATAGCTGAGTAGTACTCCATTCTATAGATGTACCACAATTTCTGTACCCATTCCTCTGTTGAGGGACATCTGGGTTGTTTCCAGTTTCTAGCTATTATAAATAAGGCTGCTATGAACATGGTGGAGCATGTGTCCTTATCACACGTTAGAGCATCTTCTGGGTATATGCCCAGGAGTGGTATAGCCAGGTTTTCTGGTAGTACTATGTCCAATTTTCTGAGGAACCCACAAACTGATTTCCAGAGTGGTTGTACCAGCTTGTAGTTCCACCAGCAATGAAGGAGTGTTCCTGTTTCTCCACAACCTCTCTAGCATCTGCTGCCACCTGAGTTTTTGATCTTAGCCATTCTGACTGGTGTGAGGTGGAAACTCAGGGTTGTTTTAATCTGCATTTCCCTGATGACTAAGGATCTTGATTCTTTAGGTGGGTACTGGCTAGTTTTGTGTGTCAACTTGACACAGGCTGTAGTTATCACAGAAGGGAACTTCAGTTGGGGAAGTACCTCCATGAGATCCAGCTGTGGGGCATTTTCTCAATTGTCCCTTGTGGGTGGTGCCATCCCTGGGCTGGAGATCTTGGGCTCTATAAGAGAGCAGGCTGAGCAAGCCAGAAAAGAACATTCCTCCATGGCCTCTGCATCAGCTCCTGCTTCCTGACCTGCTTGAGCTCCAGTCCTGACTTCCTTTGGTGATGAACAGCCTTGTGGAAGTAAGCCAAATAAACCCTTTCCTCCCCAACTTGCTTCTTGGCCATGATGTTGTACAGGAATAGAAACCCTGACTAATACAAGGTGCTTCTCAGCCATTTCGTATTCGTCAGTTGAGAATTCTTTGTTTAGCTTTGAACCCCATTTATAATAGGGTTATCATATCTCATGATGGTGATAGAGGAATTTAAGAAGGACATAAATAAGTCCCTGAAAGAAATACAGGAGCTGGGCAGTTGTGGTGCATGCCTTTAATCCCAGCACTTGGAAGGCAGAGGCAGGCAGATTTCTGAGTTCGAGGCCAGCCTGGTCCACAGAGTGAGTTCCAAGACAGCCAGGGCTATACAGAGAAACCCTGTCTTGAAAAACAACATCAACAACAAAAAAGAAAAACAGGAAAACACAGGTGAAGAGGTACAAGCCCTTAAAGGAGAAACACAAAAATCCCTTAAAGAATTACAGGAGAACACGAGTAAACAAGTAGTAGCCCTTAAAGAGGAAACACAAAAATCTCTTAAAGAATTATAGGAAAGCACAACCAAACAGGTGAAGGAATTGAACAAAACCATCCAGGATGTAATAATGGAAGTAGAAACAATTAAGAAATCACATAGAGAGACAACTCTGGAGATAGAAAACCTTAGAAAGAAGTCAGGAGCCATAGATTCAATCATCACCAGCAGAATACAAGAGATAGAAGAGAGAATCTCAGGGGCAGAATACACCATATAAAACATTGACACAACAGTCAAAGAAAAGGCAAAATGCAAAAAGCTCCTAACCCAAAACATCCAGGAAATCCAGGACACAATGAGAAGACCAAACCTAAGGATAATAGAAGAAGAAGAGAGTAAAGATTCCCAACTTAAAGGTCCAGTAAATATCTTCAACAAAATTATAGAAGAAAACTTCCCTAACCTAAAAAAAGAGATGCCCCTGAACCTACAAGAAACCTATAGAACTCCAAATAGTTTGGACCAGAAAAGAAATTCCTCCCACCACATAATAGTCAAAACAACAAATGCACAAAACAAAGAAATAATATTAAAAGCAGTGAGGAAAAAAAGGTCAAGTAACATATAAAGGCAGACCTATCAGAATTACACCAGACTTCTCGCCAGAGACTCTCGGTACCTTTAATCCTCTGTCTGTTGTATGAGTCTGAATTCATGCGTGCATTCTACATTATAGGGTGAATCTGTCTTTGTCTCTGTGTCTCTCCTTTAAAAATGGGGGCATTGTTCTCTTTTATTTAAATGCACAGAAAGCATCAAATGGGGAAGAAATGAGGAATACATTACAAAAAATATTTAACAGAGATTCATAGAGGATTAAGTCTCTGATTCAATCTAATTCCAAATCCTACTATCCATATAATAAACATTATCAAACAATATGTAAATTCTGCTTTAAGCATTTGTGGCAAATAATCATATTATAATGCCATTTTTAGTCTATTATTTGTTTCCAGCAAAAGATTATCACAACACACATGTGAATACATATGCATTAATTTTAGGTTAGGGAATGGAAGAATATATAATTTAAGATTAAAACTATGCATCAACTTAACTTATACAAGTTGATTACAAGGGAAATCCAAAGCAAATAAAGTTGGTTGTTACATTTTTCTCTTAAAGGGAGTTTAAACATTTAGGCTGGGTACACAATAGGATAGCAGTTTTAAGTGATCAACAGGTGTATTATTAACTATGAGGCCCAACAAACACTCCATAAGAGATATTTTTAGCCGGGCGGTGGTGGCGCACGCCTTTAATCCCAGCACTTGGGAGGCAGAGGCAGGTGGATTTCTGAGTTCGAGGCCAGCCTGGTCTACAGAGTGAGTTCCAGGACAGCCAGGGCTACACAGAGAAACCCTGTCTCCAAAAACCAAAAAAAAAAAAAAAAAAAAAAAAAAAAAAAAAAAAAAAAGAGATATTTTTAATCACAGTATATTTTCACATTTCTCATTTACTTTTCAATAAAAAACAACATGTTCTCTTTTTTAACTTGGTGCTCACGAATTTCATAAGAACAGAAGGGCAGGAATCCCTAGAAGTCCTCCCACTTATGCTTCCACAATGGCTAGAACTGTGTATGGATACCACCATGCCCAGATGTTTTTGTACTCATGCTTGCACAGCAGGTATTTTCTTCTCCATAAATGGTTTATAATTTTAGAATAGATATATTTGTCTTACTTTCTGTTAACAACTCTACCTAAATGGTATAGCAGTCACATAGTAGATCACAGTCATAAACAATGTATAGAATGCCTTAAAAAAAATCTTTGTTTCTGGCCTACAAACCAGCACTTTTACAAGAAACTTCCTGAGGATTACTTGGGTTGTCATCTGGAACTGCTCTTCAAACAGAAAACCAAATAACACTGAATTCCAAATCCAGTCCATAGGAATTAATCTTCTCTGTAAATTCCAGTTGTCTAGTATCTTGTCTTGTATGAATATCTGTGAATATCTGTGTATTTAGATTAAAGGGAAAATTACCTTCATTTCTTAGCCCAAGATGAGGAGCTAGAAGCAGCTGAAGGTTAGGGAGAGCGAATCATTCTTATCCAGGAGTAACCACTTGATAGCCTATCTCATTCCTAGCAGTGTGTGTGTGTGTGTGTGTGTGTATGTGTGTGTGTATGTGTACACTAAATGAACTCAGCAGGTTGTATTTATAGATCTATATATACATGTGTGTGCTGTGACAATAAAAATTAAAGAATAAGATACAAAGATTTTAAAAAGGAAGAACATGGGCAGAGTTAGAAGAAGGAGAACAAGAGGGAGACATATGTAAATAGAGGATTCTTAGATGAAACCCACAAAAACTACAGTAACTTTAAAAATCATCTCTATGTCAGAGGTACGAATGTTGGAGACAAGCTGTGTTTCCATGTCCTTTATTTCTTCCCTCTCAGGTGGCAAGGCATGCAAATTACTTCTCCTGCACACCAGGCTGGAAGGATGAATGGGTGGGGTCTGCAGGATCCCAGTGCTTCTGGGAGTGAGCACTACTTAGGAGAAGGCCTTCTCGGAGGATTTTAATGAAATGGCTCTTTTAGATGATTTTAGCTTGTGTGCATGCATTTATTCATTGTAGGTTACACACATACACTTTATTTGGGATGAATCAGGCTATAGAATCTTGGGAAATGAAAAGGGGTTCTTCTTAGGGTAAAGTTTCATTGGCTGAAATTTAAAGTACTGTGAACCCCTTTTTTGTATGGAAAGGCATTCCAGGAATCCCAGGTACTTCTGGGTGTGTTCTTACTGAGAAAGTGGAAGTTGACCTTACAGGTTTGTCAAGGGCTATGTGATCTGACTCATGGAGAGGATGAGAGGGTGGCGGGCATAACAAACAAGGTCAGAGAAGGAGAATCCATTGCTTGTAAAGGGAGACCTCCACTTTTGCTCATAGAAACTATGTGGACATAGAAGACTGGGACTTTTAATTTTTATTTTTTTTGATTTGTCTTTCTTTTAATTGGATATTTTCTTTATTTACATTTCAAATGTTATCCCTCTTTTTGTTCCACTCCCAAAACTCCCTACTCCATTCCCCTTCCCCATGCTTTTATTAGGGTGTTCCCACTCCCCAGGTGGGGCACTCTCTGGATTGCCTTTTCTTCGGTCTCTGCTCTACACTTTGTCTCTATATATCTTCCCATGGGTATTTTGTTCCCCCTACTAAGGAGTACCGAAGTATCCACACCGTGGTCTTCCCTCTTCTTGAGCTTCATGTGGTCTGTGAATTGTATCTAGGGTATTTTGTGCTTTTGAGCTAATATCCACTTATCAGTGAGTGCATGCCATGTGTATTCTTTTCTGATTGGGTTACCTCACTCAGAATGACATTTTCTAGTTCTATCCATTTGCCTAGGAATTTCATGACGTCAGTGTTTTTAATAGCTGAGTAGTACTCCATTGTGAAAATGTACCACATTTTCTGTATCCATTCCCATGTTGAAAGATATCTGGGTTCTTTCCAGTTTCTGGCTATTATAAATAAGGCTGCCAAGACTGTAGTGGAGCATGTGTCCCTGTTAGATGTTTGAGAATCTTTTGTGTATATGCCTAGCAGTGGTATAGCTGGGGTCCAATTTTCTGAAGATCTACCAGATTGATCCCGAGTGGTTGTACGAGTTTGCAGTCCTACCAACAAGTTGAGGAATATTCTTCTTTCTCCACATCCTCGCCAGCATCTGCTGTTACCTGAGCTTTTGATCTTAGCCATTCTGACTGGTGTGAAGAATAATCTCAGCTTTCTTTTGATTTGCATTTCCCTGATGACTAAGGATGCTGAACATTTTTTTTAGGTGCTTTTTAACTATTCGAGTTTCCTCAGTTGAGAATTCTGTTTAGCTCTGTTCCCCATTTTTAATAGGGTTATTTGGTTCTCTGGAGTCTAACTTCTTGAGTTCTTTGTATATATTGGATATTAGCCCTCTATTGAATGTAGGACTGGTAAAGATCTTTTCCTAATCTGTTGTTTTGCCCTATTGACAGTGTCCTTTGCCTTACAGAAGCTTTGCATTTTTATGAGGTCCCATTTGTCAATTCTTGGTCTTAGAGCATAAGCCATTGGTGTACTTTTTTGGAAATTTTCCCCTGTGCCCATGTGTTCGAGGCTCTTCCTCATGTTATCCTCTCTTAGTTTCAGTGTATCTGAGACTTTACTTAGCAGAGTTTCCTTACATATGCCAAATTAAAAAAAAAAAGACATAAAACTACTTCCCGTGGTTTACTTTAAGCACTAGAGAAAATATAGACAAAAATCAGATGTTAGCTACATAACAAGAAGTAAAACATCACAGTGGAATATTTTATGATCTCCTTTCATTTTAAAATTTAACTTCAGACTAGGCACAATTACAATGGTTTAAAGGATTCAGTGATCATATCCATTTCGGCTTCTCATTGGCCTATCCATGTACTAGTTCTGTAAGAGTCTCTATCTCTGCTTTTCCCTTTCTTTTTTTCTTATGACAGCATCTCACAGTGTGTCCCAGGCAAGCCTTATATTTGTAATCTTCCTTGGTAGGCTTAGATATTTCAAAACATACATTAATAAAGGTTCTTAAACACTTCAGCCTCCTTTCTAACCTACCACCTACCTGAGGTAGCGGAAAAGGAAGGTTAATAGGGCAAAAGGGGATGTGGACCTGTTTATAAATTGTTCTTTGGAGTGATTCTAATCTTCCTTTTCAGCGGTCCGGTCCCCTACTAAAACACCAAAAGGAATCAGCTGCTTCAATCCAGTGCGGTCAGCAATCTCCACTCACAAATCAGCAATGGCAGCTGCATCCAGAAGAAATTGTGAGACTTCACTAACCAGCCAAAGTCTGTGGAAGTTCAAAAAAGCTACTGGAATATCACAAGAGGTTCTTTTGTGAGCTACTCTCTAAGAAGTCATTGACAAGTGAAGAGGAGCAACACAAGGAAAGGCGAGCCAATGCCAGAGCCTCTTCGAACTGTCTGTTATATTCTTTCTAAACACCACACACCCTCCCATGTGTCTGATAAGAAAAACAGCTTCTAACCTGTTTCTGCTTCAGGTAAACATCCTTTCACCTTTCTGCCCTAGCAAAACATCGTATGACATAAATGACTTACCAAAGAAACCAGAGATGTCCATCTCATTCATGTGTCAGTGAATACTGAGTTTGCGGATATGTAGCACCACACCTGGCCCTCAGGTAACTCTTGTCTATAGTTTCTCAATACATCTTTCATAGTCTTCAATATTTATCCAGTACCTGTCCTTACATAAGGAATAGCTTTCCCTGTAAAAGGATGACTATTGAGGAATCTCCCTGAAGGAATGCTTACTTCGCCTTTAGTAAATAAAATGATAGTTTTGCACGCTGTTTATTTTTGTTTTCTAAAAATATTTTTAGTGCCAGTAAGACAGTTCAAGAGTACAAGGAGTCTGAGTCCTATCCTTAGGGTTGACTTGGTGGAAGGATAGAATCACCTCCACAAAGAAGTGGTTCCTTGATTTCTTCATGACATATATGGCAGTGCAAACATGTAAACACGATAATGATATCAATACCAATGACAACAACAACATAATAATAATAATAGTAGTAATAATAATAAATAATGTAAATTGAAAAGGAACCCTGTAATTGCACATGTATTATAGCATCATCCCCATACAGAATTCAACATATATATAATTTGGAAAAATATTTTAGTTTTTAATATTTCACTGAATTTTTTTCTGTAATTATATTTTGAATATATATTTTCCATGCATCAGTTGAAAAATAACTCTACTTATCTTAGGAATCATATTATTTACTCTCTTCCATTTCCAAAAGGAAAAAAAATGTATATAACATGATAATAATACAAAATTATTAATGCTTCTAGATGTCTAAAGAAAACAAAGAAATTACTATTAATTCAATATAATGTCTCCATAATTCAAGCTTTAAACTTAGCAATAATGGGAATATTTGAATCATAAAGTACTGAACTTATCATATGAGATAAGAAAAGTTATATAGAGTTAATTGAGAAAATTATATTAGTTTCACATACTCAGTGAGGTCATGATCTCTGTGAATGTTTAACAGTGCTATGATTATGTCATCTAATTCTATCAATTTGTGACTGATTTATTATTTTACTGTAAGAATTAATTCTATACAACATACAATAGGAAAGAAGATATATCTTATTTCCAAGGAGAAAGAAGTTGATGATTTTAATCAGAGAAGCTAAATTTAATGTCTATGTTGTTTGGATTTCTACAGTTTGAGGATTCAGAATACAGATGATGATTGCAAGAACAGATCACCCAAAACAGTATGATAGAATATAAAACTAATTTTTATCCAGCACTGGGTCACCAGCAGTCCTTAAGTAGATGTCTAGCGCTTCAAAACACAATCTACTAACCTTAAGTATTATGAAAACTCTCTGGATATGCTTATGCTTACATGACTGTGATATTGTACAAGAACTCTGCCAGCACAACAAAAAAATTAAAATGCATTTATTCTGTTAAACTTTTTCAATGCCCGGTATAGTGACACAAACCTTTTATCCTTGTACTCAAGAGTCAGAGGCAGACAGATCTCTTTGAATTTGATACCAGATTGTCTACATAGTGAGTTCTAAGACAGAAAAGGCTACATAGTGAGACCCTGTCTCAAATTAACTATGAAGACAAGCAAGCAACTATCCAGCAACAATCCCTGTTATCAATCAATAAATAAATCACCAGATTTCATCACCAAAACTGACATCAACATAAAGTGGCAGCCAAGAGCTGGCAAAATGGCTGACTGGATAAAGGCACTTTCAACCCAGCTGAAAGGCACAGTATGATTCTTGGAACCCACATGGCAGAAGGAAAGACTCAACTTCAGCCAGCGGATATCTGACTTCTATTTGCCTTCCCATATACAATAACTGTAAAGAATTAAATACATTAAAAATGAAGATTAATGGAAGCATTTTGCTTCATATTTTATAAGTTCCTTGGCATATTGCTGTATTGAGTCATATGGAATACAGAACAATGATCAACAGTATTTAATTTTAAGTGTATCTGATTTGTAATGTAAAAGCTATAGATGGTTCATTTGTATAGAATTACCATAGACAAAGATAGAGTTAGAACATGCAGGGAGGATGTGGGTGGGAGTGCTTGATCCTCACAGCTAGTTTATAGACAAATATTCTCATATGTGTTCTTTGGAACATTTCAGGGACTGCAGATGGGGAGGTCCCACTTCCACTGAGAATCTGGTAGAATGCACTATGATTATTTCTAATGTTCATATAATTAACTACATTATGGCCAAAATTCCAGGTGATCAGGTAAGTGAAGCAGAAATACTGGCATAATGAAATCACCAAGACTACTTTTATAAAAATTGTTATTCAAACACAATTCTTAGGCCTATATGGAGTGAGCTGAAAGACTTGTGTACTTAGGCTGTGACAATAATGCTTCATTCACACAAGAGATAATAAAAGGCCACAAAATAACATGAAAGCATATATAAACAATGGGAGATAATGCTAATAAATTCTTTATGCTTCAGGGGTTGCTGTGAGCTTTTTATTTTTATTTTTTCATTGATTTTCAAATCTATTAATTCTGGGGCATCTACAATACAGTTATTTTATATTTCAGAAGACACTTAAAGTTAAAGTAATTTTACCTTGTGATAGACATTTCCTTATAAAGTTGTAATTCAAACTCAGACAAGCATAACTTGCAGAATTTATCACAGGATTCTGGGCATAGAGCTAAAGATTTGGCAGGAAAACATTCTAGGTACAAAATGGTGTTGGGGTTTTTATAAAGCAAGGGAAGGGCGTGGGATGCATTCCCTTTGGGAAGTTTATTGAGTTTCAGATGGTTGCTGTTATATGGGGAGGCATTTCCTTCAGTAATGTGATTGTTCAGCTGCATGTAGACATGAAATCAACCCTAATTGTTGGTCTTGTTCAAGGAAGCATGTCACTGTTGGAGTGGGCTTTGCGGTCTCCTATCCCCAAAGTATACTCATTGTGACACACAGTCTCTCCCTGGATTAAGATGTAGATTAATCTCAAAAAATCTTAAGTAGAACATGTGTCCTTGTTATATGTTGGAGCATCTTTTGGGTATATGCCCAGGGGTTGTGAAGCTGAGTCCTCAGGTAATACTATGTCCAATATTCTGAGGAACCACCAGACTGATTTCCAGAGTGATTGTACCACCTTGCAATCCCACCAGCAATGGAGGAGTGTTCCTCTTTCTCCACATCCTCTCCAGCATCTGCTGTCACCTGAGTTTTTGATCTTAGCCATTCTGACTGGAGTGAAGTGGAATCACAGGTTTGTTTTGACTTGCATTTCCCTGATGACTAAGGATGTTGAACATTTCTTTAGGTGCTTCTCGACTATTCAAGTTTCCTCAGTTGAGAATTCTTTATTTAGCTCTATACCCCATTTTTAATAGGGTTATTTGATTGTCTGGAGTCTAATTTCTTAAGTTCTGTTTATGTTCATAGCATCCTTATTTATAATAGCCAGAAGCTGGAAAGAACCCAGATATCCTTCAACAGACGAATGGATACAGAAAAGGTGGCACGTTTGTACAATGCAATATTACTCATCTATTAAAAACAATAACTTCATGAAATTCTTAAGCAAATGGATGGAACTAGAAAATATCATCCTGAGTGATGTAACCCAATCACAAAAGAACACACATGGTATGCACTCACTAATAAGTAAGTGCCCAAAAGCTTGGAATACCCAAGTTACAATTCACAGACCACATGAAGCTCAAGAAGGAGGACCAAAGTGTGTTTGCTTCAGTCCTTCTCAGAAGAGGTAACAAAATATGGGAGCAAATATGGAGACAAAGTACATAGCAGAGACTGAAGGAAAGGCCATCTAGAGACTGCTCCACCTAGGGATCCATCCCATATACAGTCACCAAGTGCAGACACTATTGTGGATGCCAAGAAGTACATGGTGACAGGAGCCTGATATAGCTATCTCCTGAGAGGCTCTTTCAGAGCCTAACGTATACTGAGGCAGATGCTTGCAGCCAACCATTGAACTGATCACAGGGTCCCCAATGGAGGAGTTAGAGAAAGGACTGAAGTAGCTGAAGGGGTTTGCAACCCATAGAAAGAACAAAAATATCAATCAATCAGAGCTCCCAGGGTCTAAGCCACCAAACAAGGACTATATGTGGAGGCTCCAGCCGTATATGTAGCAGAGTATGGACTTGCTGGGCATCAATGGGAGAAGAGGCTCATTGTCCAGGGAAGGCTCGATGCCCCATTGTAGAGGAATGCAAGGGTGGAGAAGTGAGAGTGGGTGAGTGGGTGAGTGGGTGAGTGAGTGAGTGGGTGGGTGAGTGTGTGAGTGGGTGGGTGGGTGGGTGAGTGGGTGGGTGGGTGGGGCATATCCTCATCGAAGCAGGAGGAAGGGTATGGGATAGCGGGTTTCTGAGAGGCGAAATCAGGAAAGAAGATAACATTTGAAATGTAAATAAAATATCCAATAAAAAATCTTAAGTAGAGTCTTTATTTCAAAGATGGATGCATATATTGCAATATTGTGCTTCTGGTGTAGACACTGCCCATGTGCTCACATTCAAATATGTACTCCTCTGACTGACAGTAGCTTGAAAGACTACCAACTTGACAGGATCTAGAATCTCCTAGGAGATGCATCTCTGGTCCTTTCTGTGAGGGAAGTTTTGCATTTGCGCTGACTATGGAAGATTGTTAATAGTTAATGGTAGCCACCCATTGACTGGAATCCTGGATGGAATAAAAAGGAAAAGATGAGCTGAGCTCCAGCATCCGTCTTGCGGCTTCCTGACTACAGATGGAAATACACCAGATGCCTTATGGTTCTGCCTTTAATGCCTTCTCTGCCTGGATGGACCATATCCTGAAATGATGAATTAAAATAAACTGTCCATTCTCTAAATGGCTTTTGTCAGGTATTTTATCACAGAAGTGAGGAAATAATTGCTAGAATACTGCTTGAGGGAACCATGCCCAAATTCATATTTCCACTCGCTTATTAAATTTTGTGACTAATTTACTTTTATCAAGTTATATCTTGTCTGTATATGTCTATGCTCATATATATATATATATATATATATATATGTCATACATATCATAATCTTTGGAAATATATGTATATTGCGGAATGGTTAAATTTAATTAATATATGTGGTCTTTCAAGCTGGTAAATTCGTTCTCTCTCTCTCCCTCTCTCTCTCTCTCTCTCTCTGTCTCATGCTGTGCTCAGGGCCCATTATTTTGATTTTTATACATGTCTTGAGTTGTGAAATTTATTGTTTTGGATCTCTTGGGAGTCAAGCAGGGGTCCTGTGCTCTTGTCTGTCTTCCATGTCGGCTTCAAAGGCCATCCAGATATCAGTAGTCTGGGCTGCTGCCTGAGGCCATGTTGATGTACAAGGGCCCTACATCTGCAATATTTGGTCTTAAACATCAACCTGATGGCAATTAGAATGGCTGTGGCAAACCATCTCTGGGTGTGTCTCTGCGGGTGTCTCCAGAAACGTTTAAACTAGGACTGAGAACTCATCTGGAATATGGATAGCACCACTTCACTGGGTAGATCTCTTTGAATCAAAAGATCTAAAGACATTCTTTGCCATTGCAGGAAGCATCAAGATCAACCCCAGGAAAATATTTTATCATGTATCATAAAGACCTGTTTTGAGTCATGAATTATAATTAGAGGGGGTGGTAAACACACTTTGCTTTGTGTTTTATAACTTCGATGAAGAAATGTTAATACCCTGGAACTACTTTCTGAAATACAAGCTATAAAATTAATGATCTCTTCCAAAGATTCTCTCATTTCGCATCACAGTACACAAATTGGTCATAAAACAGTCTGGCTCAATGCACCTGTAAATTTGGAGGAGTGGAGAGCAGAAGGATGGGAGAGCAGGCATTTATATCATCATTATTTGTCAAATGGTAGAAGAGAAGAAAATAAATAAACAACAGTCTTGATTACACTGATTTAAAGGAGCAGTGTGTGCACCAGGATGCCTGAAAAGTCGAAACCTAGATGAAAACTCATGGCTTCCCTGTAAAGATGAGTGAACGCCACTGCTGTGATTTCATCTGCAGTTTCAGTTCTTCAGGCTTGCCCTCTGGAAAGAAGTCAGCCACTGTTGTCCTCTACTTTTCTGCTAGGGACAGATTTTTGCCTCTTGCTTTGCTGTTGCTATTGCTGATGCTGGTAATTTGATTACACTTAGTTGCAAACATGTAGGATTTTATTTCTTCTATTTTTGTATGATCCTGATTTTCCTTTCTTTCACCATTCATCTAGTAGAGGAATTTGGTGCAGCACGATGGGAGCACAGACTTTCTCTGTTCCCAGTTCTGTGATGAATGCACAAGCATTCTACTTTCTCAACACTATGTGTGGGGCAGCTACGGCACTCTGAGCACGTCAAGGTCCGTGATTTTATAAACCACTGAAGGACCTTTTGTTTCTCCTATCAATTATTCTTTTAATGCTAGATCACATAAACAACAGTTTCAAATTCCAAATGTTACTTTCAGATATTGTGAATTTCAAGGTACAGGGTTTTTTAATTTATATTCAGTTTAATTACACTGAAACTTAGCAATATACATTGTAAGACTTGTAGATTTAAAAATGTGTTTTTACACCAAAGGAATTGAGTATCTTAAAGTGAGAAGTGCCTCCAGATTCCTGTCTTGAATTCCTGCTGTGACCTCCCTTCATGATGGACTATAAGCTGTTAGGTGAAATAATCTTTACCTCTCTGAGTTGATTTTTATGTTATTTATCACAGCAATAGAAAGCTAACTAAGACAATGTGGATATATTGTGGAATGCCTAAATAAGCATATTTCATGTATCTATACTGATTTTTGAGATAACATTTCAAATGCATTCTTTTAGAAATTTTTATTTCTATTCACTTAATTTTTGCTAGTACTAGAGGTTGAGTCTAGGACTTTATACACACCAACCAAGTGCTTTGACACTGAACTACAACTTCTATTGGCACATGTATAAAACTATATGTAGACATTGTCAAATGTTATAACCATACCATGCACTCTGCCAATAAGCTTCTTCTCTTCCTAGTTGAAGAATTGTACCCTTGGTTACTCTTCCCCTACCCAGAGGCTTTTGTAGATCCCATTGAAAGTCAGATCACGTTTTACACGCATTTGCTTGCCTGGCTTATTTCACTTACATTCTACTTTTTCGGCACGTCTCTCCTGTGTCAAATGATAGGGTTGTCTTTAGAGCTGAGCAGCATCCAGTAATATATCCTGCTTCCTTTATCCATTGATGTGTTGGTGTCCACTTTTGCTGTTCTCAGTACTTGGTTTTAGTAATACAAACTGTAGAAATATTTTTAACGCAATGGTGCTCATGCCATGGAGTATACATCCAGAGATATAACTGATGTTACCTGGTAGTGTTATTTTTAGATTCTTGAGGATCTTCCCTTTAATCTTCACTATTGTCTGAGAGAGGATATATTTACTATATTTTCACTAACAGTGTGCAAAAGGCCCCATATTCTGAAATTTTAGATCATTCTTACCTTTTAGAGACTTGATATTTATGATTATTTCATATAGAGAACTTTAGGGTTTTCACAATTATTATTCTTTCCTTTCTATGGCCCTAGCAATAAGAGACTCCTTGTGTTGCAAGCATTTATAGAGGTAAAAAGGCAATATGCAGCCTGGTACACATCTGATTGGGGGCCTTTTACATAATTGTCTGGGGCTGAAAGCCAAATTGTGCTTTAACTTAACTTGTGTTTTCCTCCTGATTAGAGGCTGTAACAAGTTGTGGGGTTTTCATAAATATGGGTCAACTTAACAAAACTCTAGCTGCAGGAGATTCTTGGTCTCCATACTCTCTCCCCACTTTGCCTCTGACAATTTATAAATATCAACCCAGGGTCCTATTGTGCCAGGAAATATTCATGACTCCCAAAAAGACCACCAAGGAGCTGACTTTGATGAAGTCACATTAGGGTCTCTTTATTCAAGCTTGAGCTTAGGTCACACCACTAAAAAGACAGAAGGAGCTGAGGGAGTTTACAACCCCATAGAAAGAACTGTAATATCAACCAATCAAATCCTCCAGAGCTCCCAAGGACTAAGCCACCAACCAAGGAGCACACACATGGAGGGACCTATGGCTCCAGCCACATATGTAGCAGAAGATAGCCTTGTAGGGCATTGATGGGAGG
Source organism: Mastomys coucha (assembly GCF_008632895.1). NCBI lineage: Eukaryota > Metazoa > Chordata > Mammalia > Rodentia > Muridae > Mastomys > Mastomys coucha. Next base: position 13,303,604 of record NW_022196891.1, read on the forward strand.
AGAGGCTCTTGGTGCTGTGAAGGCTCAATACCCCAGAGTAGAGGAATTCGAGGGCAGGGAGGCAAAAGTGGATGAGCGGGGGGTGGGGGGAAATACCTTCATAGAAGCAGGG
>NW_022196891.1:13303925-13326483 GCF_008632895.1 Mastomys coucha
AAAAAAAAAAAAAGGAGAGGCTCCCAGAACCCAGTTTCAGGCAAGTATTTATAGAGTTAAAAATGCAATATCCAGTCTGGTATACATCTGACTGGGGGGCTTTTTACATAATTGGCTGGGCCTGAAAGCCAAACTGTGCTTTAACTTAACTTGTGTTTTCCTCCAGATTAGCGGCTGGTAGGCTGTGAACTGTCAGGCAGGTTTGTAACCTGCAGGTGCAGATTTATTGGGAAATAACTTGGGAACCGGTGCTAGATGCAAGGCTTGTTCAGGGTTAACCTAGAAACTGGTGCTATTGGCCAGTTTGTTAGTTAACTCGAGCTCAACCTTAGGTCAGGTTCTCTAAGCTGAAATCTGAACCCAAAAGATTTGGTTCTCACTGTGACTCTACAGCTGCACCATCTTTCTCTGGGTAAATAGGTCATGCTCTGTGAGTCGTATGACCCAACTGCACGTTCATATGATTCATGTTGTAAGAATGAGAGAAATGGCTTTCATGATTTTCTTGATTATTTTTCATTGTGGTCTGGAAAAAAAAAAATCCAGAAGCACTGGAATTCCGTCTCATTTGAAAATTTGCCTAGATAAAATTGGCCTGTCAGCTTATCTGTGTGAAATCATCTTGGTTGTTGACTGTTGTAGGAGGGCTCAGAACACTGTGGGCAGCATCGAACACTAGGTAAGGAGTCCTAAGATATAGGAGACAGGAGACAGCTTGATACTAGCATGGAGAAAGGTACCAAACACAGGCCTGTACATTTGACTTTCTCTGCTCTTTTCTATGGATGTGATGCAGCTAGCTGCAGGAGTTCTTGCTTGGTTACCTACTTCTCAATGATGGCTGCAAGCTAGTATTATAAGTCAACCAAACCCTTTCCTCCGCTACTTTTGGTTGGGATGCTTTATCACATCAGTAGAAATGAGATTAGGACAATGCTCTTTACTGGAAAGTGCTGAAAGTAAACATCTTCAATAATGGTGTTCTAGAACTCATTAACATATACCTTTACCATTTAAAAAGCCTATGGAAGGAGTCATTTTGGGAAAAGTGACAAGGGATGACTATTGACAAGATAATATTTAAATATGTAAGTTTAAAAAAGTTAAAAGCTGTAGATAAGAGATACATTAAATTGATATGTGTATTCTGAGGAGGATATGAAAACCTTAAGAAATGTCTGTTTTGAAGAATAAAAGCATTTGTATACTGCAGTGTACAAATGAATAAAAAAAATCACTATTAACGTAAGTGCAAAAGATTCTCTGATTCTTTCTGGGCTGGTACAACCAAATTCAGCATAGGTAATAAAATTTTAACCTCTCCTAAAAGCCTGGTGATGTACCTGCCACTTAAAACGTCATTGGGTCCGCTGTCCGTTCATAAATCTGCCAGCAGGTTGGTGTTTGTTAGGGTGATGTCTCAATCCTCTATGACAGAATAGCTTCAAGAATGCTGAGGACCTCTGGCAACACTTCCTCTCTTATCATATCTTATCATCGTTTCCTATCAAATCACCCCCTCAGATTAGAAAACTGTGAGCCACATCAAATTCCACATAAAGGAACTCATCCAAATGCCGTGTGGACCTCAATCCATGTGCTATTTGCCAGTTAGTTTGTTAGTTAACTCGAGCTCAACCTTAGGTCAGGTTCTTTTGCCCATCAACCCCCAGCAAAGCTCCATTTTTTTTAGAACCTTACAAAAGAAAAAAAATGGTGGACAAACCTCTGCTAAGTGCAGAGAGGGCAGCTGTGCATCCCATGGCGGGGCCCTGCTGGGACTCTAGGTCCCCGCACATTCACCGTTCATGACTACCCCATTGGGCCTAGTCCCTCACAAATTGTCATTTTAAAAAGATAAGATCTTCCACAGCTTAGACAGCAATTATGGTAGAAATTACTTAATTTCAGTTGGGGGCTTCTACCCTGCCTTTGATCCTTCGGTTTTTGGATAAAAGACACACACACAACTTTTATTATGATAATAAGCTTTACTCAGCACTAGAGCTGGGGAGATATCTAGCCTCTAAGCTGTTAGAATCTATTTCCCCATTAACAACCCCAGATTATAATTTGCCATATTCTGTCTGGGCTGCTCTTAATTTCAATTGGCCATATTTTTTTTTAAGATATTTTCTTTATTTACATGTCATAGGATTTCTCCTTTCCCATGTCTCCCTTCCAAAAAACAAACAAACAAACAAACACAACAAGAACAAACCCCTGTTGCCTCCCCACTCCCCATGCCTGCCATCCCACCCTCTCCCACTTATTGGCCCTGGCATTCCCCTACACTGGGGCACAGAACCTTCACAGGGCCAAGGGCCTCTCCTCCCATTGATGATCGACTTTGCAATCCTCTACTATACACATGTTATGGCCATACTTTTATGACTCACTTAACCATCCTACTCTACTCGTTATCCCTTTCCTCATGGTTCTGCTCAGACCCTGATCCTGGGAACCCCAAACCCCAACTATCTCAACTCTACCCAGCTATCAACTGTCTGCATCTCTCTTCATCAGTCATGAACAACTGGGGGACAATGTCACATCTCATCATTTGGGTCTATGTGAAGATTCACTCGTCCTTAGGGCAACCTCAACAATGTCCCTTGGCTGGACCCACTTCCCACTCTGCTTGTGGCTCTGCTGGGGCCAAGTGAGTCTGGGGCCCACGATATTCTCAGTTGATGATCACACCACTGGGCCTAGATCTACAAGAAGACAGATCACCATTTTAAGCAGTTTTTCCACAGCTCAGATAGAAGAAGCTACAGTGGCTAGCTATTAGAGCTTTGAGAATGAATTCCTTCCCAAGCTCTATAAATTCTTCCACTTGTAATGGGAATCACCTGAACTTAATTTTTATATGTAATTTATGGATCTATGAATGCAGACATACACATTAAAACACTAAAACTTCTAATGGCATACATTATAAGCCCAATTATAAAACTTGTGTTTAAAAGCCCTAAAAATAATGCCTGTCAGTATCCACATGAAAGATATACTCAAATTGACCTTTTTGCTGTAAAAGGCAAGGTGTGTCCAAAGAGTTAAAGAAGTGTTCCACAAGAGCAGCATGATAGAATTTGTGTTACAAAGTTATATCATAGAATACAATAACAAAACTGAAGCCTATGTACTAGTGGAGTGGGTCTCAACTTGTGGCTTGCAACCCCTCTGGAGATCAAATGACCCTTTCACAGGAGTCACAAGTCAGATATCCTGCACAACAGATATTTATATTAATTCATAACACTAGAAAAATTAGTTAATGAAGTAGTAATGAAAGGATTTTCTGGTTGGGGGGCTTACAATATGAAAAACTAAATCAAAGAGTCACAATGCAATGTGAATATTGACAATTTGAAAGTAGTATTGAAAAACCTTCCTAAATCTAACTAGCTCTTGTGTCCACATGTATTCATCAGCCTCTCTGGATGTTCACTTTTCCATCATCCTTCTGTGAATCCAGTAAGCTCATGGAGTGTTTACATGACAGACAAAGGTCAGGGCTCTGTAAACCTTTTGACATCTCCCACAGATCTTGTCTACACGAACAAAGAGAAGCTCAGGGAGCTCTTAATCTTATGGAGTTGTCACCTCTTTGTGGAACAAGAATCCTAGGCTTCGGTTTTCTGATTGTTCCATTGTTTGTGTGTACTTGCCTAATAAGATTGGCTTAGGTCGGGCAGTGGTGGCGCATGCCTTTAGTCCCAGCATTTGGGAGGCAGAGGCAGGTGTATTTCTGAGTTCGAGGCCAGCCTGGTCTACAGAGTGAGTCCCAGGACCACCAGGGCTACACAAAGAAACCCTGTCTTAAAACATTTTTTTAAAAAATTAAAAAAAAAAGATTGGCTTAATATGTTTTTACTGATAGGAACAGAAGCAGAATACGTATTGCCTTCTCTTTGTGTGCACACATGTGTGTGAACTAAAAGTATACTTTAAAATGTGAGAAAATATTTAAATTTTTATTATATTACTAACAAATGTTCTAATGCTTTCCTAATTTGAATGGAAAACTTCTGGAAATATCTCCACACGTGGAGGCCAGATGTTGAAGTTGGATGCCATGTTCTATTAATCTCTACACTATGACCTGATACAGACAGAATGTATATTACTGAACCTGATGCTCTGTTTTTCAGTTGGGCTAGAGGGTCTGTGACTCCCCAAGAACTTCTAGTCTTTACCCCAACCCCAACATTTGACTTACATGCACATGTTACCTTGTCTGTCCTGTGGTGTATGGCAATCCAAACTAAGTTCTCCAATGCTTGTTTACCAAGTATTTTACGTACTGAGCCATTTTGTTAACCCTGTCAAACACATACTTATGGTGTAAGCAAATAATTATAGACATATGCTCATATTATCTATGCATGATTGTTCTACGCTGTAGCTTTTAACTGGGGGTTGCCACTGATGTCCTAATATTTTATGTGGATGCAGTAGTTATGGTATGTAGTTTTTAATTTATATTTTTTTAATTTCCTATGTATGGGTGTTTTGCCATTATGCTTGTCTGTTCACACCTCTTGGGGAGTCCAGAAGAAGCTGTAAGATCGATTGGAACAGGAGTGACAGATAGTCAGAATTGCCATGTGACTGCTATGAAGTGTTCCTCTGAAGAGCGCTACTCTTTTTTTTTTTTACTTTGTTCTTATTTTTTTAATTATTTTTATTAGATGTTTTCTTTATTTACAATATCTCCTTTCCCAGGTTTCCCTCCAAAAGAAACAAAAGAAAAAAGAAAAAGAAAAAAAGAAAAGAAAATTAAAAAAATAAAATAAAAACAAAAACTAAAACAATCCCCTGTTCCCTCCCCCCTCCCCCTGCTCACCATCCCGCCCTCTCCTGCTTACTGGCCCTGGCATTCCCCTACACTGGGGCATAGAACCTTCACAGGGCCAAGGGCCTCTCCTTCTATTGATGATCAACTTGGCCATCCTCTGCTACATATGCAGCTGGAGCCATTAGTCCCACCCATGTGTACTCTTTGGTTGGAGTTTTAGTCCCTAGGAGCTCTGAGGGTACTAGTTAGTTCATATTGTTGTTCCTCCTAAGGGGCTGCAAACCCTTCAGCTCCTTGGGTCCTTTCTCTAGCTCCTTCATTGGGGACCCTGTACTCAGTCCAATGGATGATTGTGAGCCTCTACTTCTATATTAGTCAGGTACTATCAGAGCCTCTCAGGAGACAGCTATATAAGGCTCCTGTCAGCCAGCAATTGTTGGCATCCACAATAGTGTCTAGATTTGATGATTAAATATGGGAAGGATTCCCAGGTGGAGCAGTCTATGGATTGTCCTTCCTTTAGTCTCTGCTCCATAGTTACCTTCTACAAGGGGTATTTTGTTCCCCCTTTTAAGAAGAAACAAAGAATCCTCACTTTGGTCTTCCTTCTTCTTGAGTTTCTTATGGTTTGTGGTTTGTACTACTCTTAAAGTATGAGACATCTCTGCAGCCCGTCACAGTGGCAGTGTTAAGATTGTATTGTGAATTCTGGACTGGAACATCCACAGTTTGCCTAACTGTGTAGGATTGCTTAAGGATGTGGTCAAAGAAATACTCTGTACATCATGGGAGCATCCTGAATTCTAGATGAGAAGATCCAAAGATATATGTGACACAATATCCATAGAAAGCAGATGTATTTTGTGTCAACATTATTCAAATGAGGAAGTATGAGTTTTCATAAGGGAAAATTCTTGGTCAAAGTTCTGAAGCACTTCAGTGGATCTGTAACAAAAAGCTGAATCTCAGTGCAATGGTGTGCTATCTATTACACTATACTTCACCCAGAAGCACATAATATTTACTAAAAAAAATGTACCATTGAATTGCAATTTCCCTTTTCAGTAATAAAATGTTCTATATTAAGAAAAAATTTTAGTGGAGACTCATGACTGTAATTACGTTAATCAGTGAAAATAGTCTACAAAGATATATATTGATTATGTAAGTTGATTTCCATAGAATGAACATTTTCACAAGATTGAATGAATGCATGAGCATGAGAGGCATTTCAATCATCTGGTATCTAATCAAATGTCCTAATTTTTTAAGTATATAACTTTTTCACTTTGGGGGTGCCTTTTTGTTTACTTGTTTTGTTTTCATTTCTTTTGTTTTCAAGACAGGGTCTTTCTGTGTAACAGCCCTTGTGTTATAGACTTGTAAACCAGCCTGGCTTTACACCCACAGAGGTCCACCTGCCTCTGCCTCATCAGTGCTGAAATTGAATGCATGCACCACCACTGCCTGACCAACTTTTTCACTTTTTAAGTCAGATTTATTCCAAGAAGTTTTGGAGTTTATTTTGAATAGGTTTGTTTCAATGGTTTCTTTCTTTGCATGTTTGTCTTTTGTAAATAAGAAAGATACTAATTTTTCTCTAATAATTTCATGTCCTGATAATTTTATATTAGATATTTTTGTTTATTTACACTTCAAACAATATTCCCTTTCTTGGTTTCCCCTACAAAATAAAAAATAAAAAAATAAAATAAAATAAAAAACCCTGTTCCTTTCCCTCTCCCCCTGCTCACCAACAAACCCTCTACCACTTCCTAGCACTAGAATTCCCCTACACTGGGGCATGGAACCTTCACAGGACCAAGGGCCTCTCCACCCATTAATGACTAACTAAGCCATCTTCTGCTACATACGCAGCTAGAGGCATGAGTCTCACCATGTGTACTGTTTGGTTGGTAGTTTCACCCCTGGGAGCTCTGAGGGAACTGGTTAGTTCATATTGTTGTTCCTCCTACGGGGCTATAAACCCCTTGAGCTCCTTGGGTCCTTTCTCTAGCTCCTTAATTGGGGAACCTATGCTCAGTATAATGGATGGCTGTGAGTCTCTACTTCTGTATTAGTTGGGCACTGTCAGAGCCTCTCAGGAGACAGCTATATCAGGATCCTGACAGCTTGCTGGCACCCACAATAGTGTCTGGGTTTGGTAACTGTATATGGGAAAGATTTCCAGGTGGGGCAGTCTCAGTATTGTCCTTACTTCAGTCTCTGCTCCATACTTTGTCTCTGCAACACATAGGTATTTTGTTCCCCCTTCTAAGAAGGAACAAAGTATCCACATTTTGGTCTTTCCTCTTCTTGAGTTTCTTGTGGTATATAGATTGTATCTTGGGTATTTCAAGCTTCTGGGCTAATATCCACTTATCAGTGAGTGCATATCATGTGTGTTCTTTTGTGATTAGGTTACTTCATTCCATATGATATTCTCCAGACCCATCCACTTCCTGAAGAATTTCATAAATTCATTGTTTTTAATGGCTGAGTAGTACTCCATTGTGTAGATGTACCACAATTTCAGTATCCATTCCTCCGTTGAGGGACATCTGGGTTGTTTCCAGCTTCTGACTATTATAAATAAGGCTGCTATGTACAGAGTGGAGCATGTGTCCTTTTTATACATTGAAGCATCTTCTGGTTATATTCCCAGGAGTGGTACATATGGGTCTTTAGATAGTACAATGTCCAGTTTCCTGAGGAACTGTCAAACTGATTTCCTGAGTGGTTGTACCAGCTTGAAAACCAGCAATGAAGGAGTGTTCCTCTTTCTCCACAACCTTGCCAGCATCTGCTGTCACCTGAGTTTTTGATCTTAGCCATTCTGACTGGTGTGATGTGGAATCTCAGGGTTGTTTTGATTTGGATTTCTCTGATGACAAAGGATGTTGAACATTTCTTTAGGTGCTTCTCAGCAATTCAGTATTACACAGTTGAGAATTCTTTCTTTAGCTCTCCACACCATTTTTAATAGGGTTATTTGGTTATCTGGAGTCTAATTTCTTGAGTTCTATGTATATACTGGATATTAGCCCTCTATAGGATATGGGATTGGTAAAGATCTTATTCCAATCTGCTGGTTGCCATTTTGTCCTATTGACAGTGTCCTTTTCCTTACAGATGCTTTGCAATTTTGTCACGTCCCATTTGTCAATTCTTGCTCTTAGAGCATAAGCTATTGGTGTTCTGTTCAAGAAAATTTCCCCTTTGTCCATGTGCTCCAGGCTCTTCCCAACTTTCTTTTTTATTAGTTTCAGTGTATCTGGATTTATGTGGAGGTCCTTCATCCACTTGGACTTGAGCTTTCTACAGGTAGATAGGAATGGATTGATTTGCATTCTTCTACATGCTAACTGCCAGTTGAGCTAGCACCATTTGTTGAAAATGCTATCTTTTTTCCACTGGATGGTTATATCCTTTGTCAAAGATCAAGTGACCATTGGTATGAGGATTTATTTCTGGGTCTTCAAGTCTATTCCTTTGATCTACCTGCCTATCACTGTACCAATGCCATGCAGTTTTTTTTTTATCCCAATTGCTCTATAGTACAGCTTAAGGTTAGGGGTGATGATTACACCAGAACTTCTTTTATTGTTGAGAATAGTTTTTGATATATAGTTTTTGTCATTCCAGATAAATTTGCAAATTGCTCTTTTCAACTCTGTGAAGAATTGAGTTGGAGTTTTTATAGAGATTTCATTGAATCTGTAGATTGCTTTCAGCAAAATGGCCATTTTTACTATATTAATTCTGCCAATCCATGAGCATGGGACAACTTTCCATCTTCTGAGATCTTCTTCAACTTCCTTATTCAGAGACTTGAAGTTCTTGTCATACAGATCTTTTACTTGCTTAGTTAGAGTCACACCAAGGTATTTTATATTATTTGTGACTATTGTGAAGGGTGTTGTTTCCCTAATTTCTTTCTCAGCCTGTTTATCCTTTGTATAGACCAAGGCCACTAACTTGCTTGAGGTAATTTTATATCCAGCTACTTTTCTGAAGTTGTTTATCAGGTTTAGGAGTTCTCTGGTGGAATTTCTTGGGTCACTTAAGTGTACTATCATATCATCTGCAAATAGTGATAATTTGACTTCTTCCTTTCCAATTTGTATCCCTTTGATCTCCTTTTGTTGTCTAATTGTTCTGGCTAGGACTTCAAGTACAATATTGACTAGGTACGGAGAGAGTGGGCAGCCTTGCCTAGTGGGATTGTACAAGTTTCTCTCCATTTAGTTTGATGTTGGCTACTGGTTTGCTGTATATTGCTTTTACTGTGTTTAGGTATGGGCCTTGAATTCCTGATCTTTCCAATACTTTTATCATGAAGGGGTGTTGGATTTTGTCAAATGCTTTCTAAGTATCTAATGAGATGATTACATGGCTTTCTTTTCTTCAAGTTTGTTTACATAGTGGATTATGTTGATAGATTCCCGAATATTGAATAATCCCTGTATACCTGGGATGAAGCCAACTTGATCATGATGGATGATCATTTTGATGTGTTCTTAGACTCGGTTTGCAAGAATTTTTTTATTATATTTACATCAATATTCATAAGAAAAATTGGACTGATGTTCTCTTTCTGTGTTAAGGTTTTGTGTGGTTTAGGTATGAGAGTAATTGTGGCTTCATAGAAGGAATTGGGTAGAGTAGCTTCTGTTTCTATTTTGTGGAATAGTTGGAGGAGTATTGGTATTAAGTCTTTGAAGGTCTTATAAAACTCTGCACTAAACCCATCTCATTCTTGGCTTTTTTGATTGGGAGACTATTAATGACTGTTTCTATTTCTTTAGAGGATATGGGATTGTTTATATTGTTTATCTGATCTTGATATAACTTTGGTACCTTGTATCTGTCTAGAAAATTGTCCATTTCATCCAGATTTTCCAGATGTATTGAAAGTAAGCCTTTGTAGTAGGATCTCATGATTTTTTGGATTTCCTCAGTTTCTGTTGTTATGTCTCCCTTTTCATTTCTGATTTTGTTATTTGGGACACTGTCTCTGTGCCCCCTAGTTAGTCTGGCTAAGGGTTTATCTATTTTGTTGATTTCCTCAAAGAAGCAGCTCCTGTTTTGGTTGATTCTTTGTATAATTCTTTTTGTTTCCATTTGGTTGATTTCAGCCCTGAGTTTGATTATTTCCTGCCATCTACTACTACTCTTGGGTGAATTTGCTTCTTTTTGTTGTAGGGTTCTCAGATATGTGGTCAAACTTCTACTGTATGCTCTATCCAATATCTTTTTGGAGGCTCTCAGAGCTATGTGTTTTCCTATTAGGACTGCTTTCATTGTGTCCCATAAGACTGAGTTTATTGTGGCTTCATTCTCATTAAACTCTAAAAAGTCTTTAATTTATTTCTTTATTTCTTCCTTGACCAAGTTATCATTGAGTAGAGTGTTATTCAGCTTCCATGTGTTTGTGGGCATTCTATTGCTTATGTTGTCATTGAGGAGCAGCCTTAGTCCCCGGTAATCTGATAGGATTCATGGAATTATGTCAATCTTCTTGTATTTGTTGAGGTCTGTTTTGTGACTGATTATATAGTCAGTTTTGGAGAAGGTACTATGAGAAGAAGGTATATCCTTTTGTTTTAGGATAAAATGTTCTATATCTGCTAACCCCATTGGTTTCATAACTTCTGTTAATTTCACTGTGGCTCTGTTTAGTTTCTCTTTCCATGATTTGTCCATTGCAGAAAGTGGGGTGAAGAAGTCTCCCACTATTATTGTATACCGTTCAATGAGTGCTTTGAACTTTAGTTAAGTTTCTTTTATGAATGCAGATGCTCTCACATTTGGAGCATAAAGGTTCAGAATTGAGAGTTCATCTTCATAGATTTTACCTTTGATGGGTGTGAAGTATCCCTCCTTGTCTTTACTGATCACTTTAGGTTGAATGTTGATTTTATTCATTATTAAAATGGCTACTCCAGCTTGTTTCTTGTGACAGTTTGCTTGGGAAATTGTTTTCTAGCCTTTTACTCTGAGGGAGTGTCTGTTTTTGTCAGTGAGGTGGGTTTCCTGTATGCAACAAAATGTTGAGTCCTGTTTACATAGCTAGTCTATTAGTCTATGTCTTTTTAACTGGGGAATTGAATCCATTGATATTAATAGATATTAAGGAAAAGTAATTGCTGCTTCCTCTGATTTTAGTTGTTAGAGTTGGAATTCTGTTCATATGGCTATCTTCTTTTAGTTTTGTTGAAAGTTTTGTTTTAGTTTTTGTTGAAAGCTTAGTTTTGTTTCTTGCTTTTTCTGGGATGAAATTTCCCTCCTTGTGTTGGAGTTTTCAATTTATTATCTTTTGAAGGGCTGGATTTGTGGATAGATATTCTATAAATTTGGTTTTATCATGGAATACCTTCATTTCTCCATCTATGGTAATTGAAAGTTTTGCTGGGTATAGTAGCCTGGGCTGGCATTTGTGTTCTCATAGGGTCTATATGATATCAGCCCAGGATCTTCTGGCATTCATAGTCTCTGGCAAGAAGTCTGGTGTAATTCTGTTAGGTCTTCCTTTAAATGATACTTGACCTTTTCCCTTATTGCTTTTAATATAATTTCTTTGTTTTGTGCATTTGATGTTTTGACTATTATGTTGTGGGAGGGATTTTTTTCTGGTCCAAACTATTTGGAGTTCTGTAGGCGTCTTGTATGTTCATGAGCAGCTCTTTCTTTAGGTTAGGGAAGTTTTCTTCTATAATTTTGCTGAAGATATTTACTGGCCCCTTAAGTTGGAAATCTTCACTCTCTTCTATACTTATTATCCTTAGGTTTGGTCTTCTCATTGTGTCCCAGATTTCCTGGATGTTTTGGCTTAGGATCTTTTTGCATTTTTCATTTTCTTTGACTGTTGTTTCAATGTTTTCTACGGTGTATCTGCACCCGAGATTCTCTCTTCTATATCTTGTTTTCTGTTGGAGATATTTGCATCTATGGGTCCTGACTTCTTTTCTAGGTTTTCTATCTCCAGAGTTGTCTCTCTTTTTGATTTCTTAATTGTTTACTTCCATTTTTAGATCCTGGATGCATTTGTTTGGTTCCTTCACCTGTTTGGTTGTATTTTTCTGTAATTCTTTAAGGGATTTTTTTTTCCTCTTTAAGGGCTTCTACCTTTTTACCTGTGTTCTCCTGTATTTTTTTAAGGGAGCTATTTATGTCCTTCTTAAATTCCTCTATGAGATATGATTTTAGAACCAAATCTTGCTTTTCTGGTGTTTTGGGGCATCCAGGACTTGCTGTCATGAGAGTACTGGGTTCTGATGATGCCCAGTAGTCTTGGTTTTTGTTAGTAACATTCGTACATTTGTCTTTCACCATCTGGCAATCTCTGGTGTTAGATGTTCTTACTGTCTCTGGCTGGAGTTTTTCCTCCTGTGGGTCTATAAGCCTGTGTCAGCACTCCTGGGATATCAGCTCTCTCCTGGAGAGATGCTGCAGATCACCTGTCTCTGCTGTGTACAGATAGATATAAGAAGGACCCTCTTCCAGTTGCTCTCCACTTTCGCTGCCTGTGCCTCCTGGCTAGTCCTGCCTGAGTCCCCATGTCCTGATACTTTGCTTTCATTATTTGTCACCTATAGGAGTTTTCTAGTAAAGTATTTAGGGTATTTAAGTATAGAAATTCATTCATCTTCAAGTAATGAGAACCTGACTTCTTTCTTTTACTCTTGTGTTCTCTTTGCTCTCTTACTTGTCGTCTTGCCATGATCAAGTTTCAAGTGTTGCAATCTAAATTTTCTTATCATGAAGAATTGATGAATTTTTGTTAAAGCCTTTTTCTGCATCTAATCACAGGACTGTGACTTTTCTGTCGTGATTCTATTTATGTAGTTGTTTGCCAGTTTTACCCATGTCAAACATCCCTACATTATATGGATGAGACTGAGCTGACCCTGATGGATAATCTTTTTGTTATATTATAGTCAGATTGCAAGTAGTGATGGTGCCAGTCAGAGTATAGAATAGCATGTGTTGAATGTCAGAAAAGCAGAGGAATAGATTACTATTACCTATCTATATTTCTGAGAAATTTCTACAGGTCCAGGTACCAGACTGGAGACTGTCAGTTCATAGGATGGATCTATATGACCTATTTGGTCAATCCCACACACTCCATGCAGTATCTGTACTGAGCGATGTAAAGGATGAGATAAGAATAAAATAAATCTCTAAAAAATACCACCTGTTTCTCCTCTTGACCTTAAACTCTCTATTTCAGAGCCCTAAGCACTATAATCTGTGTTGACAAGACCATTTCGTTTCCAGAAAGATAATCCATTTTTGTTTCTTTCCTAAAAATTTTCTCCTCTCCATCTGCCCAAACCCAACAGAAATCTTACACAAAACAAGTTCTTGTATGCAAGAGAGTTAAGGGTCATGACAAAGTAGACTACAGCAAATACACCACCTGTCATGTGGACATTCCAAGCATCTTAATAGGAAACTTATTTGAGTTTCTGGATATGAAGGAGTAAGCAAGCTCAATATAATGGAGTTTTATGGACATTCTCTTGAAACAACCAGAAAGAGAAAGAGAGAGGGGGGAGGAGAGAGAGAGAGAGAGAGAGAGAGAGAGAGAGAGAGAGAGAGAGAGAAACTAGAAAGAGTAACATAAAATATAGTCAATTTTAAAATACAGGAATAATAAAAATGTTTACATGCCTATCAACTTTGCTATTATATTTTGCTATGTATAAGTATATGGCCTTTGTTTATATCTTACCTGCTTAACCATCCTCATGATTAGTCCTGGAAGTGATCAATGATGTATGACCCCTCATTCTATTGCAGCATTTACAGCAGATCATTTATATTTCACTGAGCCTCTTAATTTCAACTTCCCAAGATATATATGACTGAAATTTTAATTAACAATTAAAACCTTGCATACTAAAAAGAAGAGATTTTTAAATGATTAACAGATCTTGAATATTCATATGAATTAGCTACTTAAACCAAGCAAGCCTGCGCTTTCTCAAGTATTATAATAAAATATCCTTCTCAAATGATCTGCTGAATATACTTTTAAAGAGCGCCGCACACTTATTCACATAAAATGGGGGCATAACTGAGCATAGTGGGAGAAATTAATGGAAGGAAATTTAAGGTGGGCATCAGCAGGAAAATGATTTTAATGAGACCCACTGAGTGGTGTGATGATTCCCAGAAGAAAGTTAGAAGATCCCACATTGTATGCTCACTTGCAGCTTTGTAGAGAAAAGCATGGGCATATAAACCTTGTTGGTGGCCCAGGAAGTAAGGCTTTCCAATTTATGATGTGAGTGGAGACAAGTTACTTTTCAAATCCAGCACACAGCTCACAACAATCTGCCAGTGCGTTATATCATTATTTGCTTAAAGAAAAAGAATAGTATATTCTTACAATAGTTTCATTACAATTTATAATTTTAATTTTCAATGATTTTATTTTACTATTTTTGTGTTTGTGATACTGTATTTGTGTTTATGTATGTGTATATGAGTGTGTGTGTGTGCGTGTGTGTACATATTTCTTTGTACAGACCACCCAAGGTCAACATTGTGTCAACATCTTCCTCAGTCACTCCTCTGTGTCACTTTTTGAGGAAGGCACTGTGAGAATCCTGGACCGCACTGTTTCAGCTACACGCTCAATAAGCCAGAACACTTGCCTGTCTGCTTCCTTGTTGCTGAGATTACATGCACAAAGCTCATCTTTTGTATGAATGGCAGGGCTCAAAAGCAGGTGCTTATGCTCAGGGAGCACGTTACGGACGGACCTATCTCCCAGGCCCATTGTGATCTGTTCTGTTTGTTTATTTTTAAGTCACATTTAAGTTAGTGTCTTCTTTTTAAGTGTGAGTGAGTATTGAGGGGGAAGCATTAACATGTCATAGCACACATGCGTTAGAGGGCAAATTTCAAGAGTTTAGGTTTTTGTTTACCAAGGGGTCTGGGTATCAAGCTCAAGTCATCAGGCTAGGTGGAAGCTACATTTATTTGCTGAGTTATTTTGACAGCCTCTGATCTGTTTGATAAAATAAGTTGAAGCACCCGATGTTGCTACCATGGAAGGTCAAATATACTTATGCATTGCCAGTGTCCTATTTAACCTCAGACATGAACTTATCTCTCTAAGAATATCCTCATTCATGTCCTGAAGCCCCAAGAAGTCTTCCAGATGATGTGAGCAAAGCTTAAGAGGAACATACAGATCAGCAGGGAGAGGAAACCTCTGAGCTGCCCTGTCATAACCACAGATTTCCTTCTAACTTCCCTCATGGCTGCTCATGAAAACATAAGCTTTGATCCTTGCTTATTAATTAACTATGCATTTCTTTCTTCATGATGAAAGATAGTAGTGACATTGGCTTTTCTCAACAGGAGATTCAAAGCCCTATTCAACAACACAGAGACAGCACAATGTTTTATATTGCATAATGCATCCTCAGTTACAAACACAGAGAGACAGGCATCGCTGCAGCAAACTTTCTGCTTCCCAACATTTTATGTAGTGGTCACCCATTAGATCCTACTGTCTTCCTCGAACACATATGTGTATTTAAATAGCATATCGTAGAGGGAACAAGTTCCAGATGTCAATATAAACTAATTTCCTTAGTACCTCAATTCCCTCCTTTATTTTTCATTATGAATCAATATATTCAGAATTACTTGCTTCCCTTTTACAGTTTAATGACAACTATTCCCCTTTTATTCTCTTCTTCTTTCCATCTTTCTGTCTCTGTCTCTCTGAATATGCTAGCCTCTTCTTGGACATATATATATATATATATATATATATATATATATATACACATATATATGTATATATATACATACATATACACACACATATATTCCCATATGTATATGTGTGTATATGTATATATTAGTTTATATGTACATGTATATATGTATATATTGTGTGTATATGTATATATCTGTATGTATATATATGTATGTGTATGTATATATGTATGTATGTAAATATGAATGTGTATATATGTATATGTATATATGGGTATGTATACATATATATATACATACATATATATATGTATACATACACATATATACACATTCATATTTACATACATGCTTATATTTCTAGAAAGATGAGAGCTTATCATTGTTGGAGAGCATGGCAGTTAGTGGCAGGCATAGGAACAGGACCAGGAAACTGAGAGCTCACTGATTTAATTGGAAAGACACAGTAAAGAGTGATAACTCCTGGGTGGAGACTCTCAAAGGACAGTTATGTTAGGGTCTTCTCATACATGGCCTTTTGAGTCTGGGTTACCTCACTCAGGAAGATATTTTCTAATTCCATCCATTTGCCTTCAAATATCACCATTTTTAATAGCTGAGTAGTATGCTGTTGTGTAAATAAACCACATTTTCTTTATGCATTCATTCAGTTGATTGACATCTGGATTATTTCCAGTTTCTGGCTATTACAAATAAACTTGTATAAACATAATTGAGCAAGTGTCTCTGTAGTATAGTGGAGACCACATGAAGCTCAATAAGAAGGAAGACCAAAGTATAGGTGCTTCAGTCCTTCTTAGAAAAAGAACAAAATACTCACAGGAGCAAATATGTAGATAAAGTGTGGAGCAGAGACTGAAGGAAAGGCCATCCAGAGACTGTCCCACTTGTGGATTCATCCCATATACAGTTACCAAACCCAGACTCTATTGTGGATGCCAAGAAGTGCTTGCTGAAAGGAACCTGATATAGTTGTCTCCCGAGAGGCCCTGCCAGAGCCTTACAAACACAGGTGCAGATGTTCACAGCCAACCACTGGACTGAGTGCAGGGTCCCTCATAGAGGAGTTAGAGAAGAGACTGAAGGAATTTAAGGGTTTTGCAGCCCCATAGGAAGAACAACAATATCTACCAACCAGACCCCCCACCCCCAGAACTCCCAGGGACTAAGCCATCAACAAAGGAGTACACATGGCTCTAGCTGCATATGTAGCATAAGATGGCCTTGTCATGCATCAATGGAAAGGGAAGTCCTTGGTCCTATGAAGGCTTGATAGATGCCCCAGTGTAGGGGAATTGAATTGAGGGCGGGGAGGTGGGAGTGGATGGGTGGGTGGAAGAACATCCTCATGGAATCAGGGGGAGGGAGGATGTGACAGGGTGCTTCCTAGAGGGAGGGAAATTGGGAAAGGGGATAACATTTGAAATGTAAATAAAGAAAATATCCAAGAAAGAAAGAAAGAAAAAGAAAGAAAGAAAGAAAGAAAGAAAGAAAGAAAGAAAGGAAGGAAGGAAGGAAGAAATAAATAAATAAATCTGGGACTCTTCAGGGAACCAAATAACTGCAATTTGTCTTCTCCACCTGTAGATCCCAGACTAGAGCTGCTGAGGTCAGATTCATCTTTAGCTCCCTACCTCTCTACCTATAGTTCCCATTGTTATGGAGAAATAAAAGGCACCCTCTGAAGGGCTTGTTTGAAAACCCTTTAATCCTCATTACTTTAAAGGCTCCTCCACATTAAGATGCTCTGGGTAATTGAAAATCTCTCTGCTGTGGTTCTTATTTCTCATTTGTATGCTGGATATGGATTAACCACTTTTGCCCTTCTCCCCTTTTTACTCACTTCCTCTAAGAGACAAGTTCACATTCTTTCCTGTCAGTGCAATCCACACACACACACACACACACACACACACACACACACACACACACACCACACCACACCACTGCACCCCACTTACACCCCAAAGCGTTCAAACTGACATTTCTGCCTTTTAACATGAGCTCAAACTCTTTTCCTCTCTCTCTCTCTCTCTCTCTCTCTCTCTCTCTCTCTCTCTCTCTCTCTCTCTCTCTCTCTCTCTCTCTCTCTCTCTCTCTCTCTCTCTCTCTCTCTCGCCTTGTATTCATGTCTCTTTGGAGTTAAGTACATCTTTAGCCTCAAGGAACAATCTGCCTTCATGTCCTGGTGACATCCAGAACTTGCATCACTTTCTGATAGTCTTTTACCCTTCTTCAACCTCCTTTAGCTTTTCTTTCTCTCTGCCTCCTTTCCACCTCATGTTGTTCTTCTCTTCAGCTCCTGCTGCTCCAGCTGTGAACAGCTGTCTGCTTGGCTGCTTTCACAGCTCAGGCTGAGGACTTTCTGTCACCATAGCCGTGGCAGAAAAGCCACTTCTTTCTTCATATCCAGGTTAACCTACACTACTGAATGACTTAAAGAGAAGACTATTCAATAGAAGCCTGTGATAGGACTCATTGTTACAACACAGCAGTGCAACACAGGCTAGTAACCCCAAAATGAGCAACAGACAATGTGTTTATAATAAAAATGGAAAGAACTCATCATTAGTTTATAAAGATTTCAACTGTATTTTAACAGTTCTCCAGTACGAAATGAGAAAAGAATCCCTTTCAGCTGACTTCTAACATCATACATTCATCCTCCTCCTTCTCTTCTTGCCTCATCCCTCTTTCCACTTCCCTTTATTTATCTTCTTCTTCTTTACCTCCCACTACACTTTTCACTCCATACCGAAATTGCTCTATTCGTCCCTTTTCATTTGTTTTCCTTTTAATATAGGATGTAGTTATGCAGCTTAAAGTGGCCTTGAACTCACAATCTGTCTACTTTACTTTCCATAGGTGTACTGAGCCATACCTAGCTCAGGGAGTATCTTCCACTCATTTACTATAATATGGTAGTGTACACAGAATACACAGAGTAATACCAGAGGCCAAGGAGAATGGAAATAAGTATTTCACCGCTCATACCTCAAATTTGGGTTGTTCATTAATATATGTACATGTGTTTTTGCTCGTGTTTATGTGTGTTTGTTTCCTGTGTTTGTACTTTTGATTGTGATTGTTTGTGAGTATGTTTGCATGTATGTTTGGGTGTGGGATTTATTTAGTGTGTTTCCTTGTATGTATGTGTGTGTGTGGTGTGAGGGAGTATGTACTGAAGGGAGGTTGTTTGTTTCAAATCAAAGGCCTCTAGCTTTAATTTTCTATGTCAGATTAAACAACAGTCTTAAAATGTTGGTTTGTTCCATGTTGTACCATGCACATTGTTTTGTCTGTTATTCTCAATTTTTTTCCTTAAAAATATGTGGCTAATTAATACCCTTCATGAGATACATATTAGAGAAAAATGAACATCTTAACTAAAAACACAAATTAGTCTCTCTCTTTTAAAGGCTATTAATCTTGATCCTTAATGTCTTGTTAATATAAATCAAAACTGGCACAAAATTAAACCCCAGTAATACTAAATATTTGCAATTGGATAAGTTAGAATTTTGTTGCAGTGAAATGGAGTACTGAGATAGACTATGTCCTCTCTCCCCTGTGTGTGTATAATTATAGGATTTATGCCTCTAAGATGTCTCCAGGGCTACACTTGGAAGGGTTACATAATTAATGCATACAAAAAATTATTTGGAAATTGCATTCTACTTCCCAGTGCTTGAGAATATCTGGAATAAATGGGTTGAAAGCAGAAATTATCTAGGGCCACAATTTTTAAGTCCATAGTTTCATTGAGCAAGGACTTTGAAGAACATAGTGGCTGTTCTCAGGAGCTGTACTTTTAGACTAGAAGTTTGCAAGGAAATACGATTCAGATTGGCACTCTCTGTAATCATGAATGGCCCTGTCTATGACAGGAACCCAGGAGTACATTATCTAGGGTTAAATAGAAGCATTCTTCTCTCTGATCAAATTTTAGTGGGCCAATTCAGAGCAAAGCTATCGTTTTGTTTCAAAAATTGTTTGCTACTAAAATATAATAAATCCAAGCTTGCAGACATAGTATGTCTGCTCCAACTCTTCTACAGTGACTGGACCAAACCTACAGAGTCCTCCCTCCAATACGTGGCTCAAGAGTCCAAGATCATATGCTGCTGGAGCCATGAGTCCCCCCATGTGTACTCTTTGGTTGGTGGTTTAGTCCCTGGGAGCTCTGAGGGTACTAGTTAGTTCATAATGTTGTGCGTCCTAAGGGCCTGCAAACCCTTCAGCTCCTTGTGTCCTTTCTCTATCTAGCTCCCTCACTGGGGACCCTGTGCTCAGTCAAATGGATGGTTGTGAGTGTCTACTTCTGTATCTGTCAGGAACTGTCAGAGCCTCTCAGGAGACAGCTATCTCAGGCTCCTGTCAGCCAGCACTTGCTGGCATCCACAATAATGTTCTAGGTTTGGTAATTGAATATTACCAAATTGAAGGATTCGCAGGTGGGGCAGTCTCTGGATTGTCCTTACTTCAGTCTCTGCTCCATAATTTGTCTCTGCAATTCCTTCCATGCGTATTTTGTTCTCCCTTCTAAGAAGGACCGAACTATACACACTTTGGTCTTCCTTCTTCTTGAGTTTCTTATGATTTGTGGATAGTATCTTGGGTATTCTGAGTTTCTGGGTTAATATCCACTTATCAGTGAGTGCATATCATGTGTGCTCTTTTGTGATTGGATGATATTCTCCAGATCCAACCATTTCCATAAGAATTTTATAAATTCATTGTTTTTAATAGCTGAGTAGTACTCCATTGTGTAAATGTACCATATTTTCTGTATCCATTCCAGGAAAGGAGATATCATTTGAAATGTAAATAAAGAAAATATCTAATTAAAAAAAAAGAGTCCAAGATCAGTTTTCTGTTTACTAGACACTGAGAAAGAGGCTGTTTGTCTGTTCTCTGGTAAATAACATGATAACAAAATTAAATTTTATACTGTGATCAGAAGTGTCTTTCAATATCTTGAATTACCTGTTTCTATAATTACTGGTGCACAACTTTTTCTTTAAAATTCTTATATATTGTTTTATTAAAGCTTATGAGGCAGCCAGTTACACAACACCCAGAGGAAGCTCCACTCCCAGGCACTCTAACGTGCCCAGGATCAGAGGTGAGGAGGACCCAACATCAGTCCCAACACCGGGAGTAACTTGGACCAGAGAAACCAGGCACACAGGAACTCCACCAGCCCAGTGGCTCTGGTTCCTTCCGGTCTCTCTGGGCTGGTGTCCTGAGCAGACCTTGGGCACAAGCTCCCCAGCCAGTCCCACAACACCCAGAGGAAGCCCCATGCCCAGGTGCTCTAACAAGTCCAGGATCCCAGGATCCCAGTATCACAGGATCACAGAGACACCTTGACTCTGAGGAGTTCTGACACAACCAGGATCACAGGAAGGACAGGCTCCAGTTAGATTTAGCAAGGGTAGGTAACACTAGAGATAACCAGATGGTGGGGGGCAAGCGTAAGTAAATAAACAACACAAACAAAGATCACTTGGCGTCATCAGAACCCAATTCTCCTACCATAGCAAGCCCTAGACACACCATTACACCGGAAACGCAAGATTCAGATAAAAAAATCACTTCTCATGATGATGATACAGGACTTTAAGAAAGGCATAAATAGCACCCTCAAAGAAATACAGGAGAACACAGGTAAACAGCCAGAAGCCCTTCAAGAGGAAACACAAAAATCCCTTAAAGAACTACAGGAAAATACAATCAAACAGGTGAAGGAAATGAGCAAAACCATCCAGAATCTAAAAATGGAAATAGAAACAATACAGAAATCAGAAAGAGAAATAACTCTGGAGATAAAAAAAACTAGGAAAAAAAATCAGTAGTCATAGATGCAAACATCACCAACAGAATTCAAGAGATAGAAAAGATAATCTCAGGGGCAGAAGACACCATAGAAAACATTGACACAACTGTCAAAGAAAATTCAAAAAGCAAAAAGCTCCTAACCCAAAGCATCCAAGAAATCCAGGATGCAATGAAAAGACCAAACCTAAGGATAATAGGTATAGAAGAGAGTAAAGACTCTCAACTTAAAGGGCCAGTAAATATTTTCAACAAAATTATAGAAGAAAACTTCCCTAACCTAAAGAAAGAGATGCCCATGACATACAAGAAGCCTACAGAACTCCAAATAGACTGGACCAGAAAAGAAATTCCTCATGTCACATCAAAACACCAAATACACTAAACAAAGAAAGAATTTTAAAAGCAGTAAGGGGAAAAGGTCAAGTAACATATAAAGGCAGGCCTATTAGAATTACACCAGACTTCTCACCAGAGACTAGGAAAGCTAGAAGATACTGGGCAGATGTCGTACAGACCCGACAAGAACACAAATGCCAGCCCAGGCTACTATACCCAGCAAAACTCTCAATTACCATAGATGGAGAAAACAAGATATTCCATGACAAAACCAAATTTATATAATATCTTTCCATAAATCCAGCTCTACAGAGGATAATAGATGGAAAACATCAATATAAGGAACAAAACTACACCCTAGAAGAAGCAAGAAAGTAATCTTTCAACAAATTCACACAAACCTAATTCCACCTCTTACAACAAAAAGAACAGGAAGTGACAATTACTTTTTCTTAATATCTTAATATGAAAATTAAGATTACCAACATATCCTAATTGATTGATATCCAAAAATATGAGGAATTAGAAATTTGTTGATTGTCATCCAATGGTCTCTCTAATTTGATAATTGGAGAAATAAGTCCAATATTGTACAATCTATATACACTTTCGGCTTGTTTGTTCATGACAGTGTCTGGCTGTGTATAACACAAGGGCCTTGAAATCTTGCTTCTCCTATCTCAGCCTCTTTATTAGTAGTATTGTTCATTTCGTTTTTTTACACTATACTAGGGTTTTCAGAATATTTCAAAAGTATTTATATACCCAAAGGAAACATAGACGATTAACTAGGGAGGTGGCTTGTAAGAG
>NW_022196891.1:13327039-13373375 GCF_008632895.1 Mastomys coucha
AGCCTTATTACAATGAAATCCAATGTCTAAAAATTGTTCTTATTTTGGGCTTATACTACAGTAAGAGCTAAGATTTTAAACTCTACTAAATACAAAACAAACTAGCAAAAAGACTTTATATATTTATGTTCATTTAAAAAAATATAGTACTGATGTATTATTTTGACATATACAGTTAATATGTTTGGAGTTATTTAAAATTTATATTGAGAAAAATGTATTTTCCCTATTGATGTAGGCAAGCATCTACATAAGACTGTTACATTGATTGTTGTTTTATATCAAACAACTTTTATAATTCTTATTTTTATTGTTATAATATTTTATAAATTTTAAAGAATATGACAAAAAAGATATTGTAGATATTGAAGGGGGTCTCTGGGAGGAGTTGTGGTACAAAAGGGAAACAAGAGTGTGATTTATTTCTCTTTACTTAAAATATATTTTTCAATGTTAACAAGTTCAGATAAATTGAAATCATGTAACTTTTCTCATCATAATGCAATAAAAGCTAAATAAAAGCTTATGAAATAAAGTTAACACATTCATACTATGTTATATTTTCTTCTAATTGTTGGAGTGTATATTTCTGTTTTGGTAAAACTTCCAATAATGCATGTATATTACTATATGTATATATATTTCTTTTACCATTGTGTTCTGAACAGTTTTTCACACATACTTTTTAACTATCCATTAATCCATAAGTTAATTGGCCTCAGTGAACCTCTGATGGCCATTATGACATGGAGCATGTTCAGCACAAGCTCAGAGTTTCTAATTCTTAGTTCTTATAGCACCTGTTCATCAATTTTATAAGTATGACTTTATTTATTCACTTATTTATTTGGAGTGGTGATTAAGGGAGTTGTGGGAATGGGGGGTATACTTATAAACACATAATTGACTATGGAGGCCAAAGAGAAACATCAGGTTACTTTATCAATCTACTTTATTACCTTGATAAATGGTCTGGAGCCAGGCTAGCAGACAACAAGCCCTAGGATGCTCCTGCATCTTCCTTACAGTATGCTGGAGATACAAGTATGCATTCCCTTATTTGGCCTTTTGTAAAGGTCTTATGGATCTGAATTCAGATGCTCACAGTTGTGCATGATGCACTTCTATCCATTGCACCTCTCTACAGGTCTGATGTTCCTTACGAAAAGCCAAAATTCAGAGAGTACACAAAATTGAACAAAACAAAATAAAGCAACAAGCTCCTTGTTCTGCAGTAATTTTCTTACAATTGATTCACTCCACTTGAGACATACCTATTTGCAGAAAAATTATTCTTAGTTTCTTAATTAAAAGACTTTTGGTAGTACTTTAAAACTTTACATAGTTGTTATTTATCATTTCTATATCTATACATATTGCTTGGTACCTTAGTTTAATTATTGCTTAATTTTTGTTATATTAAATTGAACAATGTCACTTCTGTACTTTACCAGCATCTTAATTGCCCTTAGTCTTTCTAAGGCACATTAATTGGGAGAATAATCTGACATGACATAACCATTTGTCTTTTCAGCTAGTATCTTCTGAGGACTGGCAGCAAAGCCAGTATAGATTTTATTTCTTTGCTTGTTGTTTGTTTATTGTTTTCTTTTCTTTTTAGTTTTGCTTTCTCTTCACTTATGAACCTGTTCACATCTGTTCTGCCAATAAAATAGGAAATGAGTTAAATTTGTAATACTAGTTATTCTTAAAGTTATCTGTAATATGAGCATATAGATAATAATTTATCAGCATTTTTCTTTCTTTTTTTTGCAAAATATATAAGGAAAGAAAATAAAAATATATATGCTTCAGATTAACCATCCATGTATGCCATGTATGGAAATCATTACATTTATTTATTAATTTTTTTTATTGAAGGAGTCTTATGGACAATTTATGGGATGCAGTCTCGCTACTATGTGAGTCACAGAAATTTCACTCAGATTTTTAGAATTGTTTCTAGGTAATACTACCTGGTAAACCATATTATTCATCCCACAAGTGTATTTTCTTCAGTTTAATGTTCTTACTATGTAGAGAAATAAATTTTTGGTGCTATCCTTATAAAACAAGTAGTTCTTAGTTCTGTTTTTATCAACAAGAATCCTCAAATTTCACTGACTTTCAAAAAGTCTCCTGAGACAACAATATAATGAGACTATCTTCCACTGCTCCAACTTCTCTCCGTTAGTGGAATATGATTCTCTAACTTATATTGCTAAGAGTATTACTAGTGGGTAGGAAGCCAAGACCATCCTGACAACTAAAGTTCACTTGAAATTTGTAATAAAATCTGTTATTGTTCATTGTCTTATCCATTAAGCCTCATTTTCCACTGGTAAATTTCACTTATGTTTTCCAAGGGAAGAATTTAAGTGCTGCAGCATTTACTCTGTCCAATCACATTAGGGCAGTGACAGGTCTGTGATTGGACAGGAATAGAGAGGTGGAGCGAAAGTTGTAGGAGGACAAAGGTCAGGAGCAGGAGGAGAGAGGAGACCATCATGGAGGCAGACAATGAGAATGAGTCAGACCCCACGTGTTTATACAGCCAAACAAAGATTTTTACAAAATAGATTAGTTGGGTTAGAATATTGTCATTATTGGGTTCTGAAATTATTGTATTGGCATCTTGTAAACTGTGATCTTATTATTATATAAATCTGATTGAATATTAAGGCCATAAGAGTCATGCTTGCCTTACTGGGTCCTAGGCACTATTTAGATGAATGATTGTGGGTGTGTGTAAACAGTTGCATGTGAGCAAGATGTTTTTAATAGCTGGGAGAGAATAATAAGAGCCCGCCGGGATATGGTGATGCCGGTCAATACTGGCTCAAGAACGTGGCACGCAGGAAATGGAGTTTTCGGGGCGGATTCATTTTTTTAAATTCCCTCAACAATTAAGCATTATACAATTTTAGTGTTTACATTTAACAGCCTTTGGGATGCTGTTTCTATTCTTTTTTCTTTTTTTCTTTTAAAATGACCGTTTTTCTTTTTTCTTTTTTATTAATCATTTATTTGTTTACACTTAAAATTATATTCTCCTTCCCATTTAACCATCCACAGACCCCCCCCCACCCCATCCTCTCTCTCCCTTCTCTCCTTTGCCTCTATGAGGGTGTTCCTTTATCCACTCACCCACTTGTGCCTCACCACTCTAACATTCCCCTATGCTGGGGCACCAACCCTCCAGAATACCCTCCCATTGATGCCAGATAAGGCATACTCTGCTACACATGTATCTGGAGCCATGACTCCTTCTATGTGTACTCTCTGGATACTGATTTAGTCCCTGGGAGCTCTGGTTGGTCCAGTTAGCTAATATTGTTTTTCATATCAGGATAATCACCTCCAGCTCCTTCAGTCCTTCCCCTAGATCTTCCCTTGGGGTCTTCGGGCTCAGTCCATGCTTAACTGTGAATATCTGCATCTGTATTGGTCAGGTCCTGGTAGAACCTCTCAGGGAATAGCCATACCTGGCTCCTGTCAGCAAGCGCTTTTTGATATCAGCCATAGTGCGGGGGTTGTGGGGGGCGGGGAGGTTTGGTATCTGCAGATAGGATGGATTCCTAGGTGGGGAAGTCTCTGCATGGCCTTTCCTTCAGTCTCTGTTCCATTTTTATCCCTGTCTTTCCCTTGGACAGGAAACATTTCTGGGTTAAACATTTTGAGACGGATGGGTGGCCCTATCCATCTACTGGAGGTGGTCTCTACAGGTTGTATATCCTCTTTGTCTTATTTCAGCTACAGTCATCACCACTGGGTCCTGGGAGCCTCTCGTATCCCTGTAGTTTGGGACTTTCTAGTGGCTACTCTCTTTATTCTAATGGAGGGTCATTGAATGATCAACAAGGGATCTTGTGATAAAATCCACCTTCAGGTCGGTATGGTAAATTTCAACCTCATGTTGGTGAGATTCACTCTTCCATTTTGGGGACAGATAACTCAGAAGCCAGTGCTCTGGGAGCTTTGATTAGCTGCTAACTATCCTGGACTCTGACCCCACTAGTGTGAGTTATTGCTTATTTGGGGGAGAGAAGGCTTCTGTCATACTGAAAAACACTCAGCTTCCTCTACTTAAACTTTTCAAAGTCCTCCAGTTGTGCCTTGAGCACTATGAAGTTTTACAGTGCTATTATTGTTTCTCCATTCTAGTGAGTAGAAGTTAAGAATTTATTTTGAAGAAGCTGTATGCCATCTGTTCCTGGATGAGTTTCATCAGGATCAGGGGTGGCTTATCTCTGCCCTGTGATGTGTTGTGGTGGTACTGAGTCAATCCTGAACTATGACACGTTAGAGACGATCAGCAGAGTGGGTGACTAGATGACAGGCAGTGTCCATTTACTGAATGATGAATCCTGCTTCCTGGGCTACTGAACATTCACTACTGCACGGATCCCTCTCTTTGTCATTAGTAAGCTATCCTTTCACTGGCGTCCACTCATCTTCCATTGGGATGGGTTTATAAATCTATATACTTGGATTGTATTCAACTACACAGTGTTTTTCTTTCTCCCCATTTCTGCTAGTACCTATATTGTAAAATTTTATTTCTTTCACTTTCACACACACACACACACACACACAAATATATTCATATCCATACATCTTTGTAAAATCTATAGTTTACAGATGTGAAAATACATTAAAGATTTGTCTTTCGAGATTGAGGTATTTCACTAGAAGGGATCTCTAGTTTACTCATTTTTCTTCAAATGACACAAGTCTATTCTCTGTGGAATAGTAAATCTGGATTGTGCACATGTACTACACTTTCTCTGTTTATCTCATGACAAACACTTAGACTACTTCCTTAAAATGGGTGGTTCAATTATAAACAACTGTTATATTTCAGGTTCTTTTGTAAGTTTTCATCTTTTATTTTAATTTTAAAAGGTCTATTTACTTATTTTTATGTAAGAGCGAATGTGTACAGGCAAACAGGTACTATAGTATCAGTATGGAACTAAAAAGGTAATTTATATGTTAATAAAAAATATATCTGATAAAATTGAGAGTCAAGTTAAAAACTACCTACTAAAGCATGAGCTCAACTTTGCTTCACTGAAAGTCATTTCTCAAGATGTAATATCACAATAATTAATAAATAGTAATTCTCCCATACTTCTATAATTTTAGTAGAAATTTTAATAATATCATTTATTGGAGTCATCTACTACATTGTGACAATGAAGGTAACATTTTTACATTAAAAGTTGTAAAGAATGTTGTAATTTCTCTGCTCATAAATTGAATATAGTCTGAGAACAAAAGGTTAATTTGCATAATAAAATCAAATCATGGCATCAAGTTCTTTCACCAGAAAAGCCTTCATAAATGGCATACCTGTATGACAAACTTTCTAAAATAGTTTGTATAATTATAAAGGCCTAACTGAAATGCCTAAAATCCATATTTTTTTTTTATGTCAGGAACTATCTCTATTAGATTCTTCTTAGCATTAAATAACATTAAAATAACCATGTCTTATGTTATACTTCAGCTTTAATTATGCACATCTTGTGTTTCACATTTCTGTTTTCAGGATATTTCTTTTTACCCTTTAACTCATGTATCGCCCAGTGGCCCTCACACATAATTTCTCAATCAGACCAGCCATTTGCCTTCACATGTATTCTATCCTATGTATTGAAGAGTGGGGCTCCAAAGATTTCTAATCCTAATCCTCTAGTAAAGGTAGTTGGCCGATGATAAAGACGTTGCTGTGCAGAGTGTGTGTGGTAATCATCTAATATAGTGAGTCTATTAAAAAAGAGGCAGATGGACCAGGATTGGAATAGATGATGTGAGATTAAACTCGGGTTGAAGTACTGTATTTTGAATAGGGATGAGTCCTGACTACATACCATTTTTAAAACAGAAAACATGAAGGAAACAAGAAATCGGTCTCTCCTAGAGTAAGCAGAAAGTAAAAAGCCCCATATAATCTTTTGTCATATAAGTCATACTTTATATTTCTGACCTTCAAAATATGCAGCAATATCTTTAAAACCATTGAAACTGTAAAAATATCTAAGGCACTAACACATCCATTCTTCACTCCCCTATTTTTGCCATCAATATTATGTCTTCTTTTCTTTTTTTAAATTGATTAATTTATTTATTCATTCTACATCTCCATTACTGACCCTTCTCCCAGGCATCCATTCACACAGTACCTTCCCTCATGACCCCCTTTCTCCTCTGAGAAGCCCATGTATGCTCTTCCATTGGTGGTTCAGTTTCAGAGTCCCTCAGGGTACAGATTAGTTGACTCTGTTGGTCTTTCTATGCAGTTCCTAGCCAATACAGGGTCTTTAATTCTTACCCCAACACTTCTATAAGATTCCCTGGGTGCCATGCGATGTTTAGCTGTGGGTCTCTGCATCTGTTTTAGTTAGTTGCTACATGGAATGTCTCAGAGGACAGTTATGCTAGGCTCCTTTCTGTAAGTATAATAGTGTCAGGGATTGGTGCTTTCCTATATGATGGGTCCCATGTTGGACTGTTCATTGGCTGGCCATTCCTTTAGTCTCTGCTCCATCCCTGATCCCTGAATTTCTTATAGACAGAATCGATTTTGAGTCAACAGTTTTGTGAGTACTTTGGTGTCCCTATTGTACCACTAGTGTTCCTGCCTGGCTGTAGGAGGTGGCCTTTTCAGGTTTCATATTCCCTACTGCTATGAGTCTCAGCTTTGGTCACCTCCTTTGATTACTGGGGAGCCTCCTTCTTCCAGGCTTCTGGCATGTCCTTGATATGCCACCACCCAAACAACTGAAGAGTTCCATTCATTCTCATGGCCCTAGGGCCCTTTCTCCTCTCTTTCCTTACACCTGGTCCCGAAATCACCCATTTACTTCCCCATCCCCTTTCCCATCCAGTTTCCTCCCTTCATCTGCTTTCTTATGACTATTTTATTCCTCCATCTATGTGAGATTCATGCATCCTCATTTAGGCCTTCTCTCTTGTTTAGCTTCTTTGAATCTGTGAAGTATAATGTGAGCATCCTGTACTTTATGGTTCACACTTACATGTAAGTACACACCTTGTTTGTCCTTTTGGGTCTAGGTTAATTAACTCAAGATGATATTCTCAAGTTCCATCCATTTGTCTGCAGAACTCATGAAGTCTTGCTTTTAAATAGCTGAATACCATTCCAATGTGTAGATGTACCACATCATCTTTATTCATTCTTCAGTTGGGGGTCATCTAGGTTGTTTCCAGTTTCTGGCTATTATGAATAAAGCTGTTATGAATATAATTGAGCAAGTGACCCTGAAGTATAGTAGAGCATCTTTAGGACATATACCCCAAAATCCACCAAATTAATTACCAAAGTAGTTGTACAAGTTTTCACTCCTCCCAGCAAGAAGGAGTGTTTCCCCTTGTTCCAAATCTTTGCTAGCATGTGCTGTCACTTGAGTTTTTTTATCTTAACTCTTCTGCCTACTATAAGATACAATCTAAAAGTCATTTTGATTTGCACTTCCCTGAAAACTAAAGGCATTGCACATTTCTTTAAGTGCTTCTCCAGCATTCGAGATTCCTCTTCTGAGAATACTCTGTTTACCTATATACCCTATTTTAAATAGGGTTAGTTGTATTGCTGGTGTTTAGTTTCTTGAGTACTTTATATATTTTGGATATAAGCCCTCTGTCAAATATGGGGATGGTAAAGATCCTTTCCGAATATGTACACTGTTGTTTTGTCCTTTGTCATAGTGTTCTTTGCCTTATAGAAAGTCTGCAATTTCAGGAGATCCCATTTATGAAGTGTTGATCTTAGATCCAGAGCCATTGATGTTCTGTTCATGAAGTTCTCTCCTATACCAATACGTTCAGGGCCATTCCTCACTTTCTGCTCTACTAGATTTATTGTATCAAGTTTTACATTCAGGTCTTTGATCTCTTGCACTCGAGTTTTAAGCAGGGTGATTGATATGGATCTATTCCTTTCTTCAGTGTGATATCCAGTTAGACCACCACCTTTGTTGAGGATGTTTGCTTTTTTGCACTCTATGGTTTCGGCTTCATTGAAAAAAAAATCAAGTGTCCATAGGTGTAGGGATTTATTTCAGGGTTTTCAATATGATTCCATGGATCCACCTGTCTACTCCTATGCCAATACCATGTAGTTTTTATTACTATTGCTCTGTAGTACAGATTTGGATCGGGGATACTGACACCTCTAGGAGTTCTTTTATTTTTCAAGAGTGTTTTAACTATCCTGGTGATTTTGTTTTTCCATATGAAATTGATAGTTGCTCTTTCAAGGTCTGTAAAGAATTGTGTTGGAAGCTCAAGTCCAAGTGGATCAAGGACCTCCACATCAAACCAGATACACTGAAACTAATAGAAAAGAAAGTGGGGAAGAGAGTAGGTAGCCTTGTCTTGTCCCTGACAAGTGGAATTGATTTAAGTTTATCTCCATTTTATTTGATATTAGCTACTGGCTTGCTGTATATTGCTTTTATTAAGTTTACATATGTACCTTGTATGTCTGATAACTCTAAGACTTTTGACATGAAGGGGTGTTAGATTTTGCCAAATGTTTTTTCAGCATCTAGTGAAATGATGTGATTTTTTTTCTTTCTGTTTGTTGATGTAGTAGATTATGTTAATAGATTTTTGTACATTATTCTTTGCTTTTATCCCTGAGACAAAGCCTGCTTGATCATGTTGGATAATGTTTTGATGTGTTCTTAGATTGAGTTTGTGAGTATTTTATGGAGTACTTTTGCATCAATGTTAATAAGCAAAATTGATCTGAAATTCTCATTTTTTGGTTGTCTTTGTATGATTTTGGTATAAGAGAGACTGTGGCTTCATAAGATGAGTTTGGTAATGTTCCTTCCATTTCTATCCTCTGGAATACTTTGAAGAGTATTGGTAGTAGCTCTTCTTTGAAAGTCTGGTAAAAATCTGTCCTAAAGCCATCTGCTCCTGGACATTTTTGTTTGTTTGTTTCAGAGACTTTTAATGAATGACTCTATTTCTTTAGTAATATAGGGATATTTAGATAGTTTACCTGATCTTGATTTAATTTTGGTAAGTGGTATATGTTTATAAAATCATTCATTACATTTTGATTTTCTAATTTTGTGGAATAAAAGGTTCTAAAGTAAGACCTAATAATTCTTTGAATTTCCTCAGTATCTGTTGTTATGACTCCTTTTTCAATTCTGATGTTGTCTATTTGGACACTGTCTTACTGACTTTTATTTAGTTCAAATAAAGTTTTGTCTGTCTTGTTGATTTTCTCAAAGAGAAAATCTCTTGGTTTCATTCCTTCTCTGTATTGCTTTCTTTTTTTCTAGTTGATTATTTTCAGCACTTATTTTGTTTATTTCCTGCCTTCTCCTTGGTGTGTTTGCTTCTTTTGTTTTCTAGAGCTTTCCTACATTCTCTTAAATTGCGGGTATGATAACTCTCTAAGTTCTTTATCTCATAAATACTGTTTTTATTGTGTCCTGTAAATTTGGGTTTGTTGTGCTTTTATTTTAATTGAATTTTAGAAAAGCTTTAATTTCTGTCTTTCTTTCTCCTCTGACCCAGATATCATTGAGTAGAGAGTTGTTAACTTTCCATGCAGTGTATAGGTTTTCTGGAATTTCTGTTGTCAAAATCCAGCTTTAATCCATGGTAGTCTGACAAGACTTAAGGAGTTATTTCAATTTTCTTGTATCTGTCATTGTTTACATTATGACTTACTATGTGGTCAACTTGGAAAATTATCCATGAGGAGCTGAAAAGGTTATTCCTTTCTGTTCAGATGAAACATTTCGTAGAGTTCTGTAGGTTAATTTGATTCATAACCTCTTTTAGTTTCCTGCTTTCTCTGTTCAATTTTTGTCCGAATGACCTGTCAATTGCTGAGGGTATGCTGTTGAAGATGATCACTATTAATATGTGAGGTTCTGTGTGCTATTTAAGCTTTAGCAGTTTTTGTCTTACAAATGTAGTAGCCCTTATGTTTAGGACATAGATGTTAAGAACTGAAATATCATGTTGGTAGATTTTTTTCCTTTCATAAGTATGAAGTTTTTTTCCCTGTTTCTTTTGAATAATTTTGGTTGAAAACCTATTTTAATAGCTATTTTTCTTTTTTGGTACAGTCTAATTGGTGTTCTATAAGCTTCTTGTATATTTATATACATCACTTTCTTTAGGTTGGGGAAGTTTTCCTCTATAGTTTTACTGAAAATATTTTCTGGTCCTTAGAGCTTCGATTCTTCAACTGTTATTCTTAGATTAGGCCCTTTGATGGTATTCCAGATTAACCGGACTTTTTGTGTTATGAAATTTTAGATTTCTCATTTTCCTTGACTGATGTATATCTTCTATGTGTGAGATTCTTTCTTCTCATCTCTTGTATTCTGTTGGTGATGCTTGCATCTGCTGTCCCTGTTCCATTCCCTAGGCTTTCCATCTTCAGGTTTCCCTTGATTTGTGCTTATATTTCCATTTTCAGGTCTTGGACAGTTTTGTTTACTTCCTACACCTATTTAATTGTACTTTCCTGTATGTCTCTAAGGAATTCATTTGTTTCCTCTCTAAAGGCCTCTAAGTGTTTGATTATATTTTCCTGTATTTCTTCAATGGATTTATTAATTTGTTCTTTAAGGTCTCTATCATCTTTATAAGATCAGATTTAAGGGTCTTTTCTTGTATTTCAGTTGTGCTCATAAGTGGTGTCATACTGCCCTGGCCTTTGTTATTTGTGTTCTTTTGTGGTTCTTTAGTCATCTAGACAGCCTTATTCCTAGTTATTTCAGTTGTAGTAGGTCTTTGGAGGAGGCATAACCTTGATGATCCTAGTGTGGTAGGCCTCTGGTGAATATCCTTGATCAGTAAGGTTCCAGATTAGCAAGTCTGATTGTGATAGATTTTATATGCTTGGCCCAGGTAGAGACATTATTTGGAGGTTTGGTCATGTTGGAGTAAGCAGGGCTTTGATGAAGTAGGTGTGTCACTGTAGGCATGGGCTTTAATACCCTAGTCTTAGCTACCTAGAAGTGAGTATTCTGCTAGTAGCCTTCAGATAAATATGTAGAACACTCAGCTCCTCCTGTATCATGCCTGCCTGGAGGTGACCATGTTCCCACCTTGGTAATAGACTAAACCTCTGAACCTATAAGTCAGCCCCAATTAAATGACATCCTTTATAAGACTTGCCTTGGTCATGGTGTCTGTTTACAACAGTAAAACCCCAACTAAGACACTGATTAAGGTGAATAGAGAGGGGCAAGGAGAATGGAAGTACATTCTGTGCTGCTCAGGGCAACTGGACATGCCACAGATGACTCAGTGAGCAGGGAATATGAATACAGAAAGGAAATCTAGCCTGTCTGGTTCCTGGTCAGCATGTGGGATGAAGGTGGGTAGAGAAGTGGTAGAAGAATGGAGGTCAGGTGGGAACAGCAATCAGCTCAGGGAAGCTGCGAGTGCTACAGAGGTGCCAGAGGTGGGCAGGGCAAATGGATTCAAGAAGGTTATCTAAGCTGTATGCTGTGCCAGAGGTGGGCAGGGCAAATGGATTCAGGAAGGGTATCTAACCTGTATGCTTCTGGGTCTACAGGTCTAATGAAGGTGGACAAAGAGTGGGCAGAAGAATCGAGATCCATCTGGGATAGCAACTTACTCAGGGCAGTTATGTATGCCCCAGAAGGCTCAGTTGTAGGCCAGCATTGTGTCTTTTTTATTGGCCAAGTGTTAACTGTTCATATTGATGGTTTCTTTAGATTCTTTTCTTTCAAGTTAGCATGTATATTCCACGTAGACTATAATCCTCTTTCTTCCCACTACTCGCTCTTCATGTCCTTACATAATCTCATTGGTGCATCTATTTTATCTGTGTATGTGGGTGTATAACATAAAATGAGTATATATAGTCTTAATCTTTATATATTTTCTACACAGTGCTCAAACAGATCTAAGAAAAAAAAAACCCATGTTTTATATAACAACATAAATGTCTAGGAGCTTCAAATGTGAAAAATATGATATTTTACTTTCTTCATCTGAGTCATTTTGTGGAATCTGATGATTTTTAGTTTCCATTTTTCTGCAAATGTTATTGAAAAGTAGAAAAAATATAAAAAGTTCCTTAAGGCTCCTAGCAAACTGAGGAAAACTAAAAATACCAGTCAGCCGATTCAGAGCTCTGGGTTCCAGGAACTTGGCTGACTCAGAGCCTCAGGGCTCTGGTTCCCAAAACTTGCCCCTCCTGACTGAACCACAGTGGGGCGGAACTAGGAATGAAGGTCAACTGGTTCACGAGGCTCTCCACCCTGCTGACCAGTAGATGATTCAGTAAGATTACATTCCTAGATTACATTCCTAAAATGTAATGTTCCCCTCCCTAACTGACTGAATAACTTGGGTTGGAATTCCTCTCACTCCCCCTGGTTTGTGGGTTTTTTTTTTTCCTTTAAATACCCTACACTTCTTGAGCTAAGGGTTGAACTCCTCTGCCCCTGCGTGGGTTACAAGCTCGGCTCCAGTGCACTGGTTTCCTGAATAAACCTCATGCGTTTGCAGCAAGATCAGTCTCTCATGAGTTTCATGGGGGTCATGTAATCCTGAGACTAGAGTGAGGGTCTCTTCTTTTGGGGGCTCTTTCAATATGATTTATTTTTCTCTTATGGAGAACAAATTTCCATTTGCAAATATGTGATATTGTCTTCATCCATTCCTCTGTAAATGGACATGAAGGCTGATTCTGTCTCTTTCCTATGATGAATAGTGCTATAATAAGAAAAGGGGACGTGCAATAACAGTATGATGGTGTCTTTGTGATCTCCAAACTGATTTCCAAAGTGACTTGACCAAATCACCCCCTCCCTCCAACAGTGGGAAAGGGCTGCTTTCCACTTTTGTCAGCAGCACTTTTTGTTACTTGATTATTTTAAAACAAACATTCTGAATGGGATGATATAAAATGTTTGTGTAAGTATTAAGTTACAATTCCCTGAAAAATACAGATATTAAATATTCTGTTTGTTGGATATTTGTCCTTCATCTTTTGAAGACCTTCTCTTTATTTTGTTAACCAATTTAATAGTCAGATTACTTGGTTCTTAGTACTTTATTTTTCAGTTCTCCTTATGTTCCAGGGTTTATTTGGCCTGAAAGCTACTAAGTCTCCCACCCCACAATGCTTCTTCACTTAATGGCTTGTTTCCTTGTGCAATGTAGAATATTTTAGATTTTATGCAGTCCCATTGACAGTCTTTAGAAATTTTTTTCCCTAGTGACTGGAGTCCTTTGTAGAAAAGGACTTTTGTGCATAAGCATTCCTTGGCTAGATTTTAAGTTTAGCCACTTACATGAAGGACTTTGGTCCATTTAACATGATTTTGTATATAGTGAGCAATAAGAATCTGATTTTATTTGCACATACACATGGGAATTCTTTATTCCCAGCACCCTTTGTTGGATAGGTTATCGTGTTTCCAATATATGATTTTAAAATAATTTGGAGTTATATTGTTGTTGTTTGTATTTGAATGGCCCTATTTCTGGCCTAATTTTTTAGTACATGATTAAATGTGTTTGTTTTTTTCATCAGAGCCATACTTTATTTAGTTTCCATGTCATATATCTTGAAACTAAGCATGGTTGTAATTCTAATTGTATTCATTTTATTGTGTATTGTATCAACTATTTGAGATGTTTTTGTGTTTCCTATAAACTTTATTTATTTACTTAGTTTTGTGACAATTTCATTGAAATTTTGATAGAAATTGCAATTAATTTTGGATTACTTTTACCAATTTAGCCATTTTCACAACAATTATTCTCTTGGTTATTAAGCATAAGGGCATCTTTTGATATTCTAATACCTTCTTCAATTTCTTCATTATGTTAAATTTTCCTTTATAGTGATCTTTCACTTTTTTGTGAAGACTCTGTTCATGTATGTATGTGTGTTGCTTAGTTTTAAATGTTAGCTTGCCACAGATTTAAATAGGACAGTTTACAGATGTGCGTATGGAATATTATCTTGTTTGACAATTGGTTTAGGAAGATTCTTTTCATTGTGGGTACTATTCCTTAGGTAGTGAGTCCTGAAGTATATAAAACAGGAGAAACTTATGGGGAAGCAAGCCAGGAAACATGGATGTATTTGTGTCTCTGTGTTCTTGACTTTAGATTTTATTTGGCTACCTAGGTAAATTCTTGCATAGAATTCTTCATAATAAATGAACTAAAACATGGAAGTGTACATGGAATAAGCCCTTTACTCTCCACTGTTACTTTTGGTGAGAGTGCTTAATTACAGCAACTGAAGGGAAACCAGTGCAATGCTATTGGAAATGCAATCATATTATTTTTCTTTCTCAGCATGTTCATTATTGCTGCATACAAATAACTACTGATATTTTAATGTTGATTTTTGTCCTGACACAAGGATCTTGTAGGATGCTTTTCTGAAAAGTGGTCTGGCACCAAAAGCCAAGGTGAACTTTAGATAATGTTTTCTTTCATTGTTGCTCAAAAAGCAACAATGATGCAAAGAACTAGACAAATAACAACAAAAACCAAGATTGTTCTGGTTTAAGATTTTTGTTCTAACAAATACCATGACAAAAACAATATAAGGAAGAAAGGGTTTATTTGGCAAATAATTCCAACTTAAATATTTAAATGCAGGGAAGCCAGGCATTATTCATATCTACCACCAAGAATAGAAAGAGAACAAAGCTATATATTCTTCTGTGCTTGCTTGTTTCTGCTTAGCTGGATGTAATTCAGGATACATTGCCTAGGGGATGGTACCACCCACAGTGGGCTGGGTCCTCCAACATAAATAAATAATGAAGACAATCCCATTCAGACATGTCTACAGGATAACCTGAACTGGAAAATTCATTAGTAAAACTCATTTCCAAAAATGGGTGTAGTGGCACATGCCCTGATCTTAGGACTTAGGAGGCAGAAGAAGGCACATCACTGTGAGTTTGAGTTTAGCCTAGTCTACATATTGATCTCTAGGATGGCTAATTCTTCCCACATGATTATAGGTTATATCAAGTTGATAACTAAAACCAATGATCATGAATAATATTAAACACACACATACACACACAAGCAGAGTATTCATGACATTGTTGCTTAGTTCCTGAGCTAGTTTTAGATGAAGCATCACTTTATAAAGGTCATTTTCAATATCATTAAATATTCTGTGAATCAACACTGTGAATTATGATGCATGATTCACTGATTTTCATTCTAACTTAGTGTCATGAGGTCATGAACACTTTTGTCTGTATTATGAAAACCTGCAATTCATACAATGGCACAAAATTAGTGGGTGGTAAATTAGAGATTCAAGTCTGGACTTATTTCAAAGATTTCTCTTTATCTGTACATATTTCAACACAATGCAGAAAACAGTAATCATACCATGGAGTTCTTGATCATTCTCTTTTAATTTTTTCCCATATTTGGATTGATTACTGAAGCCATATCAATAAAATAATATGGTATCATTTAAACTAAAATGTTTCAACCTGTTATCTTAATCCTAAAAAACAAATAAGAATATGAACACTTAAGATATCCATCACTTATTGAGCATATGCAATTTGCTAGAAAAACAAAATTGCAACATACATATTTTTGTCCTAT
This sequence comes from Mastomys coucha, assembly GCF_008632895.1. Classification (NCBI taxonomy): domain Eukaryota; kingdom Metazoa; phylum Chordata; class Mammalia; order Rodentia; family Muridae; genus Mastomys; species Mastomys coucha. Next base: position 13,342,685 of record NW_022196891.1, read on the forward strand.
CTGGCAAAGTTAAGTAAACAATGTGAAGTTATGACTTAAGACTAATCTTCCTGTTCAGACTCAGTGTTAAACACAAATCAAAGCAGTACATTTTTTTTCTGTTTTTCAAGAAATGTTTATTTTATTTTTACATATTTTTACGTATGTATGTCTGTGTGAGTGAATCTGCTGGAGCTGGTGTTGCAGGCAGTTGTGTGCTGTATGTTGTAGGTGCTGGGAAATAAAACTCTTGTCTTCTGAAAAGAGAATCGAATCTTTTAATAGTTGAGCTCTCTCTCCAGCTCCTAAAGATTTCATAGGTGCCCAACATATATGCATATTTTAACTTCCCCTGTGTGTTCATTTTCTTAACTGCTCACTGTATGTGGATTTTCTTAGCCTCTTACCATGTTTGCCTGAGCTTCCCACTGTGTGTGCATTTTCTCACCTACCTACTGTGTGTGCATTTTCTTAACCACCCACTATGCATCCATGTTCTTAGATGCACACCCTGTGTGCGTTTCCTTAGCTGATGTTCGCTTTCTTAGTTTCTCACCCTATGTGTGGACTTTTTTATCACCCACTGTGTACATCGTTTTGTGATCTTTTTTTTTATTAGATATTTTCTTTATTTACATGTAAATTTCTCCATTCCCAGTTTCCCCTCCAAAAAACAAAGAAACAAACAAAAACAACAAAAACAAACCCCTGTTGCCTCCCCCCTCCCCATGCCTGCCACCCCACCCTCTCCCACTTATTGGCCCTAGCATTCCCCTACACTGGGGCACAGAACTTTCACAGGGCCAAGGTCCTCTCCTCCTATTGATGATCAAATTGCAATCCTCTACTATACACATACTGCCAGAACAATCAGACCCCTCCATGTGCGGTCCTTGAGACCCTGGGAGCTCTGAGAGTACTAGTTAGTTCATTATTGTTTGTCCTAAGGGGCTGCAAACCCCTCAGCTCCATTGGTCCTTTCTCTAACTCCTTCACTGGGGACCCTGTACTCAGTTCAATGGATGGCTGTGAGCCTCTACATCTGTATTATTCAGGTACTGTCAGAGCCTCTCAGGAGATAGCTATATTTAGGCTGGCTTGCCCTTCCTTCGGTCTCTGCTCCATAGTTAATCTCTGCAACTCCTTCCTTGGGTATTTGGTTCCCCCTTTTAAGAAGGAATGCATTGTCCACCTTTTGGTCTTCCTTCTTCTTGAGTTCCTTGTGGAATGTGGGTTGTTCTTCCTGTATTCCAAACTTCTGGGCTAATAACCACTTATCAGAGAGTGCATACCGTGTTTGTTCTTTTGTGATTGGGTTACCTCACTCAGGATGATATTCTCCAGATCCATCCATTTCCCTAAGAATTTCATAAATTTATTGTTTTTAGTAGCTGAGTAGCACTCCATTGTGTAGATGTACCACAATTTCTGTATCCACTCCTCTGTTGAGGGACATCTGGGTTGTTTCCAGGTTCTGGCTATTATAAATAAGGCTGCTATGAACACGGTGGAGCATGTGTCCTCGTTACATGTTGCAGTATTTTTTGGGTATATGCCCAGGAGTGGTATAGCCAGGTCCTCCGGTAGTACTATGTCCAATTTCCGGAGGAACTGCCATCTTACAGCAATTGTGGTCTTAATCATTTTTGAGAAGTAAGCATGCTTGTCTGCTTAGAAAATGCCTATTCCTTCCTTGAAATATATATTTCTGTCAAAAGGTCATTTCAGAACTAGATTAATGCATTTTCTCATTTTCTTTGAATTTTCATTTTACTCAACTAACAAAACTCTCCAAAGATGTAATACTTAATTAATATAAAAGTAATTTATTTGTGAATAAGTATGATGTGCATTTGTAAAGGAGGAATGGAGGCCAAATCTGACATCCATATTTTCCTCTGAAACTCTCTACTTTTAAGACAGGGTTTCTCACTGAAAGTTAAGATAACTCACTGTGTTAGCTTACCCAGCCAATTAATCCCAGTATCTCCACCTGTATCTACCCAGTGCTGGGATTACAGGTGTACACTCACATAACTTTTGTTGATGATGATGATAAATTTATTTATTTATTCTTTTTACAACCCAATATCAGTCCTTCCTCTCCTCTCAGTACCCCATCATGCAAGTCCTCCCTCCATTACTCCACCTTTGGGTATAAACAAACCCCCAAACACACATCAAGTCTCTGTAGGACTAGGAGCATCTTCTTTCACTGAAATCAGAAAAGGCTATTTATTTAGGGGTACATGATCCGCAGGCAGGCAGGCAATAGGCTCAGGGACAGCCCCTGCTCCATTTGTTGGGGGACCCACAGAAAGACCCAGTTGCTCGTCAGGTACATATGTGCAGGGACACTACATCCAGCCTACGCTTGCTTTTTGGTTGGTGATTCAGTCTCTGGGAGCTCTCAAAGGTCCAGGTTAGTTGGCTCTGTTGGTCTTCATGTGGAGCGCCTATCCTCTTTGCATCCCTCAATTTTTCTCCCAACTCTTCTATAAGGCTCCTTAAGGTTCATCTAATGTTTGTGTGCGAGTCTCTGCATCTCTTTCCATCCATTGACTCCTGGATAGAGGCTCTTAGAGGACAGTTATGCTAGATTCCTGTTTGAAAGCATAATAGAATATCATTAACAGTGTTAGAGACTGATACTTGCCAATAGGATGGGTCTCAATTTGGGGCAGTCATTGGTTGGTCATTCCCCCAGTCTCCGCTCTCTATATCCCTGCACAACTTGTTGGGAGAATACATTCTGGGTCAAAGATTTTTATGAGTATGTTTCTAGCCTTATCCTTCCACTGGGAGTCCTGCTGGGCTACAGGAAGTGGCCATTTCAAGATCCATATCCCCATCTGCTAGGAATCTCAGCTAGAATTGCCTCCATAGACCCTCTGGGGACTCTACCTATCCCAGCCCTGTGGTACAACCTAGAGATTGGCCCCCTCTAGCTGATTTCACTTCTCTCTCCCCTCCTTTCCCAACATATGATCACCCCTACACCACCCTGCCCCCTCCCAATTCCCTCTTCTACCTAGTTCACTTCTTCCATTGACCTCGAATACCTATTTTGTTTTCCTTTCTGAAAAAGATTCATATTCCCATGGGCCCTCCTTGTTATTGGCCTGAGGGGGTGGGGGTTCTGTTTATTATAGCGTGGTTATACTGTACTTTACAGATAATATCTTCTTGTATGTGAGTATATACTGTGCATGTCCTTTTGGGGTTGGGTTACCTCACTCAGGATGCTACTTTCTAGACCAATCCATTTGCCTGTAAAATTCACAATGTCATTGCTTTTAGTGGGTGATTAGTAGTCCATTGTGTAGATATTCTACATTTTCTGTATCCTGTCTTCAGTTGAGACACATCTAGGTGGTTTCCAGTTTCTGGCTATTACAAATGAATCTGCTATGAATATCATGGAGTACATGTCCTTGGGGGATGGTGAATCATCTTTTGGGCATATGGTCAGAAGTGGTATAGCTGTGTCTTGAGGTAGAGATATTCCCAATCTTCTGAGAAACTGCCAAATTGACTTGTAGAGTAGTTGTACAAGTTTCCACTTCCATCAGCAGTGGAAGAATGTTCTTCTTGCTCTATGATCTCAGCAGTATGTGCTGTTCTTTGAGGTTTTAATCTTAGCCATTCTGATGGGTACAAGGTGGTAGTTTTGATTTCCACTTCCCTGATAACTAAGGGTGTTAAACATTTCTTTAAGTGCTTCTCAGTAACTTAAGATTTCTCTGTTGCAAATTCTTTGTTTAGATCTCTACCCCATTTTTAATTGGTTTATTTGGTTTCTTGGTGTCTCATTTCTTGAGTTATTTATATATTTTAGCTATCAACCCTTTATCCAATGTAGGGTTATCCAATGTAGGGCTTTTCCCAATCTGTATACTAGTGTTTTGTCTTAATTTAAGTGTCATTTGACTTACAGTCTTTCACTTTCCTAATGTCCCATTTATTAATTTTTGATCTTAGTGTCTGAGCCATTGGCGTTATGTTCAGTAAGGTATTTTTTTTCTTTCTTATACTGACAAGTTCAAGGCTATTTCCCACTTTCTGTTCTATTAGTATTAATGTGTCTGGTTTTACATTGAGGTCTTTGATCCATTTTGCTTTGAGTTTTGTGCAGAGTAATAAATATGGATCTATTTGTATTCCTTTACATGCAAATATCCAGTTATATCAGCACCATTTGTTGTAGATGCTTTTTTCCTTCCAATTAATGATTTGGGTTTCACTGTGAAAAATTAAGGTTTAGTAGGTGTTTGTATTTACTTCGGCATCTTCAATTCAATTACATTGATCCACCTGTTTTTACCCTAACACCACGTAGTTTTTTCTCTGTGGTGCAGCTTGAAGTCAGAGATATTGGTACCTCCAGAAGCTCTTTTATTGTTCAGGAACATTGGAGCTATCTCAAATTTTTTTGTTTTTTCATATGACGTTGAGATTTGATCTTTCAAGATCTGTGAAGAACTGTGTTGGAATTTTGATGGAGATTGAATTCAATCTATAGATTGCTTTGGTGAGATTTTCACTTACCATTTTCACTATGTTAATCCTGCCAATCCATAACCAATGAAGATTTTTCCATTTTCTGATATCTTGCCCAATTTCTCTCTTCAGAGACATGAAATTCTTGTCATATAGGTCATTTCATTTGCTTGGTTAGAGTTACAGCAAGGTATGTTGTGTTATTTGTGGCTATTGTGAAAGGTATTGTTTCACTACCTTCTTTCTTGGCACATTTATCACTTCTGTAGAGGAGGACTACTGATTTCTTTGAGTTAATTTCTTATTCAGCCACTTTGCTGAAGGGGTTTATGAGCTGTAGGAGTTCTCTGGTAGATTTTTTCAGGTCACTTATGCATACTGTCATACCATCTACAAATACCTATACTTTGACTTCTTCCTTTCCAATTTTCACCACCCTGATCTCCTTTAGTTTTCTTATTCTTCTAGGTAGAACTTCAAACACTATACTGAAGAGATATGTGAAGAGTGGTCATACTTGTATTGAAATGCTTTAGTTTTCTCTCTATTTAATTTGATGTTGGCTATTGACTTTCTGTATATTGCCATTATTGTGTTTAGGTATGCTACTTGTACCACTTCTCTCTTCAAGGCTTTTATCATGAATGGGTGTAGGATTTTGTTGACAGCCTTTTCATCATATAATACTAAGATCATGTAATTTTTCTTATATTTGTTTAGATAGTATATTACATTGATGGATTTTCATATACTGAACCACCCTGCAGCACTGAAATGAAGCCTTTGGGAATAGTGGATGATATCTTTGATATGTTCTTGGATTTAGCTTGTGAGTAATATACTGAGTATTTTTGAATCAAAGTTTATAAGGGAAATTGAACAAAATGAACCTCTCTTTCTTTGTGGAGTCTTTGACTGGTTTAAGTACCAGTGTGACTATAGCCTCATAGAATGAGTTTGGTGGTGTTTCTTCTGTTTCTATTTTGCAGCTGACATCTCTGGTCTTGTAGGGCCTGGAAGACCTCTACCCAAGCCCTTCTAGCTTTTAGAATTTCAGATGAGATATCAAGTATAATTCTGATAGGTCTGCCTTTATATGTCACTTTGCTTTTTTTCCTCACTGCTTTTTTTTACAATTCTTTCTTTGTTGTGCATGTTTAGTGTTTGTATTATTATGTGGCAGGAGCATTTTCTTTCCTGGTCCAATCTGTTTGGTGTTCTGTAAAGTTCTTCTACCTCTATAGACACCTCTTTCTTTAGGTTAGGGAAATTTTCTTCTATGATTTTATTGAAGATGTTTTCTGGCCTTTGAGCTAGGATGATTCTTCCTCTTCCTCCTCCTCCTCCTCCTCCTCCTCCTCCTCCTCCTCCTTCTTCTTCTTCTTCTTCTTCTTCTTCTTCTTCTCCTTCTCCTCCTTCTTCCCCTTCTCCTTCTCCTCCTTCTTTCCTCCTCCTCCTCCTTTTTCTTCTCCATTCCTCTTCTCTCTTCTTTCTTCTTTCTTTTTCTATTACCATTACTCTTGGGTTTAGTCTTTCCATAGAGTCTGAAATTTCCTAGTTATTTTGTGTCAGAAATTTTTAGATTGAACACTTTCTTTGACTGATGTATCAATTTCTTCTCTTGTATCTTCTACACCTGACATTCTTTCTTGTATCTCCTATATTCTGATGATGATGGTAGTGTCTATAGCTCCTGTCCTCTTTCCTAGGTTTTTCATCTCCACAATTGCCTCAGTTTGTGGAGTTTATTTTTTTATTGCTTCCATTTTCCTTTTCAGCATAAGGAGATGTATTAAAATGTCAAGGTATTACAAAAATTGAGAACTAGTGTCTTAAAAGAAAAAAAAACTACCCATGTGAGAGTTGTAATGAGGGTGGAAAGAGAAGTAGAGTACAATGCACAGGTTATGAGTGCTCAGGATATCCGAAGTAATGAACACTTAATGAACACTCATTTCCCTGTCTGATTCCTACAATTCTGCACAGCTCTCACACATGCTTGTCTACTGTTCTGTTTGCAATCTTCTCGTGAAACCTCACATACACACTCATATACACACATCACACATATATAAGCATGCACACCCACATGCACACACAAGCACAAACACATACACACTCATATACACACACATACACACACACCACACACACACACATACACACACACCACACACATATACACACATACCACGCACACACACACACACATACACACACACACACACCACACACACACACACACACACCACACACACACACAAACACCACACATATACACACACACTAAAAAGAGTATAATGCTTAACTTCCAACTGCTGCAGCAAGAAGTTGCTGATCAGAGAGAATGCAAACAGCACACAGGGCAAAAAAAATATTCTTCTCTTGCCCTGGAGCTCTATGTGTGTTCACTTGCAATCAATCTGTCTTTCCAATTTTGAGATGTTTTCCAAGATATGAACAGTGTCAGAATCATACCTCCTCCAAATAGGATCCTTATCCCCTTCTGCCAAGGTATCTGGGAACCCTCAGAGCTAATACTACTTTAAGGACAGGGATAGTAGAAGAGTCTTCATAAAAATAGTCTTATTCCAGAAAACCACATATCCTACCAGAACTCTTTGCGGATCTGACAGTTGATATTTTGATTGAATATTATTTGCAGCAACAGAGTGGCTTCTGGTGCTTTCAGACACAGCAGGTGGCTGTAGGTTGGCAATGTTTATAAAAGCCCTTCTCATTACAGTGGATTTCATGTGAATAGTAGCAAAAAATCTAAACTCCTTGAGAAATATAAGTATTATAACATTTTTTCAATATGAATTTATGCAATTGCTGTTGAATTAAAATAACTTATGTCACCGCAACATTTTCTATACATTTTCCTTGGTCTGAGGTCTGCTGAAAATCTCTTATCGCAGATAAACTGTACAGATTTCTATTAAATTTTCTATATTTTTTGAAAGTTGATTAACATATTGACAAAATTTTAGAGAAAACATGTAACAACAGGTAATTAGCAAAAATAACAATTTCATAATATAAAGAACTTACTTTTTAAGTTATGTTATTGCACTCTCACCAACTTTGTAATAGTTATTCTTTCTTACTCACATTTTTTTGTTTTTATTTGCTTTTAATGTGCATATGGCTGTGAAGGTGTCTGCAGCTGATGAGAGTTTATAAGTACTATGCCCTTCTAAAGTACAGAAGACAATATCAGAATGGTCCTTAAAATACCTTGGTTCTCAAGTTTTCTCTACCTCTCTGTTCCATGAAGTTCCATGTGTGTGTGTGTTTGTGTTTGTGTGTGTGTGTGTTTGTGTTTGTGTGTGTGTGTATGTGTGTGTGTGTGTGCATGTATACCTTTGTGAATATGCATGTTTACATGTGTGTAGGCACCAAGAATGTGTGTGATATGGATGTGGAAGCCCAAGGTTATATTCCTACTCACTATCCACTCTCCTATCATAAACACTGTTCTAGAAAGCAGTGCTCAGAATTGTTAGTTTCTCCTGCCACCTTCCCCAGGGTATCTCCTGGGCTCTGCCTTTAAAGGCTGGAATTGCATATGAGCCATCCACTAAGCATTTATGTGGGTTTTGGAGATCCAAATTTCAGTTCTTACTTATGCACAGCAAATATTGTAACAGAATATTTTTCTTAAATGAAATTATGGGCTACAATTTTCTACCAAATCTCTTGGGTTTAGACTCCATCTTAGAGAACCTGATATAAGGTTGAATTCAAGTTAACTATCAGGCTGGTAGTTAACTACCATTTTCCAGTTTACTCCAATAACAAGACCTGCAGCTAGCACCAGTTTCCAGCTTATTCCACAACAAATCTGCACCTGCAGCTTACAAGCCTTCCCTTGACACTTCACTTCCTAACAACCAGCAAACAGGAGAAAAACTAAAGTTAAACTTATGATTTGGGTCCCAGCACCAGTCAATTACGTTAAAAGCCATCATGCCACCCCCAATCAGATGTGTATCAGGTGAGATACCCCCTTCTTGCCTCTGTAATTGTTTGCCTAAAACTAGACTTAGGGCCCCCTCCTGTTTCCCTGTGACTGAGACAGTGGTGTGGCCCAAGTTCAAGCTTAAATAAAGAGACCCTAATGTGATTGCATCAGAATCAGGTCCTTGGTGGTCTTTTGGAGGTTCATGAATGTTTCCTGGCACAACAACCCAAAGGGTATAGATCCCATTTCCTCATCTCAAAACAAAGATCAAGAGCAAATAAAGTTTGTGTTTTCTAAAAAGAAATTTAAAAATGGCTAAGAATTTTTCTTTTTTTCATGGAATAGTATATTCCATAAGCCCTGTTGGCCTTTCAATGCTCAAAGGAGCACTTAGAGCAACAAAGAGGTAGTTCACTTAGTACAGTGTTTTCCTTGTAAGGGAAGGACTTGACTTTGTCCCAGAATCCACATGAAAATGCTGCACATGAAGCATGACCTGCAATGCCAGCACTAGAACAGCACATGCCAGGGACTCTCAGCACTAACATGATAGGTATGCTCATTCACTTTAGTTGTTCTCTATCATTTTAAGATATTCTTTATTTTATTTCCATTGCTCTGATTTCCTCCTCCCTAGAACCTTCTCTTATTCTTTCATCCCAGACAAATATTATTTGTATTCATGATTGAAACTGGTGAAGATATTGATCAGTTCTTTCTTTGCCTATTAAAGTAGGACTAGACGGTAGGTCTGTGACAGAAATAAATAAGCTCTCACACACCCAACTGACACTCTTGTAAAGCCTTATTCTCTAACTGAAAACAAATAATTATATATTTGAAACCTTTAAAATATATTATTCATTTTAAAATATATTTTATTTATTCTCTGACAATTAATACACATATGTTGATTATATTCAGTCCCCAAACACCAAAACTCCTCCCAGAGTCCCTCACTATACTGCTCACTTCATAACTCTCTGAGTACAATTAGTATTATCTATTTGATTATGGCTTTAGAGAAATCCACTGGAACATGGACAACCTGCCAGAGTCCAGTTTCTGAAGGAAACTGATTCACTTTTCCTCTCCCATCCAATATATCATCTAGGGACAGGTCTCATAAGTATTACCCTGCTTACTGTTAGAATTCTACTGGCTTGATTTTCTGCAGGTCTTATTTGGGCAACCAGAGCTACTGTGAGTATGTAAGTGAAACAGTTCTATCTTATCCACTAGACAATGTTTTAAAGTAGTCTATCAAAGCCTCTGACTCTTAAAATATTTCTATTTCTCTTCCATGATTTTCCTGGAGCTTTGTGGCTAGTGTGTGATATAGATACCTAATTTAGGGCTCAACATTCCAGCACTAAATTCTCTGCCTATAAGCTTTCACTTCCATGGAATGGAATCCATATACTATGAAAATACACATAAGATAAAATCTAATGAGAAAACCAGTCTTCAGGAAAAGTAATATAAAAGTGGGCTGAAGATTAAGATAGCTAGTCATCACGCCACACATTGTACCCAAGAACCCCAAATCTTGAAGGCACCCTTGCCTGAACTACCCATTGTACAACACCTCAGAAGTAACAGACACAATGAACTGTAAGCTCCCAAACAGAAAATCAGAAGTAGCTGTTCCTAGGTTAGGCAGGTGTTTTTGTTGCTAAATCTAGAAATATTTCACACACAATAAAACTAACAACTTACAAGGGAAACTTCAATCCCTCTTAACATACTCAGAGTTGTGGGTTTTATCACAATGAGTTCATACTATGATTACATAGGAGTAAATTCCACAGTCTTCAGCCATTACCTCACAATTTAAGCTTAAGCAGTATGTTTTCTTGAAAGGATTTTATGGTTTTATCTCATACACTTACTAAATGACCTACAAACACATTTGAGAGACATTACAGGCTCAGTTTCAGACCACAGCAATAAAAAATATGGCAATAAAATGAACCACAAACAGTTTTAGAATTTCCCAGTACATGTCAAGCTTTTGTTTACACTACAGCCTCTCAAAATGTTTTTGATTTGGGTGAGTTTTGTGAATGATAGGCAAATATTGGTACATTTCCATGTTTAATTTCATTGACAATGTGCATGTATATGTGAACATACACACACACAAACACACACACACTTACACAGTATGGAAGGATCATCCACATGAGCAGTACATTGGTTGTATAAGCTAATCTTTTTTCTATTGGTATAAAAGGAAGAAGAGAAATCTGGTTGGAACACACAAAGAAGTCTTTCTAACAGAGGTAAATACAGGCTTTAAAGCATAAGAGAAATTCTAAAAGGTAAATAAATATCTCCTATTTATAGGTATAAGAAATACTCTAAAGAAGTATTTTGGGTTGGGTTTGTACATGAACAGAAGAGATGCATAAAATTTACAGTATATAAAGTCTATACAACTTCAAAAAATATGTAACATCAATAAATTATTCAATTATATTTAAAATTCCTCATGCAGTGCCCTTGATATATTGACTAATGAAATGTCTAATGAACAACCAGAGTTTGCATTCACATAGTACAAATTAAATGAACATCTCTTGGGTGGAGCCTAAGAAGAGAAACGATTAAGGAAGTATTCATGTTTATCATAATATCACAAAGTATCAAAGCCTGGGTATCTAGTATGATGGAAAAATTTACCTAATAAATGTTTTGCATGAAAATGGGTTTTCTTGTTTGTATAAGTAGGATTAATGGTAAAAGATGGGTCATGTGGAAATAAATTGCAAGGTAAATGCTTAAGAGATAATACAGATGAATATTGCAGTAGATCTATTTTTAGTCTGTTGATGAATGTCCACAATCTTTTTCATAGTGACTGTATCGGTGTGTACTTCTACAATGAGAAAATAAGTGTTTCCCTTTCTTTGCATACTCACTTTTTGTGGCACTCAAAGAATTTCATATTGTACTCCAGAGATGCTTGCATATCCATTTTCAAAACATTAAAAACAGTGTAGATATCCATCAAGTGATGAATGGATAAAGAAACTGTATATTTGTAGAGTGAAATATTATTCAGCTGTTACAAATGAAACTATGAAATTTACAGGTAACTGGATTGAACTGTAAGAATCCTGAGCGAGGTATACCATACTCAGAAAGACAAGCATTACATATTTTAACCCATATGTAGATATTAGCTTTTAAGCTTTTGATATGGATGTACATTTGGAATGCCTACATGGTTCAGGTGACTATTAAGTTGCCAGTGCATGGGAGGTGTCTTTAAAGGGAGGAGAAATAGAATGTAGTGTTATAAAAGAGAAAAAGGAAAATTATAATAGGAAAAAAAAGCATTTTAGTGTGGTATGAGAGGACAAAACAGGCAAGAAAATGTGTAAGGGAATAATTAACATTAAAGGTATTTATAAAAACCATATATAACAAGGACATGCTCCACTATGCTCATAACAGCCTTATTTATTATAGCCAGGTGATGAAAACATCCCAGATGTCCCTCAACAGAGGAATGGATACAGAAAATATGGTACATTTATGCAATGGAGTACTACTCAGCTATTAAAAACAATGAATTCATGAAATTCACATGCAAATGGATGGATCTAGAAAATATCCTGAGTGAGGTAACTTAGTCACAAAAGAACACACATGGTATGCACTCACTGATAAGTGGATATTAAGCACAGATCATGTGAAGCTCAAGAGGAAGGAAGACTAAAGGGTGGATGCTTCAGTCCTACTTAGGAGGGGTAACAAAATAAAAAAGGGGAAGTAAAGGGTGGGAGGGACTTGGAAGGAAGAGTAGGGGGAGGGGAAAAAGAGAGGAAGAATCAGGTATGGGAGGAGATTAAGGATCAGGAAATTGAACAGAGGTGTGTAGCAATAGGGGCTGGGGAACTGGGGGTAGCAACCAGAAAGTCCCAGATGCCAGGAAGATGAAATTAGCTGAAATACCACAAAAAGGGGAGGGAGAACCTGGTGAGACCATATCCAAAGGTTAAGCATGGCCCCCTGGTTGAGGGATGGGGTCACCCACTCATCTCCAACATTTTAACCAAGAATTGCTCCTGTCTAAAGAAATACAGGGACAAAGAGTGGAGTAGCGACTGAAGGAAAGGCCATCCAGAGAGTGCCCCACTTGAGGATCCATCCCACAGGCAGACACCAAACCCAGACACTATTGCAGATGCCAATAAGTGCATGCTGACAGGAGCCCTATACAGATACAGCTGTCTCCTGAGAGGCTTTGCCAGATCCTGACCAATACAGATGCAGATGCTCACAGCCAACCACCATTGGACTGAGCACAGGGACCCCAGTGAAGGAGTTAGGGGAAAGACTGAGGAGCTGAAGAAGCCTTATCTGTTATCAATGGGAGGGGAGGCCCTTGGTCCTGTAAAGGCTTGATTCTCCAGTGTAGAGGAATGCTAGGGTGGTGAGGCAGGAGTGGGTAGGTGGGTGAGGGAGTACTCTCATAGAAGCAGTGTAAGGGAGGGATGGGTTAAAGGATTTGCGGAAGGGAAACAAAGAAAGGAGATAACATCTGAAATGTAAATAAATAAAACATCCAATTAAAATTCATAGAAAGTTTAATGAAATAAACATATAAGAAATTATTATTAGGGGGGTTGGTGAGCAGGGGGAGGGGGAGGGGACAGGATTTGTTTCCCTACCCTCCCCCTCAGGGGAAACCGGGAAAGGAGGTATCATTTGAAATGTAAATAAAGAAAATATCTAATTAAAAAAAAGAAAATGATTATTGTAGGTAATTTACTTTAAATTTAGTCACCCACTAATGAGGCTGCAATACTAATTAAAAAACACACTACAAAATGCAACACCCAGCATCAGGAATGGTTTATCTCTTTCTGAGTTGTTAGCCATTGGAATTTAATATACAGTCATAAAAATTGGAGGATATTGCCTGAACTATGGGTTACCCTACTGAACTTGATTTCTGCAGGTGTTCTTTAGAACTTATTACTGAAGAAACCATGTATTTGATACATGGGACATGGAAAAGTCTAGTTGGTAATAAAGTAGAGCTTCATCCATACTAAGCTAATTTTAGTAATGCTGGAAGATGTTAAGTATGCTGCTAAATTAGAAAATAAATTGTTATTATTAGTAAGCTATGAATCCTACAAGCTACAATAATATCTGCCTGTCAGTATATGCCCATTAGCACAGTATGAGCATGAATACTGTGGGAATAACCAACAACTTGCTTAAACATTGGGTTTAACACCTGCCTCATAAGATAGAACACATACCTAACACAGTTAATATGGTGAAAAGAACCTGAGACAAGATAGATTTTGGGGTCCTATGGGAGAAATTACTACTATTAATCTGTTAAATAAGGATAGTAATAAAATTTCTCCTAATAACAGATTGCTGTACCCATGGATGAATATATTGTTCAAATTCACCGAGGAAGCTTCTTCTTGCACTAGATAAAAATTAATGCAGAAACTCACAGCAGACTACTGTGCAGAGAAAGGAGGCATTGGAGTGCCCAGACCTAAGCGGAATGTCTATGTCATACTTCTCCCCTTAAGATTCAAGAGTCTTTGTAAACAAAAATAATGAAAAGACTGTAAAAGTCAGAGGTGGAGTCTGCCTTAAAGAAAACAGTGTTTTCCAGATTTAATAGGAAAGATGAACATATAAACTCATACTGACTATGCCTGCCGGCACTAGTCTTTTGCAAGTTCAAGCCAGAACTTTGGCAAAAGGAGAACACAAAGTCCTACACAAAGGAGGAGCTAAAGATGTTTGATAGCTGATTGGAATGGGAAGGTAGCTTTATCTAACGCTTTGTCACCTAGTATCTTGACTGCATTTCAAGTCAAATTCCACACAAGAGTATTCAACTAACAAAAACATGACTCCATGTATTTATAGGAATGAGACGGGGAGGGGGGCAGATGGATAGATAGATTAGATAGATAGATAGAGAGCTGAGGGGAAGTTAGATAGATATAATCGAAATTCATGTATGAAACTCCAAAGAATTAATTAAAACATTATAAAAAGCAGGATAAATAGCCGGGCAGTGGTGGCACACTCCTTTAATCCCAGAACTTGGGATGCAGAGACAGGCAGATTTCTGAGTCCAGCCTGGTCTACAGAGTGAGTTCCAAGATAGCTAGGGCTATACAGAGAAACCCTGTCTCGAAAAACAAAAACAAAACAAAAAAGCAAGATAATGTTTAATTTCTATGCTATTTGCTATATCCCTCATCAGAAAATGTGACATAGGTACTTGTACCCAAAGAGCACTAAGGAACTCGCGTCGAGGCCATCATAGCACAAGCTAATAATTAGTAGATGATCGTCCTGAGATGACTTCACTTTAGATTATGTCTATGACAAAGCTCCAGTAGGCAAGGCCTAGGAGTGTATAATTAAGAAAGATTCCTGCCATTAATATGCTTTTCCCGTTACTATTAAACATACATAACAATCACTAGGTATTATCCCACCATTTTGAACAGATCTCTGCAGATCTGCGAAGATGTGCTGTTTTGTAATGGTGCTGTATAGACAAATGGATGACTTCTTAATTCTTAATGATGATCCTTTAAGAATTCCTAAAATTATATCAGTGATTATTAAGCTCTTTTATAGTGGGACTGATATTAGATCCGTTTTTAATAGTCAAATCTGCAATGAGAACACTCTCACTCTCCCATGTGTCACCAGTTAATTCCCTCTTAAGATTAGTAACCAGACTTCCTCCTACTCAGAGTACATTCCAAGAGGTTGTAAAACCATTAACCAAAGGTCATAAAAAGAGATCTAATGATTTATTATAGGTGCTGGACAGAAGATAAAATAATGACTGGGTTTATCTGTACAAATTTTAAGTGCTCAGGACAAAGAGAAGAGTTGGAACTGAGATGAACATTTTTGGACAGAACACTTCTTAGGCAAAGAGGAGAGGAGAGAAAAATTCTCCTTTGCCCTGCTTAGGGTCTTTCTTCTTTCCCCCATATTCTTAGATAGCTTTCATAGGAAACTTTTTACAATTTAGTAGTAAATGCTATAATCACTTTGTCAGAGTGTCCCTTGACTTCTGATTAGCAGGCGGAAAGTTCCTGCTGAGATAAAACAAAGGCCATATTACTTAGTCCCCAGCTGTTAGACTACAGGTGTTAGTCTCCTAGGCTCGCAGCTTTCTACCCTCAGAAAGAGCAAGAGATTTTTCAGAATTTTTTAGAAGTTACCATCGGGGATTTCAGTATAGTTAGAGAGCTAGAAAGTCCAGAGATCCTGAGATCTTAAAGCCACACCAGAGTCCTACACTGCCCCACCTGTACCTTTCCCAAGGCAAACTCAGAGTGTTGATCATGCAGGAACCCTCAGTTGGGGAAGTAAAATAGCTGAATTCCACCCAGAAAACAGAGAGCAGATTCTGTTATTAACCTGGTGTCCCTTTTGATATCTGTGGAGACACACCTTACCCAACTTTTGCTACCTCACACAAGTCACCCAGAAATGTTTATCCCTTCCCTTAATAGAAAGAATGTGGAGAAAGGGGAACACTCCTCCATTGCTGTTGGGATTGCAAGTTGATAAAAACCATTCTGAAAATCAGTCTGGAGGTTCCTCAGAAAATTGGAAATATTTCTACCTTAGGACCCAACTATACTTCTCCTGGGCATATACCTAAAAGATGCTCCAACATATAACAAGGAGAAAGCTCCACAATGTTGATAGCAGCCTTATGTATAATAGCCAGAAGCTGGAAACAACCCAGATGTCCCTCAACAGAGGAATACATACAAAAAATGTGTTACATCTACACAATGGAGTACTGCTAAGCTATTAAAATCAATGACTTCATTAAATTCACAGGAAATGGATGGAACTAGAAAATATCATCCCGAGTGAGGTAACCTAGTCACAAAAGAACACACATGGTATGTACTCACTGATAAGTGAATATTAGCCTCCCCAAAAGCTCAGAATACCCATGATACAACTCACAGACCCTATGAAACTCAAGAAGGAAGACCACACCCAAGTGTGGATGCTACAGTCCTACTCAGAAGGAGGAAGAGTGTGGACTCCTTCCCCCAACCTTGTTGCTTGGGAGTGACTTGGTTCTGTAAGCAGCCCGACAGGCTGAAAGCTGGAGTTGAGCACCTGCTGTGTGGAGGAGTCCTGACTGCTGCTCCTTAGATCATAGACTTAGCAAGTCTCATACTTATGTTAAAGGTTTACCAGATCGGATCTTCCTTTCAAGATCTCCTTCTGGTCTGGTGTTAATGGACTTTCTCCTGTTTATGTTATATGGGCAAGTGTTGAATTCCTCTGGATCTGACTCCCAAGCCTAACTATAAATACTGAGTGAATTACAGAAAAGCTCTCTTATCACTTCTTACTGGCCTCTGTGTCTTTCCTTACTAACTGCTTGCTCCCACAGATAATTGTTCCTTCCAGTCCTAGAGCACCAACCGGGAAACAACAGAAGAGAATAATCTCTGGGAGGTGGAAAGAAAGAGGGATCTGCAGATGGAGAGAGAAGGGGCAGGGAAAAGGGGGAGCTGGTTGAGATACTGAAGGAGATGGGGGAAAAGTACAGAGGGTCAGGAATTCAAAAGGAGTTGTGTAGCAGTGGTGGAGGGGGAACTGGGCATAGTCAGATACCCAAGAGGTTCCAACAGAGAGTACATTAGCCAAAATATCCCAAAAAGGAGAGTTAGAAGCTGGAGAGACCATATCCAGTGGATAGGCATGGCCCCCAGTTGATGGATGGGGCAATCCACCCACTTCAAAAACTAATAATACAGAATTTCTCTTGTCAAAAGGAATTGCAGGTATAAAGAGTGGAGCAGAGTCTGAAGGAAAGGCCATCCCGAGACTACCCCACCTAGGGATCCATACCATCTGCAGACACCAAACTGACTGACATTCTGACTTATATTTTAAATTATATTAACTTGTAGGGAAAGAAAGCTTTTGTGCATTGGTGTATGTGTGAAAGTGAGAGGACAACTTCCAGGAGATGGGTCTCTCCTTCCATTTTACAGGTCTCAGAGATCAAACTCAAGTTTGATCAGTCTAAATAGAAAGGGTATTACTGTCTGCAAAATTCTATAAGCACAGATCTCATATTTTCATCATGAACAAAGAGTGCTACATAAACCATGAGATACACCTCTACAATTATCATAAGCTGGGCAAGTCTGCGTGCTTACTCTCACCCTCCATTCTTCCACCATGGGCCCCAGAAGAAGTGATTACTATTCACTTTATGAGACATTTGTTTAATCCTTGTATTTGAGTTAACATTATATATTTTGAAGTTATAAGCTTTTTTTTTCTATACAGCATGTCCTTGGATTCAAACTAACAGACTTGTGGCTCTTTCTTTCTAGTCACCATGCTCCCTTGTCAACTTACCTATAAATGTTCCTAGTGACTGAGCAACAGATAAGACCATTAGAGTGTCATGCAGATATTTACAACTACTTCCTAGCACAAAAAGTAGTGTTATGTTAGCTTCAGATACAGGAAATTTATTCTAGTTGGACAAAGTAACTCTATGCTAATTCATTCTTACATTCATCCACCTGATCCAATTATCAAGACATCATTTGGTCTTGTTATCCCATCATTAAATGCCTGTCCAATAAATTAAACTCTGCAGACTTGGTTTATCTGCAAATTAAATGGGAAACAATACATCTTCAAGGAAGACCCTGGGTTGGCCACAGAATTATGTAAGTGAGGTGTGGAACCTGCTTTTAGCTTCCCATTTTAGGTTATAGAAAAATCTTGGAATGACTGGCTTGAACTAATATGCTGTGAAATGCTGCTTCTTCTGCGGTGGTAGGGAAATGAAGAGGAATTGTAATCTACCCACATGGATGCTGCGGCAAGAGTTTTCTTCCAAAGATATGATCCAGCTAAAATGCAGACATACCACACATCCTTACTCCCTCTGGATCAAATATATACCTTTAACCTGTCTAGCTGGAATACAGATAGGCCCTTAGCACACACCTTTAATCCCAAACAATGATGTGTAAATGAAGGTCAGACAAAGTGACAAATCAGATCAAAGATTGAATCAGTGATAAGATATGCTTATGAGTACAGTCAAGAAAGAAGCTACTTAAAGGTTAACTAGGGAGAGAGAATTCAATTTAAGTCAATGCAGTTCAGTTCAGAGAAGAGCAGTTCAGGTCATGGAGTTCAGCTCAGTTCAGCTCACTTCAGTTCAGTTCAGCTCAGGACGGTTCAGGTCATGGAGTTTGGAGGCAGTCTTTCCAAGGAGAGCAATTCAATCAGAAGCCAAGAGAAGTCAAATTGAATCAGTTGAATTGCAGAACATTGTAAGGAGACTATAAACTTCCAGGCCTAGGCTTAGTAATAGTATGAATGGAAATGCTCTGGGTTTATGTGGGAATCTGCCATGCATTCACATGCATTGGATACAGCTCTCATCTTATTACTTCATCTAAGGAAATAAGTGACATTTACATTTACAAGAAAGAATGGTCCTCCTGTAATAGAAGAACCAGTGCTCTGTGAAGTCAGTGTGGACATTCATTCCCATCTGCAACAGAAGAGAAAGAGGATAATTATAATAGAAGAGTTTGTAGCAGGGAATACATGAGCATCTCTGTGTTTCTCTGAGTCCTTAATCTGAGGTTTAAGGATGATAGCAAAACTTAATCCCTGGCTTCCAACTTCATAGTATAACATGGAAAGAACTAGAGTAGGAAATGGGCTAGCTTCTCTCTCATCCAGACTAGATATAAATAATTGGAATTTAGAAGAGGAAGGAAGTGAAGGAGAACATAAAGGAGAAGACACAGTGGAAGGGTCCTCCTTGCCTTTGAGTAAAACAAGGCAAACCACAGAATATTGAAGTTGTTCTAGGGCAGAGATGCTAGATAAATCATGTAAACAATATCTATGGGAATCTGATGAGGATGACACTTGGGTGTGATCGGATGCATCCTTGGACATAGTATGAAGCCACAAAAAGCAATATTACCATTTATCTTGTCTACAGTGTTCTTTAGAAAAAAGTACTGACTACAGGTTCATACTCAGGTATTCAAGAAACAGATAAAGATTATTTTATAGCATGGAAGACAACAAAACTCTGATATAGTCACTGGTAAAAGGACCGAAACACAGCACTATACTGGCACCTTCTGTAGTTCAAGGCAAGCCTCCAGAGTTTTAGTAACCTTGACTCAAATCAAACCCAGGATTTTTAGTTTGACATTGAAACCATTCTCAAAAAAAAAGTGGTTTATGATTCTATCAGAGATATTTAACAGAGGTTCAAGCATGGTTACAAGAAAGGAGGAGACTTCTGAAGACTTCTGAATGGGATTTTCCAAGGGAACAGTAGATGAAAGTACGATATGCTAAGCATATTTACATACTTTCATAAGAGAGAGCAAGCCATTAATCATAGTATTAGCAACATATATCATGTTACTCTCAAGGTCAGCTCAGAAGATTGCTAATGAATCCATAAAGATTTATTCAGCCAGGCAGTGGTGCTACATGCCTTTAATCCCAGCACTTGGGAGGCAGAGACAGGCGGATTTCTGAGTTCGAAGCCAGTCTGGTCTACAGAGTGAGTTCCAGGACAACCAGAGCTATGTAGAGAAACCCTATCTCAAAAAAAACCAAAATAATAATAATAATAATAACAATAATAATAATAATAATAATAATAATAATAATAATAATAAAAGATTTATTCAATTTTAAACTCTCTCTCCCTCCCCTTCCCCCCCTCTCTTTTTCTCTCTGTCCTTACATGCATGTGATGTGTGTGTGTGTGTGTGTGTGTATGTGTGCGTATGTGTATGTGTGTAGATATATCTGTTTTTATGTCTGTGTGGCTGCTTACATACAAATGCTAGTGGCTGGAGTAGCCAGAAGAATTGAATCCACATAGAAAAATAATTACATTCAGACAACTACGAACCGTCCAACACTGATTTTAAAAGTTACATAAGGAGATTGTGAGGAAGCCCTAAAGATCTGACAAGGGACCACCAGGGTTGTTCTTTCCTGCAAACAAATTTTCTGGTGAGATTCCTATAGGCTCATGACTGGAAGGAAGAAGATCCTTAAAGAGTTGTTAATTGTACTTGGATTTTTTACACTGTTGATATTAAGGAACTTTGAGGAGATGTTAGTAAACTTATGAGACACATTATATCATCAATGAAGAAACAGAGCCCTCACTTTAGAGCAGATAAGCAGTAGTGGGATGTGGACACTAATACAAGTGACCAGTCTATTTGCCCATGAACACAGAATTGAGTTATTCCAAATTCCATGTTCTAAGACAGTGACATTTTTATGACATTTTGATAGTAACAGAACAAATTGGAAATTAAAAAAATTAAAATGACACCTCTCAAATATATTGGTAGGAATATCAAAGAAGCTCAAATTTCGTAGAAAAATGGAGTGGGTAATCTCAACTATAGGATTCTGATACAATCTGACCACATTCTTAATCCTTCCCATTGGTGGAAACTACAGCTGTTTCCATAGTTCAAGGGATTTGCATACAGTCACAAAGATGTTACGTTGCAAACATACATTAATATCTATGAAGTTTTGCCTAGAAAAATTAGTCTCTGTACTTGTAACACATCAGCTCATTGGAATCACTGAAATTTAAATCAGCCTTGCAGAGGTGTTAGCAGGAAGTGTGGTTCTTTCCGTGAAGTTGAGCTCAAAATATTAAAGAGAAATATAGTTCTCTAAGATGAATTCTACAAAGAGAAGAACAGCTACCGCTGGGTATATTGACACTCACTGGTTTGACATTTGAGAATTTCATGCATGTATCATAGAACCACAAGAAAATAGTTTCCTCAGCTTCAGCTTATCAATTTTTCACACAGCTCAGTAAAATATCTCTTTGAACAGACCCATACACGTACATATGTATACACACCACACATACATACCATACTCACTCAAACACATAACCACAAACATATCAACAAAAGCAGACAACTGTAAGCAGAAGAACGAAAATATGAAGGAACAGTCAAAAATAGAAGTCATTTATGTTATGTTGGCATCTTCTGATAAAAATTAAGTAAATCCCCATAATATCAATAGTGTTTCAAATGATCTTGGGCACACAAGAGAAGTTCCAATCACCTCATCAACAGCTCATACAGGAAGGTAAGATATTTCCCTCCTCTGAAATTGGAAGTTGCGTTTTTGCTGCTAGTAGTCTGTGGTAATTAGAATTGAGGCCACTGTCAACCTACAGTGAAGGCTTCAGGGAAAGATACCAGGATTAACATAGAACTCTGCTTACTGGTACCCTAAGCCCAAGGAGACCATCATTCTGGTAGATGTGCATGTTAATTATTTGCTGATCCAGTAGCAACACTGAGTGCTTTCCAAAGCCTTGCATTCATTGATCCATATGGACCAAGACCGTACATGGTATCGTAACACTATGTTAACTAGCATTTGTCATGTATAAAAGTACACCGAAACTGATGAAGTAAGACTGTCTATAGCTTCAGACATATTCTGTCTCATTCTTTTATACATGGATGTGTTAAAGAAAATAATGATCCAAGGAAATTTGAGTTCAGAAAAATATATAAATAACTGCCATTCAGCACATATTAAATATTAGAAGCAGCCCTTTCCCAGAACTTTCTCAGGGCTGTCCAATTTAAGCACAATTCCCTGTCGTATTCTATAGATTGTATCTGCAAAAGCACAAACACAAGGCAGAAGGCGACATTCACTTTTAGAGCACACTGACCAGATTGGGTTCTATGGCATGATCTGACATCCAGTAAGAACAAAAATGCCTTATAAATTGAATGTAAGTATTTGTCACCAGAGGCATGAATCCATATCTAAGAATAACCTAGGGAATAAAATGCACCTGAGGTTAAAAAAAAAAAAAAAAGTTGCTTTTTTCCCCTGGAGCCTCTCTCACGGTTCTCCAAAGCATTGTTTATTCTACATCATTCTTTTGACCATGTTCCAACAAGCACCAAGTCAAATAAGTGTTAATACCTCTGATCCTTAAATCCCCAATGATTTAGTCATAAAAGATCTTCCAGATGTTTGTAGGGGAACTTTTACTCAATGTTCTATAAAATTGATGTTTGAATGTGAAATGGGTTACTTGGACTCATGGATTTGAGTCTAAGTTCCCTAGCTAGTGGTAATATTTCAGGGCATTATGTAACCTCTAGGAGGTGAATTCTCACTGGAGAAAGTACAACAGTAGGGCAGACATTGAGATTTTACCTCTCCACTTCCTGTTCTCTTTCTGTTTCTTGTCAGTGCATTTATCTGCTGGCTTCAGGCTCCTGTTGCCATGACTTCTCTCATGATGGGCTGTATAACTCTGGAAATATAAGCTGAAATAAGTCCTTTATTTCTTAAATTGTGTGTGCCAGGGTCTTTTATTACAGTAGAAAAAAATCTTAGTCAAAGAAGTAGTAAAAAAGGAGAGTAGCCATTGCTTTGTTAATCCTGACCAAATCATGTGGTTTTCAGGCTTTTAAAAGCAATTCATGGGAAGAATGGCGAAAGATGACAATTATAGCTAAAGCAGCTCTAAATTTCTGCAAGTGGAGCATAATGGGCCTTTCTGATGGATATATGGAAGACCAGAATACAGAGAAAATGTGGGCAAGAGAAGTTGGATCCATGAAGTTTGAGAGATGAACAATAACTCCATCTGGAGTTGAATCAGAGCCTTTCATGTTATATTCTTTCAAAGAAGCTGAGTGAATTAAGCCCACATCAATTGAGGTTTGGTCTTTTGCTATGTATTGTAATGCTAAATATTGGCTCTCAAGTCCTGTTTGCCCCCAAGGAGAGGAGAATCTGAATGTACACAGTGATGCTGTGTAACCTTGCTCTACAAATTATCCTTGATTGGTGAATAAGCAGGCCTACAGCCAATAGCTTGGCAGAACAGAGGTAGGGGGGTTGGGTTCCTGGATGTGGGGTCAGAGGAGACCACAAGGGAGAAAGGCGTGAAGACTGGCCAGTTGGATTTAAGAGCTGCCCAGATGGAACATGGTTATAAATGGGGTAATTGATGGGGAAATAGATTGTAAAAGCTTAAAGGGTAGATATCTGCCCAGCTCGATCTGATTAAGGCTTATGATAAATATAAAGGTTGTATGTCTTTTATATGGGAACTGAATGATGAAAATTAGAGTAGGCTTGAGATTAAATAATTATTACAACAAATTGGCACCCAACCAATGTGGAGTATCATTTTGTGGAAGTTAGGTCTGGTTCAGTCACTCAGCCCCATCCATGCTATTGGAAGTAAGAACTCAGACTCACAATGTATTTACAAATACCTTGGCCATATAGCTAGGCTCTGACTAGATCATCCCTAAAGGTAACCCTTTATCCTACATTCTGCAATCTGGCTAGTTATTTATTCTCAGATACCATTCATCCACCTTGTTACAACTTCTTGTGCAAACCTCTTGATTCTATCCCAGAATTCTTTCTCTTTCCTGGATGCCCCACCTCAATTTCCTGTCTCAGCCATAGACCATAGGCGTTTAAACTGACAGGTGATGTATCCATACAATACACAAGATAATCTCTCTACATATATCTTAAAAATTATATGATACAAAATGAAGGTGTAATGACAGAAGTCTTTGTTAGAGATAATCTCAATACAGCATAATACTTGGTCTACGACATGACTACTTGTCAAGCCCACCTTTGAGATCTACAGTAAGAAGAAACATAATGATGTGAAAATGTGGAATTTGGCTATGAATTAAAGTATGCTGGCAGGTTTAAGATACCAAAAAGAAAAGTGCAAACAAAAAGTAAGAACTCAAAATTTGAAAACTGATCATAGATCACTCTGTACACTGGTTCCTCCTGAATCTCAAAAATATGATAATTATTAGACACTTAAAATCATATACCTGTCATTTCCTTATTATTTTTGGTTCTGTCCCATCATTTATTATCTCTTTCCTCTTTAGCAAGTAACTCAGGCCTTGGAAGTCTGACTTTGTGACCATGGTCCCAGAGAACAGTTTTGTGGTTGTCTGAAAATGGCACCTTTGAAAAGCAAATTCTGCCCTGTGCTGCAGATGAAATGTTACTCAGTTCTCTAACTGAACTGAAACAAACTGAAATAAAGATGTAGCAGCCACACAGATGAACAGAACTCAAACAGAAGATAGATGAAATAGACTCTTTTTGTAAGTGTTGATCTCTTTCTGTGACTGCAATTTCCCAGGGGGTAAAAAATACTTTAATTGTCAAGGTTATTAAACAGTGGAAGAAAGGTAAAGTCAAACCTGCTCTGCCACTGTGGTGAGAAGAGTTTAGAATGATCACGTAGCCCTTGGCTTCACCAAAGTTCAGGTATGTGATTTTGAGACTCTCTCTTTTTCCTAGAAAATGTGAATAATGCATTCTTTTCTTTCTGTAAAAAAAAAAAAGAAAAGAAAAAGTGGTGTTTGTGGTACATACCTTTAATGTTAGCATTCAGGAGGTAGAAGCAGTTGGATCTGTGAGTTCAAAGGGAGCCTAATCTACAGTGTGAGGTCAAAGACACTAAGAGCTACACAGAGAAACCCTTTCTTGGGAAAAAAGAAAAAAATAAAAAAGAAGGAAAGAAATGAAGAAAGGAAGAAGGAAAGAAAAAAGAAACAAAAAAAAACAGAGAAAAACAAAGGAAAGGAAAAACAACCAGAATATGTATCTTTACTTTTTCTTTCTTTCTTTCTTTCTTTTTTTTTTTTTTTTTTTTTTTTTTTTTTTTTTTTGAGACAAGGTTTCTTTATATGGCCCTGGCTGTCCTGGAACTCACTCTGTAGATCAGGCTGCCCTCGAACTCAGAAATCTGCCTCTGCCTCCCAAGTGCTGGGATTAAAGGCATGCGCCACCACTGCCCAGCTCTTTTTCTTTAAATTTAAGAATCTACACATAGACACAATGAGAAGAAAGAATTCATGGAGCCAGGATTTCCCAGGAACATAGATGAAGATTTTCCAGGCATTGACTCAAAGCTGGATATTGTCTTTGAAGCCTTCAGGTTTCTCCAATTCTTCAGTGAATCCTCACGGTTGGAGTTTGGATAAAAAGAAACCACACCTAATTTTTTTTATTAAATACATTTTGTTTGTGCATCCTGTAACATTGCACTCATCATCTTGAACAAAGAAAGGGGAACGTATAAGTCCACTGTTTCCGGTAAGTATGTGTTTATAGTGGTATGGGACAAGTTCCCTTTCCCCAGATTTGATTTGGTCAACATATAGGGGAGTTGATACACTCACAGCTTCGGGCAAACCTGTCCAGGCTAGGCCTTGAAATTTTGTGGCTAGAGGGAATAAGCTTACCATACCTTTTCCTCAGGTCAGCTGCTAACTCCTCAAAGAAAGGGTTAGGGTTAGGGTTAGGGTTAGGGTTAGGTTTAGGGTTAGGGTTAGGGTTAGGGTTAGGGTTAGGGTTAAAAACCCAGCATTTGAGATCTTCACTGACTGGCTGTGGAGCGTTCTCCCATCAGTCAGCCTGTCTGTGATTTATCTGGCTCCTAGATCCTCAATAGAATATCTATTCCACAAAAAATATGCTTCAGTATCCAAAGGCATGTATGTTCTTCCACATATGTCCTTTACTTTGTTCTTGAACCACTTTCTCTGTCTCACACTTGGCTCTGAGCCTAGATAACTTTGAGATCCCCTCACTTGATCAACACAGACTCCTGTCTTCACCATTTTGTTTTAAAACTTCCTGAGTTATAATGTAATAATCTGACATGAACACATTTACAATGTAATTCCTACTTCTGAACTCACCTTCTGAATATTGGTTGGGAATTAAGTTTCCTACTTTCTTAGAGACGTGGTTATAAATTAGATATGAGTAGGATGCAGCTGTTAAAAAGAAAACACTGAATGTTGTAATATAATAATTTAATTACCTGGTTCACTCTTCCATATACATTCCAAACTCTACTTTTAAAAAGCCATAGATTTACTTATTCCAATGATGAAACTGTTCAATTTTAGTTCAGCTAGAGGTATTATGAGTGATTTAAGATTTGAAGTTTTGGCATGATACTATCTTAATATTAGAGTGAGAAAAAATAAAGTGCGACTAGTTATTTTCACAATAACTTTATTTATACTAATTAATTAAGAAACCACTTTTTTAAACCTATGCTATTAATTAACAGTGAGCTAGTATATTTTTCTCAGCAATATTACTGGCATTGTTCACTTTCAAATATAAAAATAGACTTTTAATATTTCTGAACTGAGAATATTTTCAGGAATTTAGTCATGAGGATGAGCATTCAATATTCACATAAAATGTTTTCCACTGATCATAGCAGGATGGCAAGTTGGACTCTGCCCTAAAAACATGATGAAGTGGGAGGAGGGCAGAACAGTAAAGTGATTTCCAGGTCTATGCCAATGTAGCTGTCTCATGCCACAGGGGATCAGGAGATTTTTTTGGGGGGGTATAACTATTACTTCCTTGACCATCTGCAAACGATATGCAGAGACACTAGGGGTTATACCATATACAGAGTGGAAAGTAAATGAAAGGCCAGATGCCACGAGACAGCTTCAGTTACATCACTATCAATGCAAAGTTGGGACTGTGTTGTAATGCAACTGTTTTAGTGTCACCCACACTCCTCTACATTATTTCTCATCCTAACTTTTTAAGAAAGAAAAATGGAATCATTGGTCCAAATAAGGTTGTCTCTAGACCACCATTGGTTTCTACATAAGGCAAGCAGGCATCAGGTTGTTTCTTCCTGAGAAGGTTAAGGCAACAAATTTGAGTATATAATATGAATTCAATATTCTCCTGGAAAACACACAATGAGAAAATGAAAGAAAATTTCAACAAATGTGAAGGTAGAATGAGGGCATCACATAAGCATGCAGCAGCACTGGTAAGTCTTATTCAGAAAAAAGATTGTTAACAATCTCTTCACTGATACTTTTCAGACACTTGTCAAGTCCAATGTAGACTACAGTTTCTTATCACAGGATGTGGAACTACACAATCACACGATATCATCATGAAACTAATTTCAAGTTATTAAATTTGAACAATTAATAAGATGTAGTGGCTCTATCAAATGACATTATAAATATAATTTTGTAGTAGAATATTATTACAAATGCTCTGGAAAGAATTCAAATCTAGAGGCGTTGTCACACCTGGTAAATACAGTGGAAGTACGTTAATTCTGCTCTTTATTCCTTTGGGATGATTTTGAATGTAGCTGAGGGGGGGAAGGAAAGAAAAGAAGTAAAAAGAGAAGTAGTAGAAAGAGGGTTAAAAGGAGAAGAAATAGAAGGGGAAGAGAAGCAGCAACAGCAGAAGAAGAGGAGGAGGAGGAAGAGGAGGAGGAGGAGGAGGAGGAGGAGGAGAAGAAGAAGAAGAAGAAGAAGAAGAAGAAGAAGAAGAAGAAGAAGAAGAAGAAGAAGAACAAGAACAAGAACAAGAACAAGAACAAGAACAAGAACAAGAACAAGAACAAGAACAAGAAGAACAAGAACAAGAGAAGGAGGAGGAAAAGGAGAAGGAGAGGAGGAGGAGGAAGAGGAGGAGGAGGAGGAGGAGGAGGAGGAAATGGAGAGAACAAAGTTATTAAGTCAAAGTTTTTCTTTTTCCACTAAGTATGTTCTGGAAATATATTTAAATAAAATGTGGCAATGTCCCTTTTTAACATAACCAATGGTGAAATTTTACATTTACTCACATTTAGTAGTTTGCCAAAGGCACTTGAACTATCCTCAGAAGCCAAAGATGGATTCCTGGTGTGAATTGAGAAAGCAGGATAACTGAAAAGAGTCAGAAGCCACAATAATTACTTTCTTGTAGATCTCAAGTTTTATTATTCATAAACCTAATACTCATTCAAGTTTTGAGTGTAACTTCAATTACAATTAATGGGGTTCTTATTTGTAAGTGAATACTGAGGCATTTTATATAAACAAAACAAAAATACCTATATATTCATTCACAAAAATAGGGTTTTTATTCGGGTTAATGGTCAACTTTTATAGAACCTAGAATCATCATGACACACTCTTCAAGAAATACATGTGGAAAAATATCTAGATAAAGACTAGCCTCTGAGAATGTCTGTGAGAGTTTATCTTAATTACAATAATTACTGGGGGAGGGCCCATATAATCGTAAGCAAGACAATTTCCCTAAGAGGATACTCTGGGCTAAATACATGAAATAAGAAAGTTGAGCACAAACATGGAGTAACTGCTTTCTGCTCCCTGACAAGGAATGCCTTGTGCCCAACTGCTTCCAAATCATTCTAGCTTGACTCCCTGACCATGATGGACTATACCTTGAAATGTGAGCGAGATTAAACTCTTAATATTGCTGCATGAAATATTTAAAAAGCAACCCATGCTAGTGCCAGCTATGTACTAGTAATATAGTCTCCCCGCCCCAAAGGTCCCCAAATTCCCTTGCAGTGGCCTGTCAACTCGTGGTTCTCTTGCTGCTGGATTCTGCTCACATTCCCAGCCATCTGCTCCCTGGGTTAGCTGTCACAAATCCCCATAACCTGGTAAAATCAAAATTCTAGAGGCTTGTAATTGATCAGTTAGATTTATATCAGTAAATTCTCAACCCACAAAACACCCACACAATGAACACAGAGCCAATTGATATTGATATAAGCTGCCCACCTAGATTGGACAAATTGCCCTCTATCATTCTAACCCTTCTATGATATCATAGCTACCTGTTACTATTTAAAGCCACACAGGTCTGCTTCATCCTTCCCTTTCTCCATCTCCTTTCCTTCTGCCTGTCTGTCCCTATCTGTCCTGTCTCTAAAACTCTCAGCCTACCTTCTGTTTTCATTGCCCAATCACAGGCTCTAACTTTATTTTGTGCCTGCCCTCACCTGCATATAGACAGCAATTCACACACTATTGCCCTGAACTTGCTTTTGCTGACATAGTAACCGGAAAAGGATCTAAGGCAGATAGTCTTCACAGGACTCTCCTCTGTCAAAAATGATGATCCAGACTGGAAAGTACGTTAGTCTAAAAGAATACTAGTTCTTTTGAGTATGTGAACCTGATTTCATCGGATCCCATTACCCATGTAAAAATGGCAGATAGGATGATAATTTCACACAGGTGCTTATAATCCCACCATTAGGGAAGTAAATACAGGAGGATTTCTGGAGCTCACTGGCTATCTAGTCTAGCCTATTGACAAGTTCCAGTACACTGAAAGTCCCTGTTCCAAAGGAAGTAGACAGCTTTCCCGAAGAAGACATCCAAGGTTGTCCTCAGGTTTTCATACAATCATGTATACCAAATATGTACATCTCTCCCATAAATATGTGCAAATATACTCAAAACACATACACATATAATTCATAAAAATTATAACACACTGTCAAAATATTTACTTATAAAATGCTTTTTTCCAAACTTAAGCAAAATGCTTTTAGAATACATTTCATAAAGCCTATGGGAAAACAGCAATTTCCATGTAAATTAACCAATTTGGAGTCATGGAATGTGAATAAGTTATATTGCAGAGTGGATTTATAAAGTAGTATAATTTGGCGAAAAAAGTATAGAATGCTCAAAAATTAAAATTGTATGTTATCTACATTTATAAATAAAAGATGTAAGAAGTTTAAAGAATAGCCTGGGTAAATTTAAGAAGTAGTTTACAAATTTAAAGGTTTTAGTGACTACACCATATGCTGACAACAATTATACAGCTTCATGTTTAATGAATCCTTTACATGCTGATCGTGCTTATAGCCTTAGTACTGAGGTAAACCAGAGATGGGATGTGTTAGAAGCAAGTGGCAGTGAGAGGGACCACACTCGGAAATGCATGAACACAGTGACTAAGATTATAATTATCTGGGTATTCTGCAAAGAGGCCATCAGCGTTAAATATCAGGGACCAAAGTCTTCAACTTTATAAACTGTTAAAACAAATATATATATGATTCCAAATGAGAACAATTAATGAATTAAGGAATAAGGAAACTGTTTGTAAGATGCTAAGAATAGGAGCAGCCAGCGGGAGCCACAGGCCCCACGACTCCCAGGGGAGCCGCAGGGCAGAAGGGACACTATCCTCTCAGCTTCCGAGTGAAAGAGGGGGTTCAGCGTCCTCCTCTGCCCCTTCCCTGCAAGTGGAGGGCCTACCTCCAGAGAGCACATT